>NW_006295564.1:2471836-2517845 GCF_000327345.1 Myotis davidii | reverse complement strand
TATGTACTGTCTTTAATATTCTTTTATTCAATTAAAAATATTCCCCTCTCTCGTTTTCTAGTCTCATTCTTTACAAAGCACAGCACGGATTCAGGGCAGGAATGTAGGCCTCAGTATCTAGGTTTGGGTTTGGAAATCAAGACAAAGCCAATCTGTCTCCTCCCTCCTCCTGTATCTCTTCTCCACCCTCAGCTATATCACCGTGTTTTGTTGTGTTTTTTTTTTGCCTTCGCCACCGCATCCCACTCGTTCCCACGGCAACCAGAGAGCACCCCACGTCCCTGCTCAGGACCACGGGCCGCAACCCCCACCCTACCTCCACGCCAGGGCCCCCAGCTCTCGCGTGGAAGGAGGGGGCCGGTTGCCAGGGAAACGGGAGGACGCCAGGGAGCCGCCTCCACCGCCTCCGCCCCTAGAAAGGCCGGCAGCCACGGAGGAAAGCCGGGGAGGAGGAAGAGGAAGAGGGGCCGGTAGAGGGAGGGGAGAGGAAAGAGGAGGAGAAGGAAGAGGAGCACAGGGACGGCCTCCAAGGTGCGATTGATGGGCCGCTCCTCCACCAGGGACCTGCCTGACTGCCCCGCCCCTGGGCCCCTTAGCCCCTCGCAGGGGAGAAAGGACTGACCTGCCAGGTAACGGCCCAGCCCCACCCGCCCAGCTGCCCCTGGTCCTCGCTAGGTGGGGGGAAGGGAAGGGGACAGCCTCTCCTTTGACTAAAAGGATTCCGCGGGGAAATCAGGCCCGAAGCCTGGGTCCCTGGCCCCTCGCTCCTCCCCCTCCCTCCTACTGTTACGACGCCGCTTTTTCTGGCTCCCAGGGACTGGTTGGGGGACTCTGATCATTTATTTGCAGCTGGCAGCCGCCCGCACCTACATAACTTGCCCGCGAATGCCCTGGTCTGCGGGCCAGGAGAGGTGCACATGGCCCCTCGGCCTCTGCGTGCGGAGTTGTGGCTGTTGCTTGACATGACCACCCACCCACTGAAGCGATGGTCAGCGTGTGGCCGCCCATCTCTCACCGTTTCACAATGCAGTGAAGAGTCACCCCCAAGGACACCCGCCGCACCCACCTCTCCTCCCCTCCGCCAGCCCCTGATTTCCTAAGCCACACTGACTGGAAGAGTCAAATCATACTCCTCCACCCCTCAATTCCTGTTCTTTAATTTTGGTCACAGTATTCTCTCAGTTCCTGAGCCTGCGGCCAATTAGGCCAGAATCACTCATCTTTGTTGTTTAGACTCAAGACATTTTAATAAGATTTTGAAACTCTAAGTTTTTTAAAGCTCAGATTTAAACAAACCCTGAGATATTTGGCATTACAAATGAACTGTGTAAACAGATGAATAAGATCTCCCAAATCCTAGGCACCCAGTGGTGGAACAGGAAGAATTAATATTTTTTATTTTTCAGATTATGGTTGACATACACTATTATATTGGTTTCAGGTGTGCAACACAGTGATGAGACATTTATATAACTTACGGAAGTGATTGCCCCGATAAGTCTAGTACCCATCTGACACTAGACATAGCTATTAAAATATTATTGACTAGATTCCCTGTGCTGTATTTATATCCCCATGGCTGTTTTTCTAACTGGCGATTTGTACATCTTAGGGGGACTTTATACACAGGATTGTCAGGTATTAATATAGCCATTTGGGTTTTGTTTCAAAGGAGACTTCAGCCTAAAGTGGGGCGTAAGTTTACATTTTTCCTTATTGCTGAACCAATAAAATATTAACTTTAATGGTATCTCTAATATGAGAACATAGTAAGAAGACAGTGAAATAGCTCGATGGTGATTAAAAAGAAACCCCTTCAAATTCATTCTAACAAATGTGGCCACAGAAGTGAAAGCATAGCTGTAGATATATATTTTTTAGAGAACTCAAAAATATTCACGCAATCAGTTCTGCTCTCCTTAGTCAGGGAAATTGGAATTTGTTGGAAATTTACACGAGAGAGGAATGCCTATGTCACCAAGTTCTTAGAATATCCCTCATTGAAATTTCACAGAGACGTAGAATTTTGAGGCCAAGAAGGATCATCGCTCTTGCTTTCCCACATGCCTCCTACTTCCTTCCCCTTTTCTTTTCCCTCCCAATTTAAAATGGTTTCTTATGTTGATGTCTAAAGCACAGATTTGGCCCAATATAGTATCACCAGAGACTTAAAACAGAAGTGTGCATGACCATGAGTGGGTTTTAAATTGAGAAGCAGTTCAAAGGTGAGAAACAAGCAAATACGGGATGCTATTTTAGAAATCTTTGCCTTGCCCACGTTTTAGCATCATTCTCCCCCCTTCCACCTGTCTGTATTTGCTGAGGAAAATTTTCCGGCTTCAAATGGCCATCTGGTTGAGTAGGCCCTCAAAGCTAAGATCCACGGGTCAAGTGTGATCTCATGTGGATTTATTTCCATACAGTTATTTCTGTTTCTTGTTCATCCTGGTCAGTTTTTCAAACCTGCAGTGCAGTATGAAGTTCAAGGGACACTTCAGAAATGTGGAGAATGTTTGCCTAAACGGTGGCGATCACCCATCTCCTAGATCTGTCTCTCACAATCTGTTTCCTTAGTCCGATAGTATTTGTTTAATCTCACAAAGTATTGATGTATTTAAATAAAAAAAAATCACATGTGGCACCATGATGCTTCTAAATAATCATTTTTACGGTAAAGTCTATCCATAGAGAGATTATGGGAGGGAAGAGACTTCTGTAGGCAATTGTAAAGTCCTTTATTTGGTAGGTGATTGTGAAGTCAGCGGTAACCTAGCAAGTAATTCAAATAGTGTTATTTCCTACCTATTTAAACAAAGTTATTTCATGGCTCTTGATTTGGAAGCCTCCTTAAAATAACACTGCATTAAAGCAGGATAGATTAGCTGGCTCTTCTACATTAACTTTGTAACCAGAACGTGTCATCCAGTGGACTCTGGAACGTGCCCCTTTAGCGACCATTAACATATTTTCATTATGATTCCTTATGTCTCGGCCTGATTAATATTCAGACAGGCTTCTCTTTCCAACGGTAGCATCAGGGGTTCATCTTTCTGCCTGTTTTAACACCATCGTTTTCTGAAAAGGGTAGGAACTTCGTTTTATGCAAGTACAAATTCATGTGAAAAGTTAAAAGTGATCTTTTAAAATATAATCTCTCGCCCTGACTAGATGGCTCAGTTGGTTGGAGCATCGTTGCATACACCAAAAAGGTTGCGGGTTTGATTCCCGGCTGGAGCACATACTTAAGTTGTGGGTTCGATCCCTTGTCAGGGTGCATATGGGAGGCAACCAATCCATGTTTCTCTCTCACATCGATGTTACTCTCTCTCTTCCCTTTCCTCCTTCCCTCCCTTCCTCTCTCTTTAAAATCACTAAACATATCCTCGGGTGAGGATTAAAATAAAAAATAAAATATAATCTCATAAGTGACTTTTAAAAGGCTCAGAGATTTAGGTTTTGTGTATAGATTGTGGAACTACCTATTAAACTAGTTTTAGATTCGACTCTTAAAGGACCATGTTTCTGTACTTAAGATAAAATAACCCCTGAGGGACCAACACTAATTCTTCCTGTTGCTCAGGGCTAGACGATGAACCTGGGAAGATTTCACAGCAACAAGACCAGACACTGGGTCACCATGAGTCAGGGGCAAGCTGATGCCGCCAATGTCTGCATAACTGAAAAACCAGAGGATGAAGAAAAGTGGCAGAATGTAGACACCTGGGGGCAGGAATGTTGTCTGTCTGATCCTGCGGTTTCCCCAAAGCCTAGACAGCACCTGTCACATGGTCCTCGTTAAAAAATACATGTAGAGCCCTCACTGGGTTAGCTCAGCGGATAGAGTGTCGGCCTGTGGACTGAAGGGTCCTGGGTTTGATTCCGGTCAAGGGCACATGTCCGGGTTGTGGGCTCCATCCCCAGTAGGGGGCACGCAGGAGGCAGCCCATCAGTGATTCTCTCTCATCATTGATGTTTCTATCTCACTTTCCCTATCCCAGACCATCCATGTCATCACCAACTCCTAATGATGTCCTCTCCTGCGTATCTCCTGTGGGCACTGGCCTGAGACTCTCTGGGTTCAAATCTCAACTTTTCCACTTAGTATTTCTCTAACCTTAGGCAAGTTACAGAATCCCTTGGTCTCCGTTTCCTCAGCTATAATATAGAGATACAGTGCCTGCCTCAGAGGGTGGTCGTGAGGATCTGAATGAGTTAATATGTATACATGTTTATAACTTGCAGAGGCTCAATAAATAGTACCTTTGATCGCCTCTTCCTCCTCCTCCTTCCCCTCGTCCCCCACCTCTTCCTCCTCCTCATCTCCACTTTTGCTACCTAAGTCTGGTCACTATCTTATCTCATCTGGATTACTATAGTATGTTCCCAATGGTCTTTCCACTTCCACTTTTACTCAAACCCCCTCCCCACTCCCCACCCCCATCTATTCTCCATATAACAGCTACAGGGACCTTTTAAAAATGCAAATCTACTCCCTAGACTGGAACCTTCCAGCGTCCTGCTATGGCTCATGAGTTTCAAGGCCCCACCTTCCAGCCCTTTGGTGCTGTTCTCCCCATCTCTGTGCTCCAACTGCCCTGGCCGCCTGCTTCTCATCCACATCAGCCCCTTCCTGCCCTGCAGCTTCTGCACCTGCCTTCCTTTCTGTCCGAGATGCTCTCTGTCCTGCTTCTTACCTGCCTCGCTCCTTCGCAAACCCAGTGTCATTTCCTAAGGAACACCTGGCCTCTTGGCCCAGGTTATGCCCCCGCTACCTCCCCATAATAACACTCTCAGGGAACCCCATACGTCTCCATAGCATTGATCACTTGTTCAATGTCAGTCTTCTCTCCCTAGACCACAAATACCTCAAGGCAGGGGCCGTGTTCATCTTGCCCAGTGCTATAGACCCCTGTGCCCAGCATAGCGCCTGGGTTGGAATTAGGGGTGCAATCATTGTTGAATAAATGACTTTCACTTCCCAGGGGCTCATAACTTCAGTCACTGATAACGTAGCTAGGTTCTTGGGTTTTCTTTTTTGTCACTTTGTAGACCTGCTTCTGAATCAAGTGTCTGTCGGTCTAACTCCTGTGACTAACCAAGACAGGATCACCACGGCCAGCTGATGGCTGCATTATTTACACCCAGAACTGGAGGGTGGTAAGGGCATCCACCCCCATACAAAGAGTCCCTTCAGTCTGAAAGGAGCATCTGTGCCTTTCAAACAGTGGAAATTAGATTAATAACGGGAATGAACGCAATGATACTAATTCCAAATACAGCAAAGTCACAAAGGGTTCTGTCACAGCACATTTATTTCTCCTTCATGTGCAGGTCGGGGATTAAGAATCATGTTGCATGAAGCAAGGGACAGACAGAAGTTCCTCAGTGATGCTCAATCTCTGCGGGACATGCAGCATAAGGTGGAGGCTGAATATCAGGTACAGTAACTGCAGAAAACGAGAGTTACCTTCCACCGTGGTTTACAGTATTAGGAGAGAATTCAGCAGACAGCGTCAGCAGCGATCATTTTTCTAAAACCCCAAACCCAGCACTGACAAGCTGTGTGATCCTGAAAAGCCACTTCACCTCTGAGTCTCAGCTTCCTGAGGATAAGAATAGTACCCACCCCCTAACATTGTCCTGGGAATGAAATGAGATAACCTTTTAAAAGTACTTAGCACAGAGCTTGGCACACAAACCTTGCCAACAAATGATATGAGGGCTTGAATTTGATAAACCAGCTACCAAGGAAAAAGACATTACGGAGTAGATTGGGTTGCCCTACCATTTATAAAATGATTTGGCCCTCCGTTGTCATCCTGCCAGAGAAAGATGGTTAGCACATTCCACAGTAAGCTAGCTATCCGTCACCCTAGTTACAGTGTTTACCTGCAAAAAAAACCAAACAGAGAGCCCGAGGAGTCATGATGCAATTACCCAGCGCTGGCATAGGACACACTTTGGACGTATCATTCAGCCCGCTGGCTGGCTGGCGCTGGCCCGGAGGTCAACCCTCACCAACCCAGCAGGCATGTCCTCAGCCTCGACTAAGGATCAAAAAGTGCTCCTTCCCTAAGGAAGACACAGAACTGCTGTTATCAGGTCCTCCTCCTCCTCTGCCATTTCAAATATAACTGAACCTTCCAGGTCACCAAGGAAACCAGACCTACCTCAGTAACCTGATTTCACCCGTGGAACACCGCTTCGCGCTGGGGCTGGAAACGGAGTCAGCAGATTTCTCCCGCAACTTGGCAACACACCTCCCTACAAGACTATAAAACTGAGGGAATTTGTATACGATAAGTGAGAACATAAATATTCGAACTGGCCATGCTGGGAGTGCTTCTACTTTTCACAAAGATGCCTCGGCCACCCTGTCCATGTTTCGAAACACTTGTTGGAAACTGTCTTCAGCACAGGCACATGAGATAATCAATCTTTTCTTATGGTCTCTGTTGAAAAACAAAAATCACACAACAGTGTGTGGCTTAGAGCCCCTGCAGTTTCATTTTCTAATCTCTGTTGGGCTTTCAACACTGTTCTTATTCATAAGAGCACTTTCAACACTATTCTTATAAGAATACTTGAGTGCCTACTATGTCCTGAACAAAGTCCCTTTTCTCCCAGAGTTCTTACCCTAGAATCGAGAAGTAATACACACAAGTAAATAATTATGTAAGATCCCTTCAGTCACCGATGAATACAATGAGGCCGATAAAACAGGGGTATTGGGGGTGGGGGTGGGGGTGATGCTCCTTTAAACAGGCAGGAAAGTCCTCTTTGAGGAAGCAGCTTTGGCTGTGCAAGCAAATGATGGGGAGGAGTCGGCCAGAACATCCTGAGCAGAAGGGAAGCGAGTGCAAAGGCCCTGAGGCAGGAACTAACCGGGAGCATCGGAGGAAACGAAAGAAGGCCAGAAAGGCCAAAACACATGGGCCAAGGGCGAGGGTGGGCCAGGTTGTGTTTTCAGGACAAAGCTCGGTATTTGGAGTTTATTCTGATCGCAATGAGAATTATTGGATGATTTTCTTTCTTCTCTTTTCTTTTTTGAATTATTGGATGACTTTAAGCAGAGGAGCGGTGTGATCTGATCGACATTTTTAAAAGATCTCTCTGGCTGCTGCCTGGGGAAAGGTCTGAGAGGGGCAAGAGAAACAGCAGAAAATCTAGTAAGGAAACTACTGTGGAGAGAGATGCTGGTGGCTCGGCCAGAACGGTAGCAGGAGAGGTCGCAAGAAGTGGCTTGGACCAGGAAGTAGAAGCAACACGGACACCTTGCTGATAGCTGGAGAGGGGGGATGAGAGAAAGGAAGGAACAAAGGATGACACACCGCCACATGTTCACTGGTCCATCATGTCCCTCTGTTATCATCACTATTTTTACCTTATCTACTTTTTTTTTCAAAGCTCACGTTTTTAGCCCTTGTTTTCTGGAGCTTTATCTACGTTTAACAATTTTTTTCTGGAAACATTACTCCTTTGGCGTTACGACATCACACTCTCCAGATTTCCCTTCTGTTTCTCTCACACTCTTCTTCTCACCCCTCAAATGTTCATTCCCCCAGTTTTCCATCCTCCACCCAATTTTTTTCTAATTCACTATATCTCCAGGACCCATCTCATCCCCTCCTATTTTGTTTTAAAATACATTTTTATTGATTTTAGAGAGAGAAAAAGGGAGAGGGATAGAAACATTGATGAGAGAGAGACATCGATCGGATGCCTCCCCCACACTCCCCTACTGGGGATGGAGCCCGAAACCCCAGGCATGTGCCCTGACTGGGAATCTAATCAGGGACCTCTTGGCTCATGGGTCAATGCTCAACCACTGAGCCATACCAGCTGGGCAAATCCCCTCCTATGTTTTTATATATATATTTGTATGGATTTCAGAGAGGAAGAGAGAGAAACATCAATGATGAGAGAGAACCACTGACCAGCTACCTTCTGCACACCCCCCACTGGGGACCAAGCCCGCAACCCGGGCATGTGCCCTTGACCGGAATCGAACCCAGGACCCTTTGGTTCCCAGGCCAAAGCTCTATCCATAAAGCCAAACCGGCTAGGGCCCCTCCTATGTTTTTAACCACAACTCATATACTAATGACTTGTAACCTGAGTCTTCCCAAAGTGTCAGCATCAGATGCACACTGTTGTTGGACAATCTCATCTGGATGTCGCATAGGCACCTCAAATTCAGCAGTACCACGGTTGCACTCCTCATATCCTTCCTCCTGCCTCCCTCCTTTATATCCCCTGTCTGGTGATAGTGGCCTAAACCTTCCCTGACTCCTCCTTCCTCACCACGCACATCCCACTATCACCAGCTCCTGCCAAGTTTACTGAAAAGCTCATGACCTTGTGTCTTCCTTTTTATCCTATTGCACCACCCTGGTTTCACCCTCCGTCATTTCTCTCCAAGACTATTACAATATCCTTATCACCGGTCTCCTTGCCTCCAGCCTGCTTCTTGAAATCTATCTAAAATGTGAATTTGACTGTGCCATTGGAATACATGCAAACCTTCGGTTGTTTCCCTCACTTAAGGTCGGGTCCAAGACCCAAGAACCACAGCAAGACAGCCTGAACTCAATCATGTCTCTAACCTCTTCTTCGCCTTTCTCTATGTTACTCTCTTGACAAGGATGGTGAGGAGCCCCGTTTTAATTTAGAGTCAAAGGGAACCTCTGTACTCCTATAGCACCTTTTTTCAAAAAAACAAAACAAAAAAAACAAACTTCGGTGAGTTATAATTTACATATTATAAAATTCACCTGTTTTAGGTGTATAATTTAATAACTTTCAATAAATTTACCAAGTTTGCAGCTCTCCCCACCATCGATTTTAGAATATTTCCGTCACTTCAGTACCACCGCTCCCCTTTCATACCTCTCTCCCATTGCTTGTGAAACTGTCTTTTGTGTGGCTTCCTCTCAAACTCGACCACAGCTTCTTAAGGGCAGGGGTGGAAGCTTATTCTTCTCTGTTGAACCAAACACCTTGTCTTGGGTGAGAGCCGGCGTTACTTAATTTGACCACTGACTCTGCTTATCAGATTAGACCCAGATGACTTGTAACTATTCCTACAAGTCAAATCCACCCTCAATGGAGCATTTCTAAGCCACTCACCACAAGGTCTGCAAAAAAATAAATAAATCAGGTTGTCTTTAAGACATCCTGAGTATTGGTTGAAGGAAGTATATAGCAACCCACAGAAAATACTTTCAAGGGAACCACAATGAGTTAGATTATTTAATCTATCCCTTGCCTTGTTCCAGAAAGGATTTCAAGTAAGAGATTAAGAATCAATGGCATGGCTTTAATGACCCCTCAATAACTTGGTCCATATGCCACCTATGTGTATTTAGATAATTTACTAAGGTAGACTTTGCATTGGGTGGATATTAAATCCCCGGGTCATTGATGAACTTGGTTAGTTACTTGTAGAAATCCCAGCTCTCACTCACAATGCCCTGACCTGCTTGAACACTAGGAAGTCCCCATTTCTGGGTGTACAAATAGTGTAAGACCTAATAACTAGATATGACTCCTAAATGATATGCTTTTGCCACACGTCCCTTCCTGTGTTTGACTGGCTCAAACGAACTGGCTCAAATTGAAGCCCTTATAAACCTCCTGTACACACTATTCCTGCTACATCCTAAAATATGCTAAGGGTTGGTATGCACCAAATTAGCAGTGCCTTTGCAGGTCTGTGTGCTAGTAGCAGGAGAGGGTTCAGCCTGCCCTGAGTTATTTTGATGCTACTCTTTTCAGTGGTTGGGTGGGACCCTTTTGAAAACATAAGAGGAAATAAACATCTCTTTGGCATATTACAGGCTATTTCAGAATCTGGGAACTAGTACATAATTATATGCCATCTCAGAATTTGGCTCTATTTCTTCAAGGGTGTTCATGCTGCATAGCTTTTTGCTTCTTTTTTTTTTTTTTCTTCCTTCTTCTTTTGGTCAAATGTGTTTATGTACCTCGAGGCAGAATTTAGCCATTAATGTCCACTGAAAGCTGGAGAGAAAGATGACACTTAGCATTTTGGAATGATTTTCCATAATCTATCTAATGTATTTAAATGGGTTTCATCTCATGTCACTTATTTGTCCTAATTCCTTCAAGTACAGATCAAATACTGACCGTGATACAGACTTGTTCAAGGGCATGACAGGTGACTATGCCTGGGGGTGAGGGTTGGGAACCGCCCACTCAGAAGGTTGAGGGAATGAATGGAGATAATTCAACTTCCCTTCCTACTTGCTCACCTCTGAGGTCAGGTCATTTGAGGGGAATATCACATCAAACTGTTTTTACACCTTTGATCACTTAAAACCTCTCAAAACTAATGAATTTTAATCATGTCACCAGTGATCATTAAAACCCCAAACTCTGGATCATGCATGTTAGATCGAAAGAACAGCAGCCAAAAAGAACCAATTCAAGACACTTGCCAAAATGCTTGCGGAGTTTGAGGAACAATAAACTTGACCGGGGCCACTGTTGACTGAGATGCAGAGCTGGATCCCTGGATGGTGTTTATGCTACAACTGTGAGGCTGAGAAATGTTCCTGTGGTGCATTGGTGGCTTCTTAAGGCACCAGGAGGCCGGGTAAAAGAGGAGACTGGTTATCAAAGGAACAGAAGAGGCTTTGAGCACCCCTGTTGATTCAGACAGCTGTAATGTGCAGAAGAGGTGGTTTCCAGAGGGCACCTGAGCGACTAGAACAGGTTCTCCTCAGCTGGCTGCCAGGGGAGGAGCGGGCTCTAGAAACACACGTCTACTCCTGGGACAGAAAAACAAGGATGACGTCCAGGCCTGAACAGAAAGAGTCTTTCTTCTTCCGTGACCAAAATCAGAGTCACATTATTTGGCAAAGGCTGACTTCAGAAATAGAAGTAAACGAAGAAATGGGATTGGAAACAATTAAAATACTCTTAAGATCATCGTGGTGGTGGTGGTGATGAGTGTCTTTTATTGGGCGTGCACATGAGCCAGTCACTCTGCTAAGCATCTGACCAGCAGTGCCTTGGGCTCCCCAACACCCTGGCAGCACGAGGCCATCTCACATGCCCCTCTGACAGATGAGGGGAGTGAGAATCAATGGAGTTAGTCAGCTGCCCAAGGTCACGATGCTAGAAAGTGGCAGAGCTGGGGTTCGTTGTGTTTACCAGGATTGAGTTACAGTGAGTCACGAAACCCACGTCATCCCCCCACGGGCGTAGATGCACCTTCTGTGTTCTGTGTTCTGCCCCCACAGTGGTGGCTTCTGCACAGAAGGCAGCCTGTCTGCGTGAGCTGTAATCAGAGGGATGAGCTCAAAGGGGCCCGGCGGGGAGGAGGGGGAGTAGGCGGGGAGGGGGAACAGAGGGGTAACACCAAGAAAGAGTGAAGGAGGAAGCCCTGATCCTCCCCCAAAAGGAAGGAATAAGAAGTCACCTGACACGCCTTCAGCTTCAAGACTGCCCCCAGCCAGTTATGTCACATGAACAGAAATGTATTTATAGCCACCTAGCTCCAGGCACGTGAATTTGAAAGGGAAAAATTTGGAAGTTCCGAATAAGGGGAGCCCCTGGTGACTGTGAATTACAAGTCCATTCCTCCTCCCCATCCGGTGATGTCACACTCCTTTGCTCTTGTCACTTCAGGTCCCCCCTGAGCAGAAATGATGTCAGCATCAACAACAATGTCAACAACAAAAACATCATTGACATTTACAAATAACAGGAAAACTAGCCCCTGGGGAGAGTAGGACTGGATTCTTGCTGTTTCTAGGACTGGAAGCCTGGACGTGGCTCTGTCCCTGTGTTCCTTCTCAGCAAAGCTGTGGCTTTGAGAGGTTTGATGTTTGATTTACATAGAAAGATTGCTTGGCTGGATCTAAAGAAAATAATTGGAAGTACCTACCTTGCCACTGGTTTGCTCTTTTCTCCTCTATGAGAGAAGGGATCAGGAACCAGAGGAGAAAGACATTTTTTTCAACATTGTAAATCATTCCATTCCTCATCCCCTTTTGGTAAAGAAATATGTAAGTCGCATGCATTCTTGGAGAGAATTTTCAAAAAACACTCAGCCCACAAGAATTCTGTTCATCCCACAAAATCTGCCTGGGTCCCGCGAGCATTAGCTAAGACGGGTTCCTCCACTTTCAGCCCATCAGCATTTTCTTGCTCCTTTGATACCAGTAGGTTAGGGTAACACAGACATCTGCTGCATCAGGAAACAATGGGCCAAGCCAGGCCTCCTCCCAAGCCGGGGCTCCCATCACAGGTCATTGTAGAAGGAACAGGAAAAGAGAGGCCTGTCCTTAGCTACTTCTCTAAGCTCTCCAGCTAAACTCTCTTTGGTGCTTATTTATTATATAGTTTCTGTCCAGTGTTTTTTGAGTTTTCTGTTTAAGTTATTTATGAAAACAAACATGGCCCAGGATTTATCACAGTGGCTTACTGTCTATATGGAATAGTTTTTGGAGATAAGGTTAGCTGTGAGAACGAAAAACAGCCATTTTGGAGTGTTCACCCTTTCCAAGCAAGGCGGGTGAAACTGCACATTTCTCTTGGGAAGCCAGGATCCCACTTGCAGCAGGTAACCAACTGGCCACCATGCGCGAGCCTGGAGCCAGTGCTTCCCCTGCAACTCAGCTGAGAAGCAGAGTGTAACTGACTCCCTGGTTTCCCAAGTGGGAAATGTTTGGTTAATATCAGGCCATTTCTATTCTTAACCTTGTAGCATATCAGGCTTTCCCTGTGGCGGGAAACCCTGGCAAGTCCTTCTACATCAAGGAAGGGGATGCTTTTCCAACAGAAGTCAAAAAATGCCCAAGAGCCCTAACCGGTTTGGCTCAGTGGATAGAGCGTCGGCCTGCGGAGTGAAAAGCCCCAGGTTCTATTCCATTCAAGGGCATGTACCTTGGTTGTGTACACATCTCCAGTAGGAAGCGTGCAGGAGGCAGGTGATCGATGTTTCTCTCTCATGGATGTTTCTAGCTCTCTATCCCTCTCCCTTCTTCTCTATAAAAACTCAATAAAATATATATTTTTTAAAAATGCCCAAGAAATCTTCCCTTTCTCAATCCAGCAGGAAGGCGGACATGTCAGGCCTTATTTCGAAACAATACTGTTGGTCTTTACACCGCCTTTCTTTACTATGATAATGGATAATTTGGCTCTAGCTGGGCCACGGTGAATCCAGTCACTGGCTCTATAAACCTAGTAGAAATGATCTAAGAAGTTTTACTCTTTGGGGGTATTTAAATCATCAGTTTAAATCCCCATGGCACATGATATTCTTGGGTTTGTCCAGTCCCCGTACTGGAGGAGAAATATTTTGGAAGTAGATTTTCTTTTCATTTTGTTTTTTAAAATGAAAAAAATATATATTATTTTTATTATGTTTTTATAACATTTGGGGATTACTTTCCTCCCGGACAAAAAATGCAATTCAGTTAACATTAAACGCTAGATATTGGGGGATTCAAAAGATAAGAAATGGTCCTTACCATGAGGGTTCTCACTGATGAGCAGGAGAAACAGCCTCAAAATATAAATATAATAGGGGCAAAATCGCATAATTCAAGCTTTATGTGTATAAAGGAGCAATGACATTGGCCTGGGGAAGAGCAGTGAGGCAGGGGAAACCTGAGACGCCACCCAGCTAGTTCCTAATTTGTCAAGAGAACATCCTGTGAAAGGCATTCCCAGTGGAAGGAACAGCATGTGCTAAGGTCTTGAGTAGGAAAATTCTTCTCCTGTAACAAGGGTGAAATCCAAGGGGACAGAGGAGAGTGGAGGTGAGTGTGAAGGAGGAGCTATGAAGAGAAAGAGCCCAGAAAGAAACGTTAATATGGTACATTAGGTACTTCCTTCCTTTTTTTAAAAAAATATATTTTATTGATTTTTTTACAGAGAGGAAGGGAGAGAGATAGTTAGAAACATCGATGAGAGAGAAACATCGATCAACTGCCTCCTGCACATCCCCCACTGGGGAAGTGCCCGCAACCAAGGCACATGCCCCTGACCGGAATCAAACCTGGGACCTTTCAGTCCGCAAGCCAACGCTCCATCCACTGAGCCAAACCGGTTTCGGCTACTTACTTCCTTGAGAAGGCAATTGTTGGGTAAATATTTGACAAAATGCCTCTCAGTATGTTTGTTGTTTGAATTTATGAAAGCAATGACTAATATGTTTCACCTGGCATTTTGGGCAAAGGGAAGAGAGAGTGATGCCTGGGCGAGAGTGCTCATACTGGTAACAGGTATTGATCAACCCTGCAGATGTATATCGTGTATTTATTTCATGGTTTATTTCACATTCTTCACAATAGGAAGCATAAAGTTATGAAAGCTAATCATAGACCCAAGATGACAAAAAAAACCAACCCACCCTCTTTTGTTCTCCAGGCTTGTCTGAGAGGACAGGAATACAGAAGAGACTCAAATGAGAAGAAACGAGATCAATTTGGGGGGCAAGAGACAAATGTGGAGAGATCCCGGTTATTAAACGGGTCATCTTCCAAACAGGTACTTAGAACTCTGAAAGACATTCTCCTGCTGGTGTGTGTGCGTGTGTGTGTGTGTGTGCATATGTGTGCATATGTGTGCGCGCGCGCGCGCGCGTGTGTGTGTGTGTGTGTGTGTGTGTGTGTGTGTGTTACTTGGGATAAAGCCCACACAAAAAGGAGATGTTAAAGAATCCTAAAGGTTAAAGGTCAGGGCAGGAAGAGGCAAGAGCAGGAGCTCCCATTCTGGGTACCACCCCCCGGCCACATGCTTTCTCTTCACCCTGGTTCAGCCTCCCTCTTCTTTCCTTATAGTCTAACCCATTAAACTGCAAATCCAGTTTTTATTTTAAATGAAGAGAGTAAAATGCAATAATAACTGCATCCCATAATAACTAGCCATTGTACAAATATTTGTGTCTAGGATGATAATAGTAAATAAAAAGAGCAATATAATATAATAGCAATATGAGAATGGTGACAATAACAGTAGTAGTGAGTAGTTATCATTGTTTGAGCGCTTACAATGTTCACACTGTGGTAGGTACTTTGTACATATTAGCTTATTTAATTTTCTTAAATCTCTATATATTATTTGCCTCACTTTATGGAGGAGAAAACCGAGCCTTAGAAAAGTTAAGAAAATTCACCTCGGATTTTACAGCCAGTATGTGGTAGGGTAGGGATTCTGCTGCAGGCAGTCTGAGCCCAGAGAGGGTTCTCTGAACCACGGAGCTGTATGATCATATTTCATTTGTAAGCGCTTATCTGTGTAAGCATCTTCCTTATCCTATGTAAGCTGAATACCACAAGTGGCATTCAACACCCATTGTTAGCATGGCGAATTGATTTAAGATGAGTAATATGCCTTTTATAAAGTCTTATTTAATATTTTATGCCTGAAACATACTCTAGAGGATGGACTCTCTTTTCTGTTGGCGGTATGGCTCCCTGAGATAGGTCCTGGATACCTGATATCAATCAACTTCTTGTTGGGATTTCTTCTCTAATCTAGGATGTTCACACTGGGTTATTTAATGTTCAAAGTACACCTGAAATCATCAGTGATTGATGTTCATGGATGGAGCTGCATCCCTGGGAGAGATCTATACTCCCTATTAAGGAACATACAATCACACGATAAAAGATTTCTCCTAGAGTCTGAGGGTGACAGAGACTAACAACATTGGCAGCCCTGAGAAGAACATGTTGCCTGGATCTTTCCTGTTACTCAAGGGCAAAATGTGATGCCTGATGCTGATGAAACTTAGGGAGGGAGGTTAACCCCAAAATTAAATCTAGTCTGGCTAGAACAACACGTTTTTAGCAGAAAGGTAGCTTCTTATATTTTTGCACTTAGGAACAAAAATCAAGGACAGATTTTTTTTTTAAGTAATGTAAATTTAAGTCAAATAGTTAGTATATAGCAATCTCTCTAGATTGGATTTATTAAGCAATGAGCAGCAGGGTTCTTCCATTTTCATGCAAAGACCCAAGATAGTCATGGTTGTTTTGTATGGCAATGCTCATGCATTTGAAATATTCTAGGACTTGAAGTTTCATGCTCCTCTTCACAAACTTATTTGGGGGACAAGCTGGTAATAGATTCCTGTCTTTTTCTTCTTTAGCTGTAAAAATTATTCATTCTTTAAATCATCAATGCAAAACACTCAGACCACATCTACAAAGGACATAGTTGTCCATAGAAAAGTAATTATGAAATAAAGATAAAAATAGGTGGTAAAAGTGCTTAAAACTGGCAATTTCTATTCTAAAGTACAAGGACAGGCGTATTCAATGTCAGAGAACTCAAAACAACATTATTTACATAATCCTAATTCTTTCCAGATAATGATATCCCAAGGGTTGGGGCCTTGATTGTACAAGTGCCTTCAAGGTCGCATCTTCTCTATCAAGAAGAGTGACAAAATCAGAATTTTCCATAGTGAAACTCACCCCGTCTTGGCTCTCTGTATGACAGGTATTCCTTGGGGGACACTAGAGGATTTGCCTCTGGATACAAAGGCACAGGAAGGGCAGGGTGAGAGATGTCACCGAACGCAACATTTCAACAGCCATCTGACTTGTGTGCTTGTAACGTTGATCCCTCCTGGCTCCATCCTTCAACGTTTGCTGGGTACGAGTGAAGCCAGAGATCCCTTATGAGACACAAACCAGACCCCAGAAATCCTCAGGCCCCCAGGATCATGGTTTGCAGAATACCCATCCCAGGTTTGGATCCCAACCTCAATGTCTATGAAGAGCTGGTTGTTCTTAAACCTTCATAGTCTGGGCCTGCCCTGCTATATCTCAAATCCCGGGGGAATGAAGGATGTATCAAAGCTCCTTCTACAGGATTCTCCTTAGCAGGGAGGTCTGGAGCTAGTCTCCCAGAGGAGGCTCTGAAAAAGAACATTGGCACCTCGCCAAGAGAACCCAGGCAGACTGATCCAGTTTTCCGAGCTCAGTGTATTGGATGCCACATCAGGCACCAGAGTGCAAAAGATCCTTCGTCAGTCAGAAAAGGGCAGGAGAAAGAGCAGCTGTTTAAACCTAACCAAAGCCCTCTTCCCTAGGTGAACATCCTCCCGAGTAATTTCCTTCTAGAGATTTCTGTGCCTGAAAACTCTAAGGAATGTTTTGCCTCTGGTTTCTGAAGGCAAGTTCACTCTCGGCCTGAGTGGGTAGTATGAAAATGGATTGCTTAATCCATGGACATTTTCCCACTGTACAGTCATGACGTGAAGCATGCCACTACCAAATTTTGACACGGATTGCAGTTCCCATCCCTTAACACATACATATTGCAATTTGACATGTACTGTAATTCCCATTCCTTAACCCAGCCTCAGACTGTCAAATTCTGATGAGCCTGGAATAAGCGAGGCATTGACTATCAAGTAACAGAGGCATTTGCCGGCAAGTAATCAAGCTGTAATTTCCCGACACCTGCCTAGAAGTGGGCAGATCCCCAAGTGCACAGTTAACGTGGTGGCCACTGCGTTATGACATGACTCCCTCATCACAGCCAGTGGCTTTAAGCTCTGGTCAGGCAGAGCTTGTGTTCAATCTGAATCTAAGAGGAAGCAGTGACTTTGGCACCTATGCTGAGATGTTCTGTGGAGTGGTGCCTCCTGACTACGGTTAGTTGGTGGCGTGGCCTAGGAGAAAGAACACTTCTCACCGAGGGCCAGCTCTGTCCACAGTGCAGCGTGAATTCAGGCACAAACCGCGCTCCTTCTAAGCACTTCAGTGTCCCACCAAGGAGATACTTATTATCATGCTTATCTCCTGGGATCATTATGACAACGAGTGAGACGCTTAAATGTCATACTAACATTAGATTACGTTATAAATCGCCTTGGTGTTCAACCACTCTTGCAAATGATACTCCAGCGGGTGTCAGTGGAAGGGCAGGTTCTGATGCCTCTAGAATACCTTCTTCCACCTCAGCTCAGCCCCGGGGCCAGATTTCTACAAGCCAACCTAAGTGGCAACTTCATTTTAGACCCTTTTCAAAGCTACGTGCAACCTTTTGAACTGTTTAATCAGGGAAATACATAAACATCAGCTCCACATAACCACGTGGAAGCTGGATGAGTTAGTAGACTGAGAAATGAAGTGGTCTCTCCATATGAGCAGGAACTCATTTCCCCGGGACAACTGCTGGCCGAGAGGAGTTGGCTGCGACAGACAGGGCACCGGTGTGTTCACGGGAAGGGACTGGAGCCCAGATTTCCCCATAGAAAATGATGAAAATGATTAGCCCAAGACCTGGGGACGGCAACCTTCTATGAAAAGAGACGTCCCTGGGCCCTTCTCCTCTTCCAAGATCCTGTATCCTTGCTGGAAGGGGTGTTCAAATCTCAAGGACTGAGGAGATAACGCATTTACTTCACTGGCAAAGAAAGTAGAGATGAGATCTCCGTTTTTCAAGAGCACCATTTGCTCTGCTAATAGGACAAGGATGATTGTCCTTTCACCATCATCAATCGAACAACTAAGTATTTAGATTGCAGGTCACAGGGCCCAGCCTGACTTTGGAAGGAGGCAGTGCACCTGATCCCAGCAGCAGCTGCCTCTGCCCCAGGCCTGCCCGAGCCAGGGTGTTTACATCAGCGAGATCACCTGGATCTCCGGGAAAGTGAGGTAAGGCCAAAGTGAAGGCAGTTACGCAACATAAACATTTTCATTGTTCTGGCCATCCTACGTTTCTCCACACAAACTTTGGAGGCTACAATAAAGCCTCTTCAAGTAACCTGCAGTGGCTTAAGAAGTCAGAATATCCATCCAAACATCAAGGCAGCAAACGCCCAGAACTGAGCTGTCCTATACAGTGGCCACTAGCACATGGGGCTATTTAACTTTAAATTTAAAAGAATTAAAATAAAATTTTAGAAGTCAGCCGTTCCTTGGTCTCACCAGCCACATTTCACGTGCTCGGTAGCCACATGAGGTCCGTGGCTGCCGTATTGGACCGTGCACATATAGACCATATCCAGTGGTTCTCAACCTTCTGGCCCTTTAAATACAATTCCTCATGTTGTGACCCAACCATAAAATTATTTTCGTTGCTACTTCATAACTGTAATGTTGCTACTGTTATGAATCGTAATGTAAATATCTGATATGCAGGGTGGTCTTAGGCGACCCCTGTGCAAGGGTCATTCGACCGCCAAAGGGGTCGCGACCCACAGGTTGAGAACCGCTGATATAGACCATCTGCATCGTTACAGAAAGATCTGGGGCAGCCCTGCTTCACATTGTGGTCAAGTCCAAAACACAAACAAGATGACACCCCATGGGCCAGGAAGGGGTTTTGTTTCCCAGATACTGGCCATGCATAACCCACAATACAATACTTTGCGGTACAGTAGGCAATCAAGCCAGGCTTGATTTGCATTGTGTGTTTTTCTACCACCTGGGTATATTTGCACAATTCCTTTCACTACCTATTTATTCAGCCTATCCTGTCTGTGAAATCTTCAGCTTCTCCTCTTTCAAACAGCTCTTAGGGAGTTGTTCTCCCATTAATCTGTCAGTGTCAACCTACCAGCACCCTTAGCAGTGTCACGACAGCAGGCAGGACCCAGCGCGGGCATATGCGTTCCGGGAGTCACACTGTTACTCTTCTCTAACTTCTGCTCATCCACTGTCAGATTCCTGTGGGTCAGGCCTCCCTTCTTCCTGTCCCGAGGCCCCTGTGCGGAGGAGACAGCTCACACAAGCACACGCTGGTTCTGACTGCCCCGCCTGGGAGGCAGTGAGTCATCTCCAACACCTGGCTCGGTGTTTGTCACAGCACCCTCTTGACTCTGGCTCAGATTCTGCGCCCTCGGGGTTCACCTGAGTAATAAGGCTGCTCTGCCCACAGCGTCTCCAGCCCGAAATGTACCTCACAGAGACGGAATGCACAGCCCACGGTCTGTGGGAATTTTCATTTGTGTTTGTTTTCCATTTGAGCTGTGGATCTGTTCACCTTGATGTGCCCCCAAAGCCCCTCAGACTCCAGGGGCTGGATACGTCATCCTCTGCCCTCAAAGTGTTCCTCTTCTTGAAGCTATTTCTGCCTAAGGCAGAATTCTGGAAATTATCTAAGAATCCTCCCCCTGCTCCTCCTCACACTTCACAGTAATCAGACTCTGAAGCTGGGCTGTCTTATCTCCTCACTCTTGAATTTGTCCACCAGCATCTCCCTTTCCAGGGTCTGTCTTTTTTGCCTGGATGGTTGTAGGAGTCATTTGCCTGGTCCCTTTGTCTTCACCTCATTCCTTCCCATCAGTCTTTGAGGCTGCAGGATGAATAATGGTTGAGCGTCCACCTATGAACCAGGTTGAGCGAATCATGGTTTGATTCCCAGTCAAGGGGTTGCCTGCTCGATCCCGAGAAGAGGGCGTGCAGGAGGCAGCAGATCAATGATTCTCTTTTATCATTGATGTTTCTGTCTCCCCCTCCTCCTTATTATCTAAAATCAATAAAAATATATTTAAAAAAGAAAAAGAACGGTCCTCTAGAAGCAAATTGGATCGTGTCATTCTTCTATTAAAAATTCTTTAGTGACCCTAGCTGGTTTGGCTCAGTGGGTAGAGAGTCAGCCTGGGGATTGAAGGGTGTTGGGCTCGAATCCCAGTAGGGGGCATGCAGGAGGCAACCAATCAATGATTCTCTCTCTCCCTTTCCCTTCCTTTCTGAAATAAATTTTTTAAAAAGCATTTTAATAAATTCCACTGTCTTTGGGATCATGTTCAAATACGCTAACAAGGTACTCAAGACCCTGATGACCCGGCCTTCAATTCTGAGGGCACCGCCTCTGGGAAGAATTTCCAAGGCTTTTCCTGGGGGGTCGGGTGACTGCTCTGTCCCTCCTTTGTATTGCCATCACACGCTCTGGGTTCTAATCTACCTTACGGTATACACCTTCCTCTCTGCCTCTACCTTAAGCTAGCGCTGCTCAAGAGCAGGAGTGTTCATTGTCGCATTCCCGATGGCCACCACAGAGGAGGAGCTCAGCGAATGTTCAGTGGCTGACAGTTGCCAGGGTGTTGTAGGCATGAGCACATGTTGAGGTCAGAGCACCAAAGCCATGGTGGCCACAACAGGACTCCTCCCCTGAGCGGGAGCAGAAAGGTCATGCTGTTACGCGGAGGCATGAACGCTCCCTGACCTGGCCTGGCCTTGTTGAGATGTCAGTGGTCTGGTGAGGCTGCCCGTGTGCAGTGGCCCGTCTGGGCTTGAAGCTTCATCCATTATCATCCACACCCTGGAAACCTCCGCCCTGGAGAGAGCATGCCCGTCCTGGCCTTCCGCTCTGCAAAGGGGCAGCTGGCTTCTCTAAGCTCTGGCTGTTCCTTTTGTCCCAGGTGGGCACGAACACAAAGACACAGGACAGCTGGGTGGCAGCTCTCTGCGGGCCGAGGAAGCTCAGACGGGCCCACAGTCGACTGGGAATTCACTGTCCTTCGTAACAGAAGTCGTCTTATTATGACTGGACGTTCCGCCGGATCACTCTCCGGACTGCGTTGGACCTTTCTCTTACGATAAGATTGTAGATAAATTGGAATGGCTGGTGCGCAGGCCCCTCTGTGGGCAAAGCTTGCTGGCGACGGCCAACGGTGTGAGTGGAGCGAACGGATATTATTCCTGTGTCCTGGGCAAAGCCAGCGGTGCTTCATTCCCCTCCGTTTCTGCACGTCATCAGAGCTCCAGGAGGTGATTTTAAAATAGGGCATGGCAGTAAAATGGGGCAACTGTCAGGTTAAATGGCAGCTGCTTCCAGAATACTGTTCTGCCTTTTTCAGCAGATAAGACAGCCCAGAGTCAATCCTTGCACCAGGGTGATTCTGCCACCAGCCTGCAATGCAAACACCTACTGTTACCTCCCCCCTCCCCACCGCCCCACCCCCCACTGAAACTGTCGGAGCCTGAGATTGGTGGCCTCTGACGGGAAGAGTTCCCTGTGTTAATTGAATGCAACCGCTCAGAAATTGCATGAGGGAAGATTATTATATGAAGTGGCTTTTTCCTCCCATTTTCTGTGGTGCTATCTATGTATTTCAGTTTACCACATTTTATTTTTTTTAAATCTCGTTTTAAAAAAGGATTCTGATTCATTTTTAAAACCAAAAAAATAACTTGTTAAGAACCAATTAAAATTCAGATATCAAAATTTAAAATGTTTTCACTTGCGAGGTATTATTATTCCGCTGCATACCTGCCTTAAACGTGGTTTACCACATACAGCATTTCATCCTGGAACCTGGTTGTTTTGTTTTCATATGGCTTTACTTGTTAAGGAGTTATAAACCTTTTGTGTCTGAGGCACTGTGCTGGGGGCTAGGGGAGGCGGCAAGGATAAGCCCGCCCCCCCTCAGGGCGCTCAGCGGGTGAAATGCGACCTCACACAACTGTCTGCGGTTCAGGACGGTGTCTGCTGAGCGTAATAAAAAGGCAGCGGGAAAACTGGGAGAACTCCACAGCAGATGCAGATTTTCAGCTGGACCTTAGTCACCGGCAGGATTTGGGGAGCAGGTGGTGGGAGTGGGGAGCTGAGGTGGGGGGACCTGGCGGGTGGATGGAAGAGCCTAGGACCTCGGTGGAGAGCTGGGCACATTTGGAAAAGGGTGAGCCATCCAGCCTCCCTGCAGCCCAGGAAATGGCATCAGACCCCCGTTCAGAGCCCCCTCCCTGGAGGGCGCTGTTGGCCTCCCTCCTGCGCCCCTTCCCTAGGCTCAGGAGGCAGGAGGGCCCACTGAGGCTTATGCTGTCTTATTCCACCATCTCCCCCACCCCACCTCACACCTCGGTCATCCCGTTGTCTCCTGGCCTCTCTCCCTTACTCAGCGGAGACTCTGTGGCTCCATCTCTGGGGCCCCATTGCCTGATCTCCTGCCACAACCCTGCACCACTTCAGCATCTACCTGGCGAATGCAGCCACACCCTAGCTTCTCAGGTCCCAGTGCCTCTTAAGTGCCCCCTCCCCTCATAAGTGCCCCCTCCGTTTCAGTCTGCCATCCCCGCCACCAACAACACACCCTCAACTACATCATCAACCCGAAGTTCTCCATCTCCAGAAACCTACTGATGAGCACCAGCCTTCCAGCCCTGCGCCCATCCACGTGCACTGCGCCATCTCTGCCACCTCTTGGCTCCTCTCCCCATGCCCTCTCCTTGTTCCTAAGCAGCCCAGATTCTGTGTGTGATCCTCTTGGTTTCCCTGACCTTTGTCTTTTTTTTTCGCACCCGTGCCGAAGGCCTGCCCATCCATGGTCTCTAGACCCCGCACCCAGGCCACTGGCGACGGCTGGAGAAAAATCACCCAACTTTGAACAGTGCTGCCCCTGAGAGGTCACAGCCACCAGCCTCCTGGAACTCCTCAGTGCTGCCCAGTTTCCCTGGCCAGCTCTCTTCCACTTCAAACCTTCTATGTCCGTCTTCAGTGTCTCAGTCCTCAGGCAGAAGCTTCCTCAGCTCAGAGCTGCCCGCCCCCCCTACCTCCTCCCCCCATTCCCACCTCTGCGCCCGTGCTCAGGAGCCCACCTCCTAGCTCTCTCGGGTCCCTTACTCCACCCGTCTTCCTTTCCCTGCCGGATCTCCAACTCTGTACCAGAGGTTTCCATCAGCATTTAGTCATGATCTAAGGTCTCCTACAAAAACTGGAAAAAAACAAAGCACACACACACACACACACACACACACACACACACACACACACACACACACACACAACAACAACAACAACAACAGATCAGCCCTTCCTCGATCCCACATCCCCTCCCCTTGTTTCTTCTTCACAGCCAAAGTTCTCAAAATAATTATTTACACCGACTGACTCCATTTCCCCAC
Organism: Myotis davidii; assembly: GCF_000327345.1. Taxonomy (NCBI): domain Eukaryota; kingdom Metazoa; phylum Chordata; class Mammalia; order Chiroptera; family Vespertilionidae; genus Myotis; species Myotis davidii. The sequence goes on along the minus strand of NW_006295564.1, from coordinate 2,493,999 downwards.
CTCCTCCTCACTCCTCAACCCACTCCAATCTGGCTTCCACGCTCATCCTTCCACAGAAGTGATTGTTCACCCAGTGACTTCCTCGTCTCTGAATGCGGCAGGTCGCCCTCAGTCCTCACCGTCCCTGACCTCTTGGCAACTCGGACCTGGCCACTCCATCTTCCAGGAAACACTGTGTCCCTGGTTCTTCTGCTGGCTTCCCCTCATCTCGTCCTTCTCCGCTCCGCCGAGTCCTGGAATTTCCAGGCTTGGTTCTCATCCCTGTAGCTGGCGGCTTTATCCTATTTTTGTACTGCAAACCTTTTGGACAGTATGGTGAACTCTCTAAATCCTCTTCTTAGAATAATATTTTAAAATGTAAAAGAAAAAAAGATACATAGGATTTCAAAGGAAACCACTTTTATTGAAATAGTCATCAGAATATTTTTAGAAACCTGTGATTTGGTAATGTATGTGCCTCATTATTAACACATTAAATAACAAGTGATGGGCGTAAAGGGTATTTTGAGACATCGGCAACAAATTTGATGAAATGTGAAAATATCTGTGATTTCTATTGGTGACAAAATTGCAGGTACTGCTAATACTACTGTGGTTTACTGCCTGCATTCGTAAATGAAACATATGCTTAGATTTCAGCTAGAGATTGGTAGAAATAAAGGTGTCATTTTTCCCCCCATCCAAGTTCATGTCCTATCCCCAAGAAGCCCTGTTCAAAATTCTAACTGCCAAAATCAAGACATTATCTGCCAATGACTCCCAAATCTTTATTTCCAACCCCAACCTCACTTTTGATCTTCAGATCTTAATATCCAATTGTTTACTCGGTAATTTCTACTAGGAGGTCTTAAAGACATCTTAACTCAACAGGCCCACTGCTAAAGTTTCCAACCTGACCCTTTATTCTTCCTTTTGTACTGTCAGAACCTAACACTTTCTCTCATCCTCACCCTCATATTCAATACATCACCAAGTCCTATCAATTTTACTTCCCAAATATATTTTATTTTTAATCCTCACCTGAGGATCAAATCCACAACCTGACCAGGAATCAAACCCACAGCCTTTTGATGTATGGGATGATGCTCTAACCAACTCTGCCATCCGGCCGGGACTTCCCCAATATCTTTGTAATCCATCTGTGTGTTCTTCTCTGCTATCCCCTGGTAGTAAATAGTCCAACGAGACCCCACACTTCCACTCCTGCCCCCAAACCTCACTTTTCTGCCACAGGTAGAGTGATATCAGCAAATGGAAATCATTACTTGACTACTTAAACCCCTTCCATGGCTTTGTTGTTGTTACTAAACCTCACCGGAGGTTATTTTTTCCATTGATTTTTGGAGAGAGTGGCTTTCTGTGGCTTTTGGAAGGGGCACCAAAATACACCCACAAGGCCCTGTGGGATCTGGCCTTCCAGACAACTCTGTGCTTCACCAACACTAACCTTGGGTCCTCCTAAGTGCCAGGCCACCTCCTGCTAGAGTCTGCACATGCTGTTCCCTCTTCTTGCAACACTCACCCCACCTTCCCACCCTGCCTCAGATCCCAGCCCAGGTCACCTCCTCACGGACCCAGACTCCTCTGCCCTATCTTCTTATATTTCGATACTATTCATACATTTCCTTTTTAAAAAAAAGTATGACTTGTAATTTTACATTTGTTGAATAACTGTTTTATTAAGTGATCTACCTCCCCACCTAGACTGTAGCCCTGTTACAGCAAAGTCTTTTACTCATCACTCCCATAGCCCAACATATATAATTTTGTTTTTGTGATTTTGATTGTTCATATTTTCCCCAGTGTTTGTTCTAGAAGTAAAAATTACCTGCAGTGAACATTTGAGAGTACTATTTAATGAGTTTTGGCAAATGCATGGGTGTAACCATGTAACCCAAACCTCCATTAAGTTCCTGTCACCCGTGAAATTCCTCACGCCCCTTCCCAGTCGGTTCCTGCCCTTGTCCCCTTCAGAGGTAACCACTGTTCTCAGTGTTCGCACCATAAGTTAGTTTGCCTTTTCTGGTTCCATTTCTGGGAGACTGTTTGATTTCAACTTTCTCAGACCCTTTTTATAAATTGATGGAATACACAGTCTAAATAGATGAGACAAATAAATGAACCCATGAAATAATTAAAGTTACATACAAGTTACAAATTAAAGTTATAATTTTTTTCCAAAATGACAAAGACTTTTTAAAAGGTAATAGTTGGAAAAGTTGCATAGAAACTGGCATTCTCATATACATCTTGAAATATAAATCGGTACAATATTTCTGGAGAACACTTGGGGAACAAAAAATTTAAAATTGTTGTGATGCTTTCAATCTAGTAGTATAAATTCCCACTTTTGGGAACTTAAAGGGGTAAAGATGTGTATAAATATATAAAGACATTTACCATAACACTATTTATCATAGCAACAAAAAGAATTGTGATGGATCCGCATAATTCAAAGAAATAATACCTTACTTAGTGAGCTTACTCTTAGAGTAATATTTGTATGGTAATTCTGAAATTATTTCATGTTTGTTGCAAAGTAAAACAAATAAATATATTAATATAATTAAGAAAAAAGATTATAAATATAATAGAAAAGAGATATTAATATAAAAAAAGAAAAAAAACCCATATAGTGTTAACTTTTAACTAGAAATATTACTATGAACTCATGATTTTAAAAATACATGTTTCTAATTAACTCCATTGAAAGGATTTAAAAACAATGTCACTCCAGTAGCAATAAACACACCTAGCATGCAGGCATTGGTTTCTAAATACCATTCTCAACGAAAAGAAAGCAATTCTGAGGTAGGTAAAGCACAAGGTGAGGCTATCATACTTATTATACCAGAAAGCAAAGAAGTACTCAAAGACTCAAGTCAAGAGCCAAGGTGGATGGACTTCCACTCTCCGTTTTTGGTACAATTTCAGCACTGAAAACTTTGATGAGGTAATTAAATAAACCATAGATGGATAAATAGAGAGATAGATGATAGATAAATGAGAAGGAAGAAGGCCACCTAATTGTAGAAGAGATGATAGAATTAGAAAAATTATTTTGCTACCCCATTGTAATTTTCAATCCAAGCAGGGCATATCAACAGGTGCTAAAATCCCCGGGTGAAATGTTGTTTAGGAATAGGCTACTGTCTCAGAATCACCCCACGGAGTAGCTACCGATTACAGAGTAGGTGTGGGGAATGTACATTAGAGAAATCTGGCAGCCACCGCCTCAACCTAGAGATCAAACAGCATTGCGTGGTGCTGATGTGACGTTATAAAGCAGGACACCACACCACCTATAGGATATTCGTGCCAAAAAACTATTAACCTGAATTTTATTATGAGGAAACAATCAAATTCAGAATATAGGATACTCTATGAGGCTGGGACTCTTCAAAACAGTAAAAAAAAAAAAAAAAAATGACAAACAGGACAGAGAACTGAAGCGACATAATAACTTCATACAGTGCATGTACCTTGTTTGATCATAAATCAAAACAAAAAGCTAAAAAGACATTTTGAGTCATGTATGATGACAGAAGATGATTTGACTTTGGGTGATGGGCGCAATGCAATATACAGATCTAGAATCATAGAAATTTACACCTGAAACCTATATGATCCTTTTAACCAATGTCACCCCAATAAATTCAATTTTAAAAAGATATTTTGATGGCATTTGGGTTTAAATATGCTCCTCCATATTAGATAATGTCATGGAACCATTAAATTTTCTTAGGTAACATAATGCTATTGTGGTTTTACAGAACCGGAAAGTGTCTATTTTTATAGAAGATAAATATTAAAGTATTTAGGGATGACGTATCATGAAGTCTAGTCACTTTGAAATTGTTCAGGAAAATAATATAGAGAGAGATAAAGCGAATTGGCAAGGTAAAGGACAATGGATGTCATTTGTGCTATTCTTTCGACTTCTCTATAGATTTGAAATTTTTCCAAATAAGGTTGAAAATGTATAAAAAGGGAGCTATTGATGCACTGTATCAAGTGAAATAGTGTTGTAAAAAATATTTATATATACATAAACATGTATGTTAGGATAACACTAGCTGCTATAACAAGGGGAACACAAATGTGATGATGCAATCAAGACAGGAGTTTGTTTCTGGCACCTGTGACAGACCAGGTTGGAGGAACCAGAGCAGCAGGCAGCTCTGCTCCACTCAGACTTGCAGGGACTCGGGCTGATGATAGTTTTATTGTCTTCAGCACATGACTAACAAAGCTGTCTTTCTAGCAAAGGCGCAGGGCTAGAGGTTATCTCTGAAGCAGGCTGCCTGCATCACTTCAGCTCACTTGCCGCTGGTTAGACTTTACTCCTGAGGCTACATGTAGTTGCAGGGGAGGCTGAAACTTTCCGTTCAAGGTGGGCAGCCACATCCCAGCTTCAACTCTCATCCCTTGGGAGGGGATTTGGGTGGGAAGCTAGTAGTCTCCATCCCAGTCCTTAAAAGGGGGTCTGGAAGAATACAGACCAAGCTATTTGCAGTTTTAATTTCAAGGTTAATGGGATTTTGAGTGTTTTAAATTACTTTTCCTCCTGCTTGTCTTTTCCCATTATGAGCATACATTTCTTTTGTAATAAGAAAAGAATTGCACTTTACAAAAATCAGCCATTGAAACTACCAAACGATTATTTCATGGGCAAATTTGTAGGATGCTTTGTTTTTCTCCCTCTGAAAGCAACATACAAGCTCATCTTAAATGCCACCTTAAGCAATTTTCTACTCAGAAACCTTCCGTTGGACCCCATTCTCTCTCTCAGTGAGTCTCAAGCCTTTGCTTAAATCTCAGAGCCCCCCAGCATTTGACCCCACCCTACCATCCCGCTTTATTTCTCACCTCTCCTCCCATATCTGTGCTCTGGACACTTGCCTCACTCTCCGAGAACCATGCCACACCTCATACACCATCCATACCTTGGCTCATGTGCGGCCTCCAGCCTAAGACAGTTTTTGTTTGTTTGTTTTTTAAATATATTTTCATTGATTTCAGAGTGGAAGGAAGAGGCAGAGAGAGAGATAGAAACATCAATGATGAGTCATTGATCGGCTGCCTCCTGCACACCCCCTACTGGGGATCAAGCCTGCAACCCCAGCACATGCCCTTCACTGGAATCGAACCTGGGACCCTTCAGTCCACAGGCCACGCTGCATCCACTGAGCCAAACCAGCTATCCCTAGACGGTTTCTATGCATCCTTCAGGTCCCAGAAAACACCACCTCCTTCATGAAGCTTCTCTTGATTTCCATCTTTTTCTCTGAGTTCCTTTGAAATTCAGAATTGGTGCCACACAATTTATCACTTAATCAAATATTTTGCATTTTGTTGGTATAGTATTAATCTTGTCTCTCCCATTGTAAGCATCTTGTTTTTATATTCCTTCATAGTGCCTAGCATGGGGTTGAAGACATAGTAGGTGCATATACGTCTCGATTAAGTCCCATGTTTTATGACCTATTATTTTGAGGAGCGGGTATTTTCATGGACGAGATCCTTTTGATGGATCAAGTCTTTCAAATTCCCCTGATGCTCCTCCCAGCTCAAAGGAGACTATGAATGGAGACAAAGGAAGAAGGAGAAACACATTGTCGCAAAACCATACCCATCTGAGGGCAGTCTCAATGTGCTTCCCAACACTACACTTCCCTGTTCAAATTTTTTAAATCCAACCATTTTCTGGCCATATACCACCTCCTTACCCACTGCCACCACACAGAACTCCATCCCAGACAACACTGTACACACTTGTCCTCAAGATATGAAAATGTGTGGCCACCACCCATGTCAATCAACAGTGATTTCCACAGCACACCAGGGATCGGCTCTAAGTTTCACCCAGAGGCTGAACCGTAGTGGGATGGATAGTAATCATGAAGCGAGTCTGAAGCCCCACATGCCACTTAAGAGAGCAGACCCCACGGCTTTCCAACCTTAAGAAGGCTTTAGTCACGAGGCCACCATTGCTCTCAGATCAGTGTCTCAGGCTGGCTCAGTGGTCAGCAAACTCATTAGTCAACAGAGCCAAATATCAACAGTACAACGATTGAAATTTCTTTTGAGAGCCACATTTTTTAAACTTAAACTATATAGGTAGGTACATTGTTATTAACTTAATTAGGGTTCTTCTAAGGCTTAGGAAGAGCCACACTCAAGGAGCCAAAGAGCCGCATGTGGCTCGCGAGCCGCAGTTTGCCAACCACTGGGCTGGCTCATTCCACCTTGCTAGCCGGGGAATCGGAGAAGAGGAGGCCGGAAGGAGAGTTCTCTACAGAAGTCAATGGAAACAGATGCCGGTGATATTCACGCACACGGCAGCCCTGCGGACTCCAAAAAGCATCTTGTGGCAAATGGAGAGCCAGGGCTTCCACTGCTGATCCTGGTCTTGCCAACCCCACCTGGCAGCTGGGCAGGTCTTCAGGTGGGAGAGGGAAATGGGGCAAGCAGCAGTTTGATTCGGGTAGGTGGGGCATGAGTAAAAAAACAAAACAAAAAAACATAACAGTTACTAATCCCTATTTTTAATTGTTGTTCAAGTTTACAATTCTGATAAGCTCAAAATTGTCCTGAACGTGTGAAGGACTTTGCTGTCCTTAGTGTTGGTTGGGTTTTTGTTGTTGCTGTTGTTTTGGATGAGAGAAAACCTAGCCCACTTTGTGCTGCAACAGCGCTCGGGGTAGAACATACTAACCTTCCATTTCTTGAAGACATAAAGGTAGCCATCCTCTCCAGAATGAGGTTTATACGGGGTGCCCTCCTTCCCTAAGACAGGTGTGTGTTTGAGGCACAATTTGAATATGGACTTTGAGGACAGTGCTCTGAAGATGCTCATTTGCATTCACAGTCCCTCGGTCACCCTTTCCATGTTGTCGCTGTTGGCGTGTCGGGGTTCACTGCCTTGATCACTCTCTTTCAGAATCTCACGAGACTGCATTTGTTTCAAACGTAATAAACACACAGTCTTTCTCTGGCACCTCCCTGACACTACTCCTTGCCTCTCCTCTCTCATTTACAGCAAGCCGTGCCCTGAGCTACGCTGTGTCATAAGATCTGCTCGGCTCAGCCATCCATCACGTGATACGTGGCAAAGATGGGTTTTGTACACATCGATCTGAATTCAGTAGCACACCCTGGGGTGAGGGGCAGGCATGCCAGTTGAGAAGCAGTTCCCTGGGTGCTGGAAATGAGCCATCAGGCAAGAGTTGGAAAATGACTTCATCTTTCCTGTCCCTGACTGCTCTAGCCCCCTTGCTCTGCTGATCCTCTCTGTTCATTGTCGAGTTTCCATTTCAGACTCAGCCCTCTTAGGTCCCAGTTTAAAAATCTAAGTCAACCCCACATCCCCAAGGAACCCTTGCTTCTCCTTCTTCTAGGAGTCTAACTATAACCATTCTAATGTTACCAAGTCGTGACTGCAGTGTCCAAGGCTGCGAACATGCCCTAATGTAAGCCCCGCCCCTGCTTTTCCCAGTGTGAGTCCTGTGACCTCATGAGATAGCCTCGCCCTGGGCCAGGAAATAGCTCTGCCTCAGTGTGGATGATGCCATAGCACAGCCGAGGGTCTTTGGAAAATGTTAAAAGAGTAATATTCCAGAAAATACTGATTTTGACAATGACTTCATTTGGTTAACACAGCTTGATTAGGACTTTCTCAACAAATTACCAATAGAAGACTTGAAGTCAACACCTGTATTTTCATTTTATTTTATCTTTTATGTTCTTGGCTTTGATTTCAAAAGAGAGAGCTGCTTCTCTTCCCCCAAATAATAGCAGTGTGCTGTCGCCTCCACCTCCATGTGACATTTTAACGTAGGAACATATGGGGGAAGAAATGAAAATTGTAATTACTGTTCAAAATCACAAGAGGAAAAGACATAGTTTTAAAATCAACTTTAAATCAAAATAATTATTATTGTTTGAGAATCTCTAAATGTTGTTAAATATTTGCCTTTAGAGCGTTACTGTCTGAAAAAAAAGAACGTGTGCCATATTTTCTTAAGATTAGATCAATTCTATCATAAATTGCTTTCAGAAAAAGCCCAGAGTCCATTATAGGAATTGACCCACATCTCTGCTCATATCTCTATGGGATAGGTGAAAATTCTATTGAACTCTTCATTGGGGCTTTTGGTTTTGGTTTCAACAGTGGATTGTTAATGTTCAGTCATTAGCTGGTTAATTTTTCAGATGGCTGAATATGAATTAATGGCTAAAGGCAAAAGCCAACATGCACATGGCACTTACTGTTTGCCTGGCACTATTCTAAGTGCTATAAACATACCTTAACTCATTTACTCCTCACAGAACCACCAACATGTAGGTACTGTTGTTCACAGAGGGGACAATCTGAGATGCAGAGAGGAACTAACCTCAGTGTCAATCAATCACATGAAGGAGCCAGGATGCACTCCCAGGAACCTGGGCTCTGAATCTTAGATACCACACTTTAGTGCCAGAATGAATTACTAACAAATTCGCATACACACACACACACATACATACACACACACCCGAGGGTCCTTCTCCCAAAAAAGATGATAGCTTTTCATGAGAAAGGATACATGAAAATTGCTGAGTATATGAGAAGACATTAATAAAGACACAAGAAGGTCAAGTGATTTGCTTGAGATTACTCAATGAAGCAGGCAGGAAAAGATGCAATAGCACGTTCCTAAGTATATTCTTGCCATTCTGGATTTAGTCTCCAACTGACAAAACACCCACCTCCAGCTGCAATTTCTGGACCCTGAATGACTACCAACTGGAAGTAAGGTTGATGGAACCAGGAACCAGAGATGGATGTACTCGGAACACAGGGGCACAATTCCACATGCAACAAGCATGGTGCAATTGGCCAAGCTTTCTGTCACCTGTTCTACTAAAGGCTTAGGGTACAATGAGTGAATGGGCGAAGGAAAGATAAACACGGCTTAACACTCCACCCATTGAAGTCTCTTCAGCCGCTCCTCCCAGCTCACCATGGCCTGGGGCAGCAGAGAATTCTCCACCCACTAGTGTGAGTTGCTGGTGTGCGGCAGTTTGTGGGAGGAATTCTGTTCCATGCTCACGGATGTTCCTCTTGCCCATGACAATCTCAGGCATCGATAATTAAAATGTGCCCACATTTCCTTTTCTGAGAACGGAGAGCCTATTTCATGTTCAGAAATGACCTAATGTTTCATCTTTGACATTTCAGAATAATTTTCAAGGATTTCTATTTAATTCCAGAATCGAAAAGGAAAGGGGAGAACAACCAATTCATTATGCCCTTGCCTTTTCCTGTCCCTTTATCTGAGGGTGGTCTGTTTGCCGAACATGTAGGGAGAAACAATAATTATTTGTTGGAAGGCTGTACCCAGACTCTGAATTACAAAGCATGATTTACAGTCTTGGAGGATGACGATGGGTCCACCTGTAGATTTGATCTTCTTTACAGAAGATGGACGAGAGGGGAGATTTTTTTAGAGTTTAGTTTGTCTTCTGTTGCACCCAATCACTCAAAGCTAGTCAGAGTATTTTCCTGAGTCAGGAGCCTTGAAATGAAAATGCCATAACTGTCGGTGAGACCGATGAGCAAGATCAATACAAATTGCCACAGCTGGGGAGGTGAGGGGGACGTTCATTTAGCATTCTGTGTCTGCAAAAGACTGCATTTTTCCAATACCAGACTAATGCACAATGTGGGAGAATTTAGTGATAAGTGTTGGAATTCCTGGGGTTGGGGGCGGGAAGCCTTGTGGTTTTGTTTGTTGCTGAGTGTATGGCCTAGCAAATCATACTAACACCAGCACCTAAACTATAAGGCAGGACTTAAGTCACCCTTCTAGACCAGGTTTCTCACAAGCCATTTATACTGTTTTCATCATTACTTTGCTAGTTGGGAGTGTGGCGAAGGACACAAGCTATCGAATGGCTGGGTAACTTTTACTGCGTCCGTAAGGCTGTGTTAAGATATTCTGACATTGCAGGAATCATGATTTGTCCGCGCATAGATTTATACTGACTTCTTTATAGCAGACTGACAAGTAGGGGACTTTTGAAAAGATCAGTCTGTCTTATGTTGCACCCAGTAATTCAGAATATTAAAGTGAGGTCTGACTTAGTCGATCCCAACACACTATCTAAACTTCCTTTCCATTGTCAAGTGTATGATTAACACAAGGAATGTGTTTTTTTTTTCCTCACCCACCGCCAAAGTACTTCAAACAACAAATAGCAATCAGTTTATGTGGCTTTGAACATGAACTAATTACTTAAGGATCAGAAATGCAGTCTTTTCATAATGTTCTACAAGACAGACCAATAAATGTGCATTCTTCTTATAATGTTCTACAAATAAGACTCAGCACTTTGCTATTATTTCTACATTGATAAGCCCAGTCCATCAAAATCTCACTGGTGAATGGGCGTATTGAGCATCATGGTGGGTTGCCCCAGAGTTATTGACGGAGGGGGTCAGTGCATTTGGCTTTTTTCCCTCTGCTTAGCAAGAATCACCTACTAGGCTACTGATGCTCAAACTCCTTTCATTTTCCATAGAGTGATAGTGAGGAGGATCTTCTAGCCCAACCAGGATTACCTATCAAGAATTCTGCGATGAACTTTGATTCCAGACTTCCAGCAATTGACCAAACATCCGTCAAGCAGAAACATAAAAGTACCATGACTGCAAGGCAACCAGAGAAAGTGGGCTCCGGCAAACCCTGTCCAGGTGAGGAGCTGGTTTATTCAGATTCACAAATTCTAGAATCCCAGCGTGACAGGTAATGACAACTATCAAATTGGTGATGGTGATTACATCCAAGTGGTTTCCAAGTGGCCAATACAGGTTTTTGAGGGTCTGATAATCTTATGCAAATGGTCAAATTCATTTTGGGGGGACTATCAGGTCAAGGAGGCATGGGTTAGGCAGAGTAACTGTCGCCACTCCCTGCATTTTCTGCCCAGTCATTGGCTTTGTGTGGCACTCGCTGGAATTGCTGCCTTTTCATCTTCTTCACCCTTGGGGGGTGCGGTGGAGTCAGGAAATAGAGGCATTTGGCCCCAGGTATCAAGTTTTATGACTCAAGCAAGAGCATGAAGAGAAGCTTTCACAAGCATCTGAATGGCATAATTTATAGCCAAGAAAGAGTAATTAAGGCCTCCGCGTCTGAGGTTGTCCTCTCTGGGAGAGAGGGGGCTTGATAAATCCTCCCTTTTGTGCAATTTGGTAAATAATTCACTCTTTAGCTGCCTTTGAAGCAAAGACCAGTCCTCTGCTTGAGGCAGGAGTGATTTAACAGTATCCAGAAAGGGGATAAATTCAACTGCACGTTTAGAGTCCCCCGGGCTCATCCCCATCAGAGCCAACATCTGTAGGACAAACTCGATTCCTCTGGGAACCGACGTGGACGTTGGGGTAACTGGGAAGAAAGTCTGCCGTCTGCTCGCAGTGCAGTGGAAATGATCCAGATTAACTGCCGAAGGGTTCACAAATAGCATGTGATTCACTTACATCCAGGCCACGGCTCCTTTCTAATCCTGAATAGCTCTTGTCATACAATCATCCACCCAGTTAAGTCTTAATGTATCGCTAAAGAAATGGCAGCTCTCACATTAACCACCCACATTTGATTGCTTTTAATGAAGAAAAAAGCAAATGAACTTCTGAAATGATGTCCTTTCAGGCAAAGCCCCAACTCTTTTTTTCTTACTTAATCAGGGGGACATATCACCCTAGCTGATATCTCTCTCGGAAGATTTTTAGTAGGAAGTGGTGTCTTGACTCTGCTGTTTAAGAATGAAATAAGGCAGATAGGATCATTTCCCAAATATTTCAAAATACATGTTGTAACTTATTGAACTGAGGGTGTTTTTAATAGAAAAAAAATGAATTTAAGTTTAAATAATGCAACTCCGTACACTTGATATAATTTTTAGCTTTCTTGCTAAAGCCGGGTAGCTGCTGCATGGTGTGCTTTGTCATCTGTTGAAAACTATTATTAAAATGAACAGTGTGGGCTCACTCAATGATTTTAGCGTGTCTGATTAATACAGATGTAAATGCTCCATATGGAACTCACAACACTGACAAAAAGGATGCATTAACTCACTTTACATTCTATAAAACATTACATTTGAAGAATTACTAGAGTGCAAAGCACCAAGGTTTAGGCAAGAGAGCCAAGTTGGCAGAAAAATGTCAATTTCATCAAATGAGGGATGTTACTTGTAATAAAAATCCTTTAAAAATTACCACCTTGCCTGGCCAGCGTGGCTCAGTGGTTGAGTGTTGACCTATGAATCAGGAGGTCATGGTTCGATTCCCAGTCAGGACACATGCACGGGTTCCCTCTCCCTTCCTCTCTGAAATCAATACAAATATATTTTTTTAAAAAAATAAAATAAAAACTACCACCTTTATTATCATACTATGACCCAGATCATGTCCCAGACCCATGCAGCCATGAGCTGGACCACGGCCTGGCTGTCCAGTGAGTATAGCAGCCCTGGTGACATGTCAGTTGCTATAGAAACCAAACTCATTGTGCAACAAACTGGGCTGGTCATGAAGTTGGCTGAAAGCAAAGACTTGGTGTGTTAAGATCTGTTCTATTTTCAAGTGTAGGCTCACCCCTTAAGGAGCCCCTCAGAGTTCCTTAATTAGCAGAGCAAAATGGGAGCCCAGAGACATGGCAGGAATTTAAGCTGAGTCTCTTCAGGAACAGGCGAACTGAATGATGGGGACAACTCAGAAAATTCAGACAAATGCCATATTACAGAAAAAAAAGGGGACTTGGGCCCTGAATTATCTGGACACATTGATCTAATTCACCAGGTATATTTATCATTTCCTGCTTTTCTTCACCTCTGTAGAGAAATTATTTTCCTAAAGCATTTTGGGGGTAAATCCAAAGTTGGCAGAGAGTCACCAAAAGTTCTTCCCATGTCAGACCTCCAATTCTTTGCAAAACTGAAGCATCAAACACAGTTAAATCCCTTTGCAACATCTGCCTCATAGGTTAGCCTTTCAGATGGTGTTAGGCCAGACCTGTACCAAATAAAATAATGTAGCTGGGACAACAAGTGTTGGCGAGGAGGTGGAGAAAAGAGAACCTTTGTGCACTGCTGGTGGGGATGCAGAATGTAGCCACTGTGAAAAACACTACAAAGTCACCTCAAAAAATTAAGAATGGAACTGCTTTATGACCTAGCAATTCATCTTCTGGAAATTTATCCAAAGAAACCTGAAACACAAATTCGAAAGAATATATACACCCCTATGATCACTGCAGTGTTATTTACAACAGCCAAGATTTGGAAGCAGCCCAAGTGCCCATCAGTAGATGAGTGGATAAAAAAGCTGTGGTACATCTACGCCATGGCATACTACTCTGCTGTAAAAAGGAAGAAAATTTTACCCTTTGCAACAGCATGGGTGGACCTGGAGAACATTATGCTAAGTGAAATAAACCAGGCAGGGAAAGACAAGCATCATGTGATTTCACTCATCTGTGGAATTTAATGAACAAACTGAACTACCACGCAAAATAGAGACAGACGCATAGATAGAGAACAGGCAGACAGACCTGGTGTATGTGTTGAGGAGGGGGGTATTGGGGGTGCTGGTGGAGGTGTTGAGCAAAAAGGAAAAAAAAAGAGAGAGAAAACTCATGGACATGGACAACAGTGTGGTGATTGCGGGGGTAGGAGGTGTGAGAGAGCATAAAGGGGATAAATGGTGATGGAAAAAATTAAAGTAAATTACATTTTAAAAAATAATGTAGCCGGGGAATGTGACTTCCATGCAAATCTATGCAATGATGAGCCACGTCGTAAAAAAGTTTTTCCTTCTATGTGAACTGCTGTCTAGGACCCCTAAAATGGCTCTTTACCATAGAGGAACAATCCGTGCTCTCTACAAATAGATTTATAACTGAGAAGGCGTCAGATGTTCATCGTTCTTCCCACTATTAGAAAGAACTCACACATTTTAAATTAAGTCCATATCTTCCCTGGAACTGTTTCTAAATGAGTTGGCTTGTGCTTCTCCTTACTATCTTTCTCCACCGGGGTGTGCAGGTTATGGGTGGGCACGTGCTTTGGAGTCAAATTGCTTGGATTAGCATCTGGGCCCCATTGCTTACTTGCTCTGCACCTTTGAGAAAGTAACTCCTTGTGCCTCAGTTTCCTCATCTGTAAAATGGGGGCGGGGGTCAAAGGTGAGATCTGCTTTGAGGAGTAAATGATAAAATTGTGCTCAGCTGTAGAATACTGCCTGACACCATACATAGGCCCTTGATATATTATTCTATAGCATTGTGAATCCAGCACATGAGAGCTGCGTTTAATAAGGAGAAGGAACTAGAAAATGCTTTTGTCTTTATCTTAATGTTGTCACCCCTTCCCTCCAACCTTTTTTATTCCTTTGCCAAAGATCAGTTATATTTTTAAAATGCTAACATAAATACAGGCCCAGACACTTTTACTACACCCTGAATTTCCAAAGCAAAACACCAAATGGGGAGAGATGAGTGATCAGAAAGCATTTACCGAGCCAGGGATTGGCTTCAGCTCCCCAAAGACATGGAAAAGCCAGGCAGGCTCAAGGCCCAGCTGGGTCCGAAGTGCAGCTGATTCAGAAATCCGACCTCATGATCAAGGTGGACACTGATACAGGGTGAGAAAGAAGCCTGGCAGCATCACATCTTCTTCTTTCGGAATTCTGAATGGGTCTGTGGCAAACAGAATGGTCAGCAGGCCTGGCGAGGATAGGGGGGACAGGGAAGGGCAGGGAGCTACGGCGGCCTCTGGCTCCCGAACTCCTTCCTGCTCCCCAGACCCCTCCAAGCCCAGCCCAAGTTGGAAAGGAGCCACCTCTCCTACCCAGGACACACAGAGGCATCCAAAGGCCACTGTGCTATGGGGCTCTGGCTACTGGAGTCCTACAGCGCTCTCTACCCCAGTGCCAGGCACATGGGATGTGAGAGTGCCCTCTCCTGCCCTGTCCTCTCACCTAGAGCTTGGGCATCGTCCCCTGCTTATGTGCCAGGAAAGCGGATCTGGATGGAGTCCTGGAGCCTGTTTCCAAAATCTTGCCCTTTAAAACAAAGCCAAGCATTCTGAAATTATCCTCACTTATTATTGAGTTCAATGTTAGTCATTACCAGACTCAGATTTGTAGGAGTGGCAGGGCCTATTCAGCCTAATAGTGGCTTATCATGAAGATGTGTTCTGGTAAAACTAAGAAAAACCAGGGAATTCAGTCTATGAAGATAAACATCTAAAATTACCGTGGTCTCTTTTGAATTGGGGAATATCTATTTGAAGAGGAGCTCGGGAGAGAAATTTGAGGCAAATTCCAAGCCTTCATAACCTACCTTGCAAATAAACCCTGAAGATTTTCTCTGAAAGGTCAAGGCTAATGGGTTTCCAGGCGAGTCTGCTGGTATCCAACAACTTTCTTTAAAAAAAAAAAAAGAAGTATATATTTATATTGATTTTCAGAGAAGAAGGGAGAGGGAGAGGGAAAGAAACATCAGTGATGAGAGAGAATGATCTGCTGCCTCCTGCATGCCCCACACTGGGGATTGAGCCTGAAACCCAGGCATGTGCCCTGACCGGAACCAGACCATGGCCTCTTGGTTCATAGGTCGACGTTCAACCACTGAGCCACGCCGGCCGGGCTGTCCAACAACTTTCCAGGTTACCTGCCCAAGTTAGAAAACAACCAGCAGAAGTGAATGCTGCCATTTTTACACAGATCATCATCATTCTCAGCCCTTTTATGGAAATGCTTCCAAGACAGAGGGGCTCAGGGGTGTCACAGAGCAGAATTTGAAGTCCTGGCTCAGAATCCTAATCCACCACTTTATAGCCTGTAAATGTGAACTGGCAACTTCTCCAAACTCAGTTTCCTCATCAGCAAAACGGACTTATTACCTGCCTCACCAGGTAGGCAGGAGGACTAAAATCCTGGGTATAGAATAGGCCTTGGGTAAAGGTTAATTCCCAACGGCCCCTCTGCTTATGAAGCCTGCCCAACACCATATGCTGCTCTCGGGTTAGCCTCTTCATAAGAGAAATTGTAGTCTGAGATGTAAGAGAGACTATAACTTGATTACAAAACCTTTTCATTATTTGATTCTCAATGAAGACATCCATTTATCCAGTCCCTATGGGATGCTAGCATATACATTCAACTGGCCCCATGGTCCCCGGGTGTATGATGCCAGGGTGCACTGGTTTTCTCGCCCATCGCTCATCCATTCACTTCATTCATTCATTCACTGCATGCTTACCTGCCAGCCACTGCATGGGTGCCGGGGAATACAGAAATAAAACACACAGGGCCTGCCCTCCAGGGCTCACAGCCTCGCGGGGGGGAAGGACACCCACCTGCCTTGATCAGACAGTTCTAAGAGCGTTGAGTGGGCTGAGAGCCCTGAAGGATGGGGGGTTAGGCAGGGAAAAGGCAAGAAAGATGTGCCAGCAGGATCTACTCAGTGTGCGAAGGCACGGAGGGGAGAGAGCAAAGAAGAGGGGAAGAGAGAGGCGGACAGACAGGCATCAAGGAACTACCAATCAGCTGGGGCCTCGTGTCTCCAAGTGTCCCCAGACTAGGAGGCATCACCCGAGAGCCTGTCAGAAATACTGACCCTTGTGTCCCAACCCAGACTTATTGAGTCAGACCTGCCTCTAACAAGCCCTCTGCACATTGGAGCTTGAGAAGCTCTGGTGTAGGGTCAGGCTACCGATTAGGATGTGTAGGGTATAAAGCTGACACCCTATAGGAAGGCAAGGACCAGGTGCCCAAGGGCCTTGAATGTCATGCTGAAGGCGATAGAGCATCAGTCACGGACAGAGGCCGGGCAGGAAGTGATGCGAGCAGACTGGCACTTTTTAAAGCTGAGTCTGGCTGTAGCACGGAAAGGGGACTGGCTGGGAAGGTGAGGACCGCCGGACACAGGCCGAGACCAGAGAAGCAGTAGCTGCAGTGGACCCGGAGAGAGAGGAGAAGGGCTTGGCCAGGAGCAGACGCAGAGGGGATAGGGAAGAGGGCCCGGGCTTGAGGGAAGTTGAAGGAAGTAGACCTGATGGAACTTGGTGACTCTTGGGTGTGGACATGAGGAAAAAGAAAGAATCAAAGACAACTTGGAGTCCAGGCCCAGAAAACTAGGCCAGCGGTGGTTGCCTTCTCCAAGGCTGAGAAAGTGAGAAGAGGGCGGGTCCCCTTCTGTGGGTGCTGCCTTGTGGGGCCAGGCAGGAGGGCCAGGAGGAAATGCCAGGAAGCCCCCAGGTACGCAGGTCTGCGGCTCAGCACAGATCCCAGCTGCCAGGAAGAATCCAAGGGCCTACAGTGAGCAAGAGGCGGCTGAAACCACCAGTGTCTCCCCGTGAGAGTGGATGGAGTGAGAAGAGAGAAGATGAAGGAACCTTGGGGGCTAAGAACAGTTAGGGGGAACATGCGTGAAGACAACTCCGGAGAAATGATCTGAGAAGGAGGAACCACCCGCTGCAGGAGCCAAGAGAGGCATTTGGAAGGAGGGCGTGGATCCCAGCGTCAGGTGCTGCAGAGGATTCGAGTAACTCGGGACGAGAGCCCTGCCTTCCAGGGTCAGGCCCACCTCTGAGATATTGCGGGTGCGGGTCCAGACCCCAGAATAAAGTGACTGTCACAATGCAGCGAGTCGTGATGTTTTTGCTGGTGGAGGGTCTTGCCTTTCGTTTGTAAAAAAAAAAAACACACAACACCTGTGAAGCACAATGGAGAAAAGCCCAGGAAAACAAGGCATACCTTTTGATGGTTTTCGACTGGGGTGGTTACAATGATGGCATTTTAGAACTGGAACTGATTTTAGCTGTAGCATCTCCTAAACTTCTCTGATGTTAAGAATCACCAGGGAGGTACCTAATTAAGATACTCGCTCCTGGTCCCCATCCCTGACCCAGAACCTCCAGAAAAGGGGCCCACAAAACTGGGCTTTTAACCAGCGCTACAGCTGATTCTCGTCAGAGAGGTCTGGGCACCTATCCCAGAGCCTGGCTTCTCAAGCTTTAAAGTTCACAAGAGACACCCGCGACCTTGACAAACTGCAGGTTCTGAGTCAGTAGGTTTGGATGGGCTCAGAAGCTCCCCGATGATGTCCAAGGGCCACCCTGGGAGGAGCAAGGCTAGAGAGCACACCCGTCTCATTTTGCAGATGAGGAAACAGGTTTCAGGCAGGTACGCAGTTGAGCCAAGGTGACCCAGCTGGTGAGTGGCGGAGCTGAGAGATTTGTCATGCCCGAGGGGGTCTCTCTGATCGTGACTGCTCCTCCAGGTGCCCCCATTCTGCCTACAGCAAGGTTGGCAGGTTGGGTGTGAAGTTAGCGAACAAATCATTAACTTCACTTGGACTCCTCCCTCGCCCACCTGCTTTCCCCCCTCGGCCTCTCTCCCTTCCCTTGACCCCACCAGGGTCTCTTGGCTTCTCTCTCTTTCCCCAAGCATCCCCTCTGCCGCAGAAAGGACAGGTGAAGGCATGGCCACCACCTCCGACCGGGGGCAGCTGGAGGGCTGACAGGAAGAGCCTTACCTAAGTGAGACCCTGCCGGCCACCATATGCTGCCCCCGGAACAGCTCATTAGATGGCCTGTGGGAGCTGCAAGGGACTGAGAGCTTCCACACGGGAACTTGGTGGGGGAAGAACTTTCCAGCATCTGTCAGGGATGCCAGAGACTGTTGGCTGGGACAAGGTGTGATGGTCGATGACAAGTTTCTGGTAGACTCTTCAGTGACCTTGCCGTCCCAGCTAGGTGCCTCCTGCCCCACGACCCCTGGAGAGGTTCCCCTCCCCCCAAAACAATTTTTGAGTTTTGATTCATTTCCAGACCTTTTTTTATGTCCTTTCCCGCCGTGAGTGCTGCTTCCTGACTGCTCTTTTTCTTTTGTGCAGGTGACAGCAGAGAGCGCCCCCTGTTCTGTGTTGAATATTCCCCTTATTGCTCCGTCTTTGCTTTCTCCCCTGTCCTGCGGCCCAATACCAATTACTGCTGCCTCCTCCTGCCGCTCGTGCCGCCTGCCTCCCCGGTGGCCCAGGGCCCTTCCCCCCACCTCCCTCCAGTGTCCTTCCCCTCTTCTGTGAGCGCCCTGGCCTCCCCGAGCCCTGTGCCCCCGTCGCCAGCGACCCTGTGCTATTTCCCAATCTCCTCCCCTGCCCCATTGGAGACCCCTGTGCTGTGCCTGCCGGGCCCCAGGAGGCCCAGTAAAATTTACCTCCTGTGGTAATTGGCCCTGAGCAAGGCACGCAGCACAGTGGAGTTGGGGAGAGGGGGACATCAGCTCCCAGAAGGCAGGTGGACGGGAGGGGGCCCAGAGGGCCATGCCAAGACCAACCAAACCCAGGAGGTTGTGTGCAGGGGAGGAGCAGGAAGAGGAGACAGCGGCTGCCACTTCAACCCTCCTCTAGTGCTAAGGAGTGAACCACCAATAAAATCCCATCACCTCTCAAGGCTCATTTGATTTCTTCACTCCTGTGTCTGGCACCTTCCGGAATGTTGCCACCAGAAAGCCGACAGGCTCTCGCGGCTGATCAGCCCCCGGGCTGTGTGCCTGTGCGCATGCCAGGCGGCCCTGGGAGAGGCACCCGGGCCAGAGCCTTGGGAAAACACACGCTGGAACTGAAAATCCCTTCGCACCACACTGAGGAGGGACCAATTAAAGGGCTCAGTCGCTGTTTACATTCCCTTTTCTGCCTACTTATTAGGCACTGCATTTCCCCAAATCAAAAATCTCACCTCCTGGGTTCCAAAATAAAACATATTTATGGTCCATAATTAGGCTTTAATGAAGATCTCCTCTGGGTACGTGAGACAACACACATTTCCAGCCACTCAGATAGATGTGGCCTGTTATTTGTGACTGTACAGAAAGCGGCCTATCACACTAGGCAACACCAGCGCTGGTAATGAGCTGTAATTCTTCCCACCAACTAAAGGAAGCAATAAGATTGTTTTAAAAGGCATCTTTTGGACAGAATCTTGGCACCTCCTAGGCACCGGGCATCTGAGTCAAGGTAGAAAGGGCGAGGGGTCAAGGTTCAGGAATTGTATTGTTTGGTTTCTCATTCTTTTCAACTTTGTCTACCGAGAACTTTATTAGGGCCCAGCCAGTGTGGCTCATGTGACCCATGAACCAGGAGGTCACAGACCGATTCCGGTCAAGGGCACATGCCCGGGTTGCAGGCTCGATCCCCAGGAGGGGGCGTGCAGGAGGCAGCGGATCAGTAATTTCTCTCTCATCATTGATGTTTCTATCCCTCACCCCTTCCTCTCTCTGAAATCAATAAAAACGTATTTTTTAAAAGTGTTTTTAAAAGAACTGTACTATGGCAAGTGATGTGAGGCACTGAGCAATTTTTAAGTGCAATGGGTCTGACTCCCAGTCATCAGGAACTTGTATGCATAGGAGATTTCTATCTTTGTTTCCTTTCCTGGTCCAATGAAGAACTATTCAGTCAACAACTGCATTGTCAAGAGAACTGAGGCCAGACACCTTTATCTCAACTGCTGCTGGGTTTCTTTGCTACTGGAGGCGTCACCTTGCTCAGATCCCAACACAAAGTATGGGTTTTACATTGTCCAAAGCAAACCGCCGTCTTCCCGTGTTCACTGACCAACTTCAGGAGGTCGAGTTGCCTGGTGACGGAGCTCCTGAACCCAATCCCCTCCCTTCTCTGTAAGGCCAAGGGCCTACCGCCTGCAGAGGGAGTTGTATTTTATCTTCCTGTGTGCATGTTACTTGGTCTTCCTCAGGTGAATATATGTATCGTGCCACGTTGAGCAACATCCCTAGAAAGGCCCCCAGAGGGCTGACATTTGGTTCACTTTGGGGAGGAGGTGGGGTGACAAGAACTGGAGTCCAGGTACATAAAAACCCATGCAATCTGGGTCACCTCCTTTACGACTGCAGTTGCACCCGGAGAAGGAATATTTCACAAGAGTTTGCTTTCCATAGAACCTAAACGGCTCCACAGGGAAGAAGTCAGCAGTGCAGCCAAATTGGATTATAATCTTTTAAGGTCATGACCAAAATGTCTTCCTCATCTTTGTGAACCCTCAAATTATTGCATAGCAAAGACACACAGGTATTTGTTGAACAAATTATAATAAAATAAAAAAAGAGTTGCTATTTGCCTTTTGGATTTTGTAAAAGGATTGAGGGAGAGTCAGGAATGAAGGTTACTGAATAAGTTATTCTCAGCCTATGGAGCCTGCATGACAATAAGTTTCTGGTCCAATTCAGTTCTCTCCTGGGAGTGACTTCAGATTTCCAATTATTATCACTATTTATAGAAGCAGCAGCAGCTACCATTTTTAGCAGCTCATCTGCACCAGACACCGAGTTGGACCATTTACATACATTATTGCTAACTCAACAAGATAGGCATATTCCCATTGTACAGCTGCAGATACTGAGGCTGAAATCACGGACCTCAGGCAGGATCCCGCCTGAACTACCCATGGTGATTTCTTCGCTGCCAGACCTGGTAAAACAGCCTCTGGACGTTCAGCTTTATTACTTTAGTTTGCTGAAAACTTGATTAGAGGAGACGTGGTAATGGAAATCATTTAAAAGAACGGAGGCTTTGAAGAAGGCACTTTTTTTGAACAAGAAAATAAAATGACCTATTACCTTAAGCCATCTTGGGTGTTTTGCACAAGAAAAAAAAAAAATGGTTCTACTTTTGGAAATCACCATAGTTTCAGCTGGATGCATCTTCTCCAGCCATGCAAATCATACCAGCCGAGTTTTATTTGTCCTGCAAGGTGGAAGGTTGGGTGGCAACACACCAGCCGGCTAAAGACAGGGGCTTCGTCCTTGATGACCTTACAGTCCAGCTGGAAGGAGAAGGCACACGCATCAGGCAATTTTAGAATATTTAGATGCTAAGGGCCATAGAAGCCTGTAAGTTCTCGGCAAAGCGGAGTCTGAGCAGACTCGGTGGACGTAAAATTGGAAACAGACCTTGAAGGACCAGTGCTGGCTGGCAGGCCCTCTGAGAGGGAGGATCACTCCCCCTGAGGGTGTGAGGGGATGTGGATGGGGTGGGGCGGAGGTGGGGGGTGAGGCTGGGGAATTGGGATGTTCTGCTGCCTGGGTTGAAAGGAAATCT
>NW_006295564.1:2464183-2470487 GCF_000327345.1 Myotis davidii | reverse complement strand
GAATATCAAAGTAGATGCTTGTGCCCAGGACCTTTGGGCCATGTCCCAGATACGCACTGGAGTTGGCCTGAGCCCCAAGCCTGCCCCTGCCCTGGTCCTCCCTCTGTTTCTTCCTCAGTAAATAAGAATCCCACTGCTTCCTCGAACCCTGTCCGTCGGTGAGAGGTAGGAGCAGTTGTTGACTTCTGAGAGCTGGGGAGGGAGGCACCCTCGAAGAGAAGCCTCCGGACTGGAGGAAAGCAACTCGAGGTGCAGAAAAAGTGCCTCCCCCATTTTCTGTGCTGGGTCCCTTCCTGGAAAGCCCTTGATCCCTCTCTGTCACCCTCCTCCTCTCGCTCTCCTCTTGGTCAGTGACATTGTGTCGAGTCACCACTCTCCAACCTCCAAAGAATATATTCTCATTTTCTGGAGAATTCTCTCCTTTCTGGTCATGCCCTCGGCCTCTCTGAGCTCCGCCAACTTGCTCTAA
Source organism: Myotis davidii (assembly GCF_000327345.1). NCBI lineage: Eukaryota > Metazoa > Chordata > Mammalia > Chiroptera > Vespertilionidae > Myotis > Myotis davidii. The sequence continues at coordinate 2,470,018 of NW_006295564.1, read as the reverse complement.
GCTTCCCTCTGCTAGTAACTTCCCTGTGGGACATAGTCCTCTCTGTGCTGGGGGGCAGAACCCATTGCCTTCCCCTCCTGGGGCCCGTCAGGAGGAGTAGGTAGTCTCCAACCATTGTGTTAAACTAGGCTTCGTGGGTTGCCAAGGAGAACTTTATTCCTTTCCTGACTCTGAATGAAAAGTATTCACGCAACCACAACTTACACTGGAACATAAATCCAGTTGTCCTCACGTGCCAAAAAAAGGCTGCTCTCTCGCACACGCTGGGGGACCCTTCCCAGCTTCACCCCTGTTGCCTACTGGCTACGGCTATTTATGAAATTTCTGAACTGTCCAAAGGGGGATGAGCCAGGAAAATTCTCTTGGAAGGATTTAGTCCAGATACTCACGATTTTAACTACTTGTGAACTCAAGAACTTGTAGAGATGCATGGAAAATACCGAGACTCCCAAACTCACATGCACTAACACTTAATAGTGATGAAGAAGGAACATGAGATTGATTATACCAATTAGCGACCTAGTTCAAGATGTGAATTTAAAAATGTATATTTGTGCCCAGTTGGCGTGGCTCAGCCGTTGAGCGTTGACCTATGAACCAGTAGGTCACAGTTCAATTCCTGGTCAGGGCACATGCCTTGGTTGGTTGCGAGCTCGATCCCCAGTGTAGGACGTGCGGAGGCAGCCAATCAATGAGTCTCATCATTGATATTTCTATTTCTTGCTACCTCTCCCTCTCCCTTTCTCTCTAAAATCAATAAAATAAACATGTATATTTTTAAGTATATTCATTGGGCAATTCCATCCATGTAAGCACTCCAGCTATTGTCTTCCTGTGCGTGTATCATCCCAGCATAGTGGTGGGGACCACAAAGGCAAGAAAAAGGGTGTATGGTCCCCAGATGCTCGGGGTCCTTCTGGAAGGCCAGGTTAGCTGCCAATAAACAATCTGGGGTCATGGACGTGCAGGTACCAAAAGGCTGGGGTTCCGACTTGGATGGCACGGAAGGAGCGGGGCCTTTCTTCGTCCCGACTATGCAAGGCTCTTGACGGTGTTAGCAACAGGCCCATCCCAACATCACTGAACTGGAAGCTAGAAACTTCTTAGCAAAAGAAAAGACATTGCAGGTGTCACAGGTACGCCCTCATGGTGAAAACAGCCAGGGAAGTAGGTATTATTATTTCCGTGGAACAGGTGGGGAAACTGAGGCTTCAAGAAGTGATTGGCCCAAGCCCATGTGGCTACAAGGCTGTGTGATCAGGATTCTCCTCTGATCTCCTGGTTCCATTCCCCTAACTGCCTTCCCTATTGCGGGCCCTGTGAGCATTCTTTCTTTTCTGCATGAGGATTTTTTTTTTCCATTCATTTTTAGACAGAGTGGAAGGGAGGAGGAGAGACAGTGAGAGACACATCGATTGGTTGCCTCCCAAAGGGGGATTGAGCCTGCAACCGAGGTACGTGCCCTTGATCGAAATCGAACCCGAGACCCTTCAGTCCGCGGGCCAATGCTCTATCCACAGAGCCAAACCGGCTAGGGCCCTGTGAGCATTCTTTATACAGAACATATTTTCCTATAAAATATTCATTATGGAAAATTCATTTGCACCTTTCAGCAGCCCCGCCACCACAGATTTTGTCACGGAAGAGGAGGCCAAACCTGGGGAGAATGACGGTCAGCCCAGACATGCATAGCCCAAGAGGGGCTGGCGACAGAAGCAGACAGAAATCACAGTTGCCAGGGAAGGCGCCGGCTCTCTGGGGAGCAGGTAAGGACCCGTGGCTCACGCGTCTTCGTCCTCAGAGAGAAGTGACTTGTACTGTTATCTGATGAATTCTGTCGGGTTTTTAGACACTTGTGCTTTTATGTAAAGGAGAGTTACCTTACAATGAAACGCAAGGTTTTAAAAACAAACCATTGACCCTAGTTGCCTTCTCCAAGGGAGGTTGGTGGGGGAAAGCAAGGTGGGGAGTTTATTATTTTTCTCTGTCATCCCTCCATAAGCGTGACTGTGCATGTTTTGAGTGGATGCCCGCATTAGGCTTCCAGAGAGGGCATTTGAGTTGTGGGGTATTGGGTTTAGGGTAGAGAGGAGGCGGGAGGGTGGAGAAATGTCTCACTTGCCCACAGTCCCCCCCTCCCCCGCCGCCCCCAGGAGTGTCTGTGGGTGGAAGACGGCTCAACCTCCCACAGAGATCTTTCCCCTTCTGACCCAAGGTGTCAAGATCTTACTGTACAAAATAACATTAAAATGAATGTATGCTTCATTTCAAAATGCTGGCTTGGTAGACGCCACCTCTTTTAGTCCTGCCTGCGTGTTCAGCTAAGGCCCAAGCCATGCTGCTCTGCTAACCACGTCACCCTCTCTGGTGGTGGCAGAAGGACAGGACCTGAGGACTCAAGGAAAGCCCCGCCTGACAGCCAGCCCTGCCGTGGCCCTGCCCTTCCCCATGGGGACACCACTGGGCATCTCACTTCCTCAACACCCACTGAATACTGTGGCCTTCATTTTAAAATATGACACAGACTGTGGAAGACATGTGTAAATATAGAACATGATAGTGTTTGGACGGCCTGAGATTAGAGCATATGCGAGCCGGTAGCAGCCAGACACCCACAGGACCCAGGGAACTGACGCTCTGGCAGGGCAGAGCTCACTACTAATGCCAGCACTTCCTCCTCTTGGAGGTGGAGCCCTCGATGGTCGAACAGTCACCCTGGGCTACTGTTCCCTTTAAAATAAGGATAATGAAATCTATCTCATTACATTACTATAACTCAAGGAAACCATGTACTGACCAGCACGTGACTATAGGGACAGTGAACTATCGTTGGTTTCTCTCCAACCACCTCCCCAATAGCCCTTGATGAACTCTCGAATATTATTTAAAAAATGAAGGTCCCCATGCGTGAAATGTTCCTAGACCCATGAGGTTCATACAATCCTCCACCTGCACCCAAAAGACAACTTCCATTATCCTGCGAAATTCATTGAGAATTTGTCCCAATTTTGTCTTATACCCAGGGCTCCTTATCTTCCCCCAATTATTTCCTCAGTAATCTCTCTTTAGTTCTTTTTTCCATATTCTAAAGTGAGTTGCATAAATTGGAGTAGAAGCCAGATGTTTGAATTGTATCCAAGAGGTAGTATATAGAAAGCTCTAAAAAAAAATTAAAAAAAGAAAGCTCTTACAGATCAATAAAATACACACACACACACACACACACACACACACACACCAAGAATATGAATACCTAATAGAAAAATGGTAAAGAGGCATAGCTGATCATTTCACAGAAGAAATAGGTAGCTGATAAACATTTGGGGGTAAAAAGTTCAACCTCCCTAAGTAATAAATGTAAGTTCACATGAGAAAAATTTGGCCTACCAAATTGAGTAAGGTTTTTAAAATAATACTCAATACTCCATAATGACACTACTAACTAACTTCCTGGGCACTATTGTGTCAGATGCTGTGCCAAGCCTTGTAACACGGCTGTGAGAGATGCTTTCATATCCCGCCTGTAGGGTAACTTGGTACAAATTGGAATTTAGCAATGTGTCAAAAGGTAGAAATTTGTACCTTTTGATCTTGCAATTCCATTTCCTATTAATCTGTTCTAAGAATATACGACAGATAGTCAAAGATGCATAGGCAAGGACATTTATCATGGTGTAATATATGGTAGCAAAAACCTTGAAACAATCTATATACCCAAAGATAGGAGAAGAGTTAAACAAATTTAAATTGCAATACATTTATATAATGTACCCGTATATCAGAATTAAGATCCTGTTCTTAAAATTGATGACAGGAGATAATGCTCACAGTAACAGTTGTAGGGAAGGAAAGAAGGACGTTAAGTTGCATATAGCCAAATATCCTGATTTTATTTTTTTAAAACAATATTTCTAGATAAGAGAGTCCTAGATGCCTCCATGAATAGGTGGGTATGGCAGGAGAAATACATAGCAAGGGCTGTGGGCGGGGCCAGGGATCAGCCAGCACATACATGCTCCACCTATTGGGGTTCAAATGCTAAGCCAACACACAATTGCAAGATGAAAACAGCCCAGGGATCTTTTTTTGTGCCTTGCTGGGAATCAAACCGATGACCTTTCGGTGTATGGGACAATGCTCAGCCAATTGAGTCACACCGGCCAGGGCCAGCCCAGGGATCTTGAGTTTGTGATCTATCCCTGAATTCCAGGCAATAGTAATGCCATGTGAGTTTTAGAATTTGGGTGGCTTTTATTTCTTCTTCCTCTTCTGTATGTTCCAAATTTTCTACCGTGAATCTCGACTACTTTTATAACAGAGGGAAACCATTAAAATTATATGGCTGTCAGAATGTAGGAAGCTATTGGCCAAGCACATGAAGAAGTCTAGACCGAAGACAGTCTTAGGGTAGATGGATGCCGTTTCTGATTTCTTCTCATTGCACCTAGAACATTCAATTGCGTTTGGTTGAACTCCTGGACATGGCAGGCACTCCATCCACTGCTGGAGCCCATGCAGGGCCTCAGAGAGGCCCAGCAGCATCTGTGGGGCTGCTCTATGAATAGCACATCCCTGGCGTTCCACACCGGTGTTGATCCCCAGGCCTTGAACTATGAAATCTGCTCCCTGCTTGATAGACGCAAGACATAGGGTTAAAATAGCATAAATATAGGATGCACAGTCTGCCACCTTTACGGAACACACACAAACACCAGGGAGGCGCTGATGGAAGTTGTAGAGGAAGGCAGTTGTGGTGACGAGGAAGGGTGGAGGTGCGTTTCCTGGGGTGTTTCGCATCCATAGGAGCTGCAGTAGCACTTAGCCTGTGACTCCTCCTGCCCCAGAGGCCACTGTCACCAGGTGACAGCTGGTGGCTTCCAGGAAATGAGCTTATGGCTCCTGTTGACTTTCCCGTTTCTGTTTTACAGAAGCTGCCCCGGATGATTCTTTTGCCCGTTAGGTGTCTCCCGAAGCCTGAACCAAATTGGCTCTGGGCACAGGGGGCAGCGCCTGCCATCAGCAGGTTCTGAGTGTTCAGGGGCGGCCAAAAGATTCCAGTTCCGGCACTCAGCCCAGTCTGGGTGGGCACACCAGCTGCCCGCCCATAGGTACAGCCAGATGCTCAGGGCATTCTGGCTTTGCTGACATGTCTATTAGCAGGGCTTATGAAACCCATGAGGGGCCTGGTAGGAGAGCGTAAATGATTTCTAGAAGAGCCGATGAGTAAAGATTCGCACTGTGTAGCTGAGTGTCCCCTGCAGCTCACAATAAAGGAGGCTTACGGAACATTAGGGCGTTAGAGGCTCGAGCTGGTGCTCCCCGGGGAGGCCTCAATTAAAGCGAGTCAGTATTGACCTGCCCTTGGCTGAGCCAGACGTGCTCAGAGGATTTGCATTTCCCCTGCCTGAGCTGTTATCACGCGCCCTTTGTGAGCCCATCCATTGCATGGGGTCCCGTCCACTCTACACGATGCACTGTGAACCACTTTAGAAATCGAATGGTAAGGACAGCAGAGCCTTATCAGATGCTGCAGGCTAGCAGCCAGGGAGCTGAAACGGGAAGGCCAAAGTCAGGAGGGGAAGGTAAGTGGGATCACAGAAGTATTTTCAGTGTCCTATGCACATCAAGATGCTAAAAAAAAAAAAAAAAAAAAAATTAAAGAAAAGAGAACCCTCAACAACACACACAGACAACGATGAGTTACACGGATGCTCGTTTTCACAAGGAAATTGGAAGTCCAGCCAGTTTCTTTTTTTTTAAATACTTTTTTTCTTTCAGAGAGGAAGGGAATGGGAGAGAAACATCAATGATGAGAGAGAGAGAAGTAAAAAAGCA
>NW_006295564.1:2460973-2463865 GCF_000327345.1 Myotis davidii | reverse complement strand
TTAGTCATTATTTTTATAAGGCAAGTTTTAACCAAATGATTCCATCAGTAGTAATTCCTCTCCCCTCTCTCTGTGTCTCCTCATACTTCAGGTCCAGGGCATTGGGGGGTAAAATTGTATTTATAGCCAGAGGTTACAAATTGACTAGGGGCTAGTGAAAAAGAGGAGGTAATGAGAGCATTATTGATTTTTATTTGCACTAAGTAGTAAACGTAATCGCAGATCATATATTTAATTGGGCACCAGCTTCTAGAGCCTTCCTCCCAATCTGCCAAGGTAGACTGTACTTTTCTTAAGATTTTGTAGAGCTGTGTGTGAAGTAGGAGTGTCATAAATGTGTGTTGTATGAATTCAGATCACAAAGCACTGGTGGTTTTTGTAGAAATCATTCCTGGAGTGTTGGTTTTCCTTTCCAACAAATACTGGAATAAAAACCACCATTTGAGGGATTTACCTATCACCAGCCCTGACTGGCTTGGGGCTGGACAGTCTGCCCGAAGCTTCTGCAGACAGGATGTGTACCCTCCAGGTCAGCCCTATCCCCAGAACCAGCCTGAGTTCCACAAACATACAAAGAAGTGCGATGAAGCCAGCTCTGGTGCAGAAGTCTCATACCCTCCCGCCATGTTGACCACATGTCTTTTCTCCCCTAAGCTTGTTTGTTGCCTCAGGAACTCTCACCCTTGGTAGCGGAGGTCTTTCATCGGTGAGCACCGATAGTAAAACGATAAATTTGTCTTTTCTCAATGCAGACGCAGTTCAACGAGAAGGCCCCGTGTGGGCAAGTGACACTAAGCTGAAGAGGCCAATCCTAGAGAGAAGAAACTTGGTCCCATCCTCCCAGCCATTGGCGATGAGCAAGAATGCCTCTGAAAGAGCCAGAAAAGGGGACCCACGTGCCCTTTCCCAGAATGAGCCACATCCAGCCCTATCCCACGCCTTCCCAGGAATGAACAGTCCGCGAGTACTGAGTGAGACCTTGGGGCCACCACTCTTCACCACCACCGTGGGAGGGTCGAGAAGGGTGCCATTTAGGTTCAGAGATGAAGATTTTTATTCCATGTTATCATTAAGTCATGGAGATGAAGATGATGACACTGAAGACGAAATCCACGCAGAGGAAGAACTTCTGTTGCTCGGTATGCACTCACCCCATTCTCCTTCCAAGCATAAGAGAAGTCAATTTCTTGGAACTCAGGCCAAAAATAAAAACTGCAAAGAAAATCCTGAAAATTGCAGGGCTAATTCTGTAAGGAATGAGTCCAGTCATGGCTCCCTAGGAATCAGCAATGTAATGGAGCCAGTGAGAGAGCAGCCTTCTGTTGGGCAAAGGATGTTCCAAGACCCCAGGATGCCTAATGGGGAGTCTACTAAAGAGAAAGACAGTGGTGACAGTGAAAATGAGAAAAAGACCTTTCGTTCACAGGACACCAAATTCAAACCTAATCTAGATGATGATCTCAATGCTGAAAATGTACTTAGTGATCCTGACTCTCTAGAAGACAGGCCTGGGACCCATGATTATGAAAGAGAATGGCAAACCCATTTAAATAGTTCTAGTACTTCTCTTGATTATTTTGTTTCTGGAAGACCAACAACTCTAAGATCATCAATAAATTCATCTTATAACACTCCTGGATCATTAATGCATTCTGCCCCAAGAGAAGACATTCCAGGAGACTTGTCAATGACATCGACTTTAGTTCACAGTTCAGACTCAGGGGGAAACTCAAGGTCTAATGTTCGTCAACCACTGTCTCCAATTAGAAACAGGCATCCATCCGCCCGTGCCGAAGACCACAGCTACTTTCCAGTAAACAGTGCACATGAATTTGGTGTCAGGGGAGCGGAAGCTAATCCTTTAACAAGTCAGACTCAGAGGGCGCCAGTGCATACAGAAGATCTCTTACTAAATTCTCAAAGCAGCGTGCCGCTGGCGGAGCCTTCCGGCTCCTTTCCATCAAGAATGAACTTACAAGGCCACTTGCTTGTGCCTGGGTCCCTGCAAGAAAATATGCCATTTACTTTCTTTGCAGTGTCTGATTTCTCAAACCAAAGTGGTAATGGGGACAGAAGGGCAGTCTTTGGTTTCATAGATGAAAAAGAAGCCACTAAAAAAAAGGCAGACCCAGAGAAACTCAAGAAATTGCAAGAAAGGTGAGGAATTTTCATGATTATATGTAAATACATATATTTATTATTCCATTTTGCTGAAATAATCAGTGCTTTTATTAGAGGGTCATGGGAATTTTAAATAATACGTAGGCCCTTCCTTGACATTTTAATGACTACGTATACTGAGAAAGTTTTCTATTCTGTTGCTCTTAAAATATATGCAGCTATAAAAGAAAGTTTGGTGTTCCAGTTCAATTTCTTCAATATTCCTTATGTGTTTTTCTACCCCTCTCGAATACTGCAATTTTAAGAAAGATAAGTTTGCTAGATATAAGGATTTCTGACTGTTCCATAGAACTAGCATTTCTTACTGCAATTAGGAAACAAAATTTTTTATGAAAAGATTGCTATCTCCCCAACATCAGCACTTAAAATGCACCAGCTCTCCCTCATGGGACTTTGCACAAATCCAACCAACAGTTTTAGAATTTGAATCTCCCAAAGTAAAAGGCAGGTCCCCAATGGTTACCATAGTTACCGCAGTTCTCTGAAGGGCTGCTCTGGGGTAACCACTGCTTCCATTTTATTTATTTTTTATTATTTGTATGTTTTTTTAAATTTATTATTTCAGAGAGGAAGGAAGAGAGAGAGAAACATCAATGAGAGAGAATCATTGACCGCTACCTCTTGCATTCCCCCTCCTGGGGATGGAGCCCGAGATCTGGGCATATGCCCTGACCAGGAATCAAAACCTGACCAGGCACCATTGCCTCCATT
>NW_006295564.1:2456036-2460947 GCF_000327345.1 Myotis davidii | reverse complement strand
TCGCTCTCTCTCTCTCTCTCTCTCTCTCTCTCTCTCTCTCTCTCTCTGTCCCTCTCGTTGTTAATCCTCACCTGAGGATATTTTTCCCATTGATTTTAGAGAGAGACACAGAGAGAGAAACATCAATGTGAAAGACACACATCGATTGGTTGCCTTCTCGATGCCCAACCAAGGCCAGGTATCGAGCCCACAACCAAGGTACATGCTCTTAACCAGAATTGAAACTGGGACCCTTCAGTCTGTAGGCTGACGCTCTATCTATCGAGTCAAACCAGCTAGGGCTAGGAGCTCTTTCTCATGAGTGAGAGAGATTTAAAAAAAAAAATTTTATTAATTTCAGAGAGGAAGGGAGAGGGAGAGAGGGATAGAAACATCAATGATGAGAGAGAAATTGCTGATCCACTGCCTCCTGCACGCCCCCCACTAGGGATCAAGCCCACAACCTGGGCATGTGCCCTGACCGGGAATCTAATCAAGACCTCCAAACTCATAGGTCCATGCTCAATCTCTTAGCCACACCAGCTGGGCAGGAAGTAGATTTTTTTTAATTACTCTTTTATTTCTTATGAGTTCATATTGGATATTTCACGACTATCAAGCTTGATAATTTGAAAGCCGTCATTAAGCAGCATGTCAGGATTCTGCCTTTTCATTTATGTTAGGTGTTACTATGCCCTGACCTTGGCTCACAGATCTGGAAATCAATTCTTAGAATTCTGGCCCTCTATGTGTAGCTAATTTGGGCCACTAATTATCCTATTGATATTCATTTGTAAGTGGGAAATTCCATGGTAATGAGTTAGACATACAAAAAAGGAGAAAGAAATAGAACATAGAATGCATACATACTCCTAGATGTCTTTTATCCAACTGCAGAAATGAAGCAAGTTTCTAGTTAGTAGCACCTTTTTCTTTTCTTTAACAAGGTACCAGGAGACTGCCCCATGGTTAAGGACCAAACGCCCCACACCCATCCATCCTCCGCTACCCAGAAATACAGCTTCAGACCCACTTGGCAGGAGTCTCAACCTCCACCACCCAAAGTGATGCCTTTGAACTAAAAATAATTTCCTTTAAAAATGCTTCTACTATACTTCGAGGCACGGTAGTGCATGAAACAGTTATTATTTGTGTACTTTATCAGACACTCTCTTTTTTCTGTATATAATAAATCTTATACCTTTCTCACTTCAAAAATATTCATTTTAAGAATCGTTAGAAATATGAACTTAAAAATTACCTATAACTCTATAATCCAGCGATAAGCACTGTCAAAACTGTTTTCAGTCTTTTATCTTTGCATATAAATGCAATTTTGAGTAAACATTGGTTCTTATTTCATAACTAGTGGCCCAATGCATGGATTCATGCACGTTGAAAGAAAATTAATTAGCAGAAATATTTTAATATCACTATTCACCCTTTCTCTATAATAGAAGTGTCAACCAAATTCACAATCGACAATGACAGATCGAAACACACACATGCAATTGACACTAACGAGAGCTTTATATGACTCATGCATGCACAGGTTAATGTTTATTTTTAAATTGCCAGTGTGTGTCATATGTACCAACAGTTGGTCAGTTGGTCAGATGGTCGGACGGACAGACGGTCGGTCACTTAGCCTTTTATATATATAGATATACCTTTAATGTTTCAAGCCCATTTCTCAATGCACTTCATGCTCTTTAAAATGTTTCCCTTGGTTAGTTACTTTAATACATACAAATAAGTATATAACATATGTACCTTCCAGAGAATTAGAAAGAAAACAAAACCCAGACATCCCTGTGTCCACCTTCAAGCTAATAGAACATTGCTGGAGCTGGTGAGCCCCTCATCCACCTTGTCTCACCTCCCTCCCGCAGCCCCTCCGTCCCACCCCTTCCACCCCGAGGAAATCATACATGCATTGCACTTATCATTCTTTGCTTTTTACTTTGTTGTTATTGAATTTATTTTGCTTTATGGTTTTACCATATTAATATATGTTCTCTTAAACAATATATTGTGCATATTTTTAAAATCTATAGAAATGTCACTATTATTTTTTAATATCTATTCTGAGAAATGTAATATCTATTCTTCTATAATTTGCTTTTTCCCCTTATATCATTAGTGAGGTGCATCCTTGATGATATATTTAGCTTTAAATCGTTCACTTTTACCATTACAAAGTATTCCATTATATGACCACCACCACAATCCGGCCATTCTCCTGTCGATGGACCCTTGAGTTCTTTGCTATTTTCTGCAAACAGCTCAGTGTGAACAATCTCGTAAGCATCTCTTGGTGCACATGAAAAGAGTTCTCTGGGATATTATTTTATCTAGGAGTGGAATTGCTGGGCTGCGGGTGGCATACCTTTCACCATACTAAATAATGTGAATTTATTGTCTCACCTTGCCAGCACTTGTATTGATTGTCCTTTCAAATTTTTGCCAATCTGATGGGAGCAAAAAGATATTGTCGCTTTAATTTACACCTTCGTAACTATTAATGAGGCTAGGCATATTATGGGCTCTTTGGAATATTAAATGGCAATTGTGTTTCCTCTTCTGTATGTCTTTGCCCATTTTTTTAAGAATATTTTTATTTTATTTTAGAAGTCCTTTACATATTCTGGCCACTAGTCTAATCGTTTGGCAGTTATATCTTAGAGATATATTTTCCCAATTGGTAGTTTGTCTTTTCCCTTTTTTGATGCCTTTTAATGCAAAGAAATTCTCCATTTGAACGTGGTCAAATGTATCCACCTTCTTTTGAATTGTGACTTGTATCCTGTTATCTTAAGAAATCTTTCTCAAACCTGGGGTCATTATTCTTCCTATTTTCTTCTAAAATCTCTACAGTTTTGCTTTGCAATTTAGAACTCAACATGAATGGATTTGGGACTTAACTGTAAAGTGATGTTTAATATGTGGTGTGAGGTACGTGTTATGAATTCCAGTTGTCCCAGGATCTTTCCCTGCTGGCCTACAGACCACCTCTCCCATGTAGCATACATATCAATGTATAAACTCCATTTCAGGACTCTCTGTTCTGTCCTAGTGGTCTTTTGTTGATCCCTGATTCAGTATCACATCATCTTAAAGTCCGTACCATGATAAATTTTGATAATATGGTACAAAGCCTCCCTTTCTACTTTGTTCCTTAAAAAGCCCTTGACTATATTTAAGAATCAGCTTGCTGGGTTTTCAGTGGAATTGCACTGAATCTATAGATTATTATGGGGAGACGTGACATCTTGGAGATAAACATTTCTTTGACAAACATGGTATACATATCTTTTTTCTTTTGTGTCCACAATGGAAAACTATAATTCTGTTCTTTTTTTATTGAACTTCCTTTTCTTAGGGAAAAAGTTCTCTTAAGAAACTAAGCATACACTTCTACACCCAGAGCAGGGACCATTTCTCCCTCCCTCTTGATTTTAGTCTCTAGTAGTTTCCTTTCCTTGACCAGAGAGTCCCCAGTCCCATGAAACTCTAAACAACAACAACAAAATAGCATTGTGTTTCTCAAAGGCCTCCCTCCCTACATGAGCATCAACCAGCTAGTCTTCATTCACCATTTATTTGACACAAATATATTTGCTTACATTTTTATTCATTCCATCCTCATCAGATTCTGGAATACTGGTATAAATTGTTGGCAAGTGTCGTGGTATTGGTGAGCTCATGTCCACATTTATTGGTTCATCATTCATCCCAAACAACATCTACTGAGTGGCCTCTATGTGCAAATACTTTGGATGCACTTTACAGTTTGCAGAGCAGGTTCACCATCATCCTTGCATCCAGTCTGCCCATGACCCTTGACGTAGTAGATAGCGGGTATATCATTCTCACCCTGGCGTTACCCACAAGGAAACAGATACCTGGGAAGCTTAAGTCACGGGTCCAAGGTCGCCAAACTCACAAGTTGCGGAGGCAAGCCTGACCACAGATCCCATGCACTCTCCCACAGCTACAGAGCCGACTTCCTCACAGTGGCCACGGCAGGGAGAGGGGTTCCCAGCCTTTCCCACAGCTCCCCCCCCCCCCCCCCGTGGCCCTTTCCCACCCCTCCAGACTTAGGGTAGCATGCTGGTTCTCCTGGTCAGCTCACTGCATCAGCTACTGCAGAGACACCTGGTATAACTGTCCGTGTGCCTATTATCAGTAACCACAGCTGGAAGAATCTTCAGGAGGGTCAGAGGGAGCAGGGGTGGAACTGGGAGCCCTGCGGGCAGGTGTGAGGGGATTGCTCCCCCCGCCCCCACCCACCCCTGGTCACGCCCTGGGAACTGGTATTTGTGGAAACTGCAAACATGTGCACCCTTGGTCACGAGGGCTTGTTTTCCATTTAGTCTCCTGGAGGAGGACTCAGAGGAGGAGGGAGACTTGTGTCGCATCTGTCAGATAGCCGGGGGTTCCCCCACCAACCCCCTCCTGGAGCCTTGCAGCTGTGTGGGAAGCCTGCAATTTGTTCACCAGGAGTGCCTGAAAAAGTGGCTGAAAGTGAAAATAACATCAGGTAAGTGGGGAAGGAAGAGCGAGCGGCGGACGTGCGAGGACACAGAATAAGAGGAGGCACCAGGTGTGGGACTCAGAGCCTTGACAACAGCTCGCTCACCTCCTCCGAGCAGGAACTCGGAAACGCGGCCGCCAAGCCCGGCTCCTGCCACAGCCCTGGCCGATAGGAGCAGGAATCAAGGCTGTCTTTACATCATGGGCGGGGAAGGAAATTTTTTTTTTCAAGTCTGAGAACAGAATCCTGGACCTTATGCTATTGATCCTGACCCCCGCTTGAGGCCTCAGCAGAGGTCCCAGGAGGAAGGAAACTAGAAATGGGTCAGCCGTTGAACCTCAGCAAGCACACAGCCACCATGCCAGTTAGTAGACACCTGGCCAAAACAGTTCTGC
>NW_006295564.1:2448451-2455973 GCF_000327345.1 Myotis davidii | reverse complement strand
TGGTGTCACTAAAGAAACAGAGCAGAGCTGCCTTTTTGCAGTAGGGGTAGGAAAAGAGCAGTGACTGAATTTTCTAGAACCTTATTAGACAAGGAGCCTTCCATGTGCTGGTTTTGTCAACTCTGTCTTTAGCCGATCAGATCTTGTCACTGGGCATGAAGCCCCAACTCCCTGGGGAAGTTATAATCTAAATACAGCCACATCAGGTCAGTGCAGTTTTCTTGGCAGAGAAGGGGTCGGGGGGTTCTTTCAAACATGGTTTTAGGAATGAGAGCCACTTAAGCAAAAAAAAAAAAAAATACAGAAGCCCAATGCAGAGAGCAACTCAGTGAGAAAATAGCTGCTATGTCTTTCAGACACACGTCTCCAAAACTTTTTTTTACCCCCTAACCAGATCCTCTTTCCCGCCTCTTCTACTTTCTCCTCCTTCATGGCCATCCTTCCAGGCAGCCTGGGAGGCCTAAGAGCTCTACCCTGTCCCCAGGGGGTATGGCTGTGCCCCCTTAATTAGAACAGAACACCATTTAGTCAGAGAAGTGAACAGGTGGGATGATCACACTGTCTCCTCCCTGAGGCCCTTACACCATAAACGAATCTGCCCGAGCACACGCCACCTAGGGCCACTGCCCACAGGGCTTAAATGCATCTCCGTGTGGTATAGGCAGAGGACTGAGTCCCTCCAAGAGCAAAGAAAGAGTGGATTTCAGCTGCTAATGACTCTGCCATGCAGTATTTTCTCTTACTAGAAATTTAGGCTGATTACGCATCTAGCACAGAAAAAAAAAATTCCTCATGAAATAGATGATGGAAGTCCTGTTAAATGCTTGTAAATGCCGACGCCGGTCGGGTATGTTGAGCAGGATTAGGTTGGAAGACACACGAGACGTTCAGTAGCCTACAACACTGCAGACTGTTGCTTTAAACAAAAAAATCGAAAAAAAAATAATTAACATTTAAAAATCAAAAATAAAGAAAATCAAAAAAAAAGTCAAGTGAACAAAATGCAGATAGGGGATTACTGTCTATCCTTGTCCTTTGAAATTCTTTATTATTTACTATTTCTCCTTACCCTCGGTGGGGAAAAATAGGGCTCTGAAACTGAGCAAACCTTATCTTTACCAAGTAAGTGCGGTAACGAATGCGTCCCGCATTCTCTAATGCAAGCATATCAAACTTGCGGGCCGAGGGCCGCACCCCTCGTTCATCTGGCCAGTGTCAGCCTTTGAGTTTGACATGCTTGCTCTAAAGTAGAAAATAAGCATTGGCACATCATTAGCCCAAATGCAGCAGCGACGCTGAGGGAAAGACGCCTGGAAGAATGTTTGCCCAGACAGAACAGTCACAGGTCCGCGTCTTCCACTTTTGCACTGGGAGTAGGATAAGTGGAGAAAAATGCTGGTCCTAGAACACATGTTCAAAAAAACAAAAACAACAACAAAGGAAGACTTCTCGTGTTTCTTTCCCCAACTCTGAGCTCAGGTTCAAGTGCTGGCCCCGGATACTGCTGTGCTAGTTCCCACACGTGGCCCCCGGCTCCCTCACTTTTCTCAGCTGAGAAGTCACTTGCGTGGGAGTTAAGGCAGATTTTAAGCCACAGACTGAGGATAGCTTCCGCCATCCATTTGGTCCCCACCAATTTATTTACTTGGACCTGTGTTAGATCTGCAAGAAAAGAAACCCCACACAAAATAGCAAAACCATAGGCCCAATATTTACCTTTTTTTTTTTTTTTTTTGGCAAACACCTGGGTTACAGACTCTCAACCTCCATGTAACAAATCCAATTTTATGAACCAGAATGTTTATATTAAAAATGAAAGCAAGACCTGTTATTTCAAAGTCATGGGACTTTCACTTAGACGAAGCTTGCATAATAATGAAAGTGATTGCAAAGGAAATTTTTCCATTCTCAGATTCAAGGTCATTTTCTAAGGAAGATGACCGACTTTAAAAGAAGGTCACCGAAACTCTGAATTCATAACACACACAAGTTGGCTCTCAAAATGTCAACACCAAAAGACCCAAAGCGTCAACACAGAAAGACCCAGGGTCATACATAACAAAGAATTCTTTAATTTAAGGGGCGAATCTAGGCGCTGTGAAGACCTGTGAGATGTGTAAGCAAGGCCTGCTGGTCGATTTGGATGATTTTAACATGACTGAGTTCTACCAGAAGCACCAGCAGTCCCGGGTAAGAGACGCCCACAACCACTCTGCCCCCACAGGCTAAAGTCGGTTAGACACACAGGGTCAGCCCTAGCCAGTTTGGCTCAGTGGATAGAGCCTCAGCCTGCGGACCAAAGGGTCCCAGGTTTGATTCTGGTCAAGGTCACATACCTCGATTGCAGGCTCCTACCCGTCCCGGGCCCTGGTCGGGGCTCGTGCAGGAGGCAACCAATCAATGTGTTTCTTTCACGTGGATGTTTCTGTCTTTCTCCCTCTCTTCCACTCGCCCTAAAAATCAACGGAAAAATATCCTAGGGTGAGGATTAACAACAACAAAATAAGGATAATAGAGGTACA
Source organism: Myotis davidii (assembly GCF_000327345.1). Lineage (NCBI taxonomy): Eukaryota > Metazoa > Chordata > Mammalia > Chiroptera > Vespertilionidae > Myotis > Myotis davidii. Next base: position 2,453,451 of record NW_006295564.1, on the reverse strand, counting down.
AAGTCAGAGAAACCCTTTCCCCGATATAAGGAAGGCAGAGGGCTGTGCACGTGTGCAGTGGGGAGTGTTTATTTAGCTCCCTTCTTGGAGAAGGTCTGTTACTAAATTAGACCATGGGGAGGGTTGGAGTCTTGATCACCCTGGGTTGAGGTCCCGCTGCTGTCAGGAACAAAGATAGGAAGCTGTAGTCGCTGAATGGACACACAGAAATAGGAAAAGTCTGGCAGGCTCTGAGCCCAGATTTGCTGAAGGAATTTAACAGCAACAGGAGAAAAAAAGATCAGGATCGTAGAGGAAATGGTCTTCCATTGATATATCAGGTAACTCTGGGATGCTCAGGAACTGCCTAACTCAAGGGTAATAAACATGTAGTAAACACCTACTATGTGCTTTTTAACACCTAGTGAATGAACTCGCCTGGGGTATTTGAATCGCAGTTCTAATGCTGTAAAGGAGTTAGTTAACCTTAGATGGGAAAGTGATGTATGCCCAGGATAACAGTTAATTACCCAACTCTCAGACAAACAATCTGTATTTAGAATGCACTGTACAATGTGGAAGCCAGAAGCCACGTGTGGCTAATGAACAGGTAGCTTCTTCCAATCAGGATGTGTTAAATACAAACTGAATTAAAAAATAAAGTGTCAAGTATCACATAAATACATTTATGTTCATTATTTGTTGAAATGATAATATTTGGGATATATTGGGTTAAATAAAATAAATTGTTAAAATAATTTCACCTTTTTTTTTAGTTCTCTAATGTGGCTACTTGGAATTTTCAAATTACATGCGTGGCTTGATTATGCGGCCCACACTATATGTTTCTTTTCTATTGGTTGGTACTGATCTATAAGGTGCCTTGCACATAATAATCAATCAATAAATATTTATCAAATGAAAATAGCTCCCATGACCATTATAATTTAAGAATGACCTCCCTCACAATGTGATTAGAAAAAAAAGATTAGCCCGACCAGCGTGGCTCAGAGATCGACCTATGAACCAGAAGGTCACAGTTCGATTCCTGGCCAGGGCACATGCCCAGGTTGTGGGCTGATCCCCAGCGTAGGGCACGCCAGAGGCAGCTGATCAATGATTCTCTCTCATCATTGATATTTCTATCTCTCTCTCCCTCTCCTTTCCCCTCTGAAATCAAAAATAATTCTTTAAAAATTAATAATCACGACTGTAAAGCGCATAATTTTAAAACCATAAAACCATTGTTAAGAACTGAAATGTCAGCCTCGGAGGAGGAGTCCCTGTGGCTGTCAGACCTGCAGCCTGTATCCAGACCTTTTGTGCCAGCAGCGCAGCTGAGCCTACATGGTGCATGTGAGTCTGGGCATTTCTGCAGTTACTTTTTTAAAACCCTAAGGCTGCCAGACAAAAGAGCGAAATATCGATAAGAATGGGGATTTGAACGGTGCAACTAATAAGGTTGATACAATGGGCATAATGCCACACCAGCGTTGCAAAGAATGTGCATCAGAAAGTGGGAGAGAGAGAGGAAGGGAGGGGGGGGGAAAGGATTTTCTGAGAAATAAACTCAGTATTTTGAGTCCATACACGTTGAGGGTCTTGAATCATTCAGTCATAACCCCCAGGCACCGAGATCTGAGATGAGAAACAGAAGCGATTCACATTCTTGGCCCCTGAGGATGTTAGATTCAAAATTTTGAAAGGAACCAGGCCCTCTGCGTGCCTGAGGTCAGGGTGCCAGCTGGGGTGCAGACAGGGTCCATGTGGTCATCTCGAAGAACAGATTATTTCAGGAAACGCAGCCGGCCAGACTTCCTGAGAAGGACGCGTCCAGGCCAGGCCGTGTTACTTGGAATGCTGCCAGAATGGTCTGCAGCCTCACCAGCACCGTGCGGCCCGGGGAATGCCTCGCCCAGTAAATCCCGCTTCGGGCCCGAGCGTGTCCGCACCGCTCTCCCTCTGCCAGGCTGCTGCCCTGCACCATGCACTGCTACAATGTCTGCACTCACGAAGCCAGAAGCAGCCATCCCACCAAAGAACACACCAGCTTTGACTAAGACATGAACCTAAATCCTATTCCCTTCCCCAAAGTTGCTGTGTGATCTTGGGGAAACTACACGAACTCTCTGAGCCTCGGTTCTCTCATCTATAGGAAATGGGAGATGACAATTCCTTCCGACAGATGTAGGAAAAGACCCAAGTACATCACCTAATACCAGGTCTGTGCACAGAAAGTTCTCAAGAAGTGAGAACGGCCGTATTACAGCCACAGAGATGCCCAAAGTCTTCGGCACTCCGGAGAGAAAGCTACGTGCACCCTGAACCAAGCCAACGGGCCTACTACACAGGGGCCACACTGCATCCTACCAGCTAAGACACCAGCTACGAGCACCCTGTTAACAGAACTATGAAAGTCACTGCCAGCCAGAGTCCGGGCAGGAAAGAGACGACGGTCGATTCACAAGGGGTGAGCGCTGAGAGCTGAATGACGGGAAGAAATCAACAAGAAACGACGAAGCAACTGAGATGGCAATGCGACCTCCGCTAGGCCTGCAGTGACAGGGGAGGGGCAGTTACAGGACCAGGAGAGCTGTGACCTTAGGAGAGAGTGGCTAACAGCCTGTGACCTTGAGTGGAGGTCACACCCCGCCCCCGGGAGCCAATAAGGGGAATAATTGCCCTAGCCTTTCCCACACACACACCCTCACCCCCACTCACTGGTCCGCCACAGCCTCCCTTTGGCCAAACCCAAGGGGAAGCCAGGGCACAAGGGGGTCTAGTTAGCGCAATCCATGGAGCTCGGCCTCAAGGCCACAGGGCAGGGTGGGAAGTGGATCTGGAGGGAAAAACGGAAATTATGTCACTTGGAAGCAGAAAAGAGTTGAAACTGGTTTCAGTGAGAACCTGACCGGCCTTCAAAGCCTTTTGAAAATGCCCTACATCCCAGTCACAGGTAGGGACCGGATCGGCAGCACTCGAGGGGCCACTTTTACAGCAGTTCTCACTGTTTCCGTGGCCCGTTGTGAATTTAATAGTGTCTGTGTGCTTACGGCCCGAGTTCAACTAGAGACACTACAGAAGCATGACCTAGACACGTTCAGGGACTCTCCATGGATCAAGACTGAAGTAACTGTTGTTTAACACAAAGATGTAGAAGATGTAATACAACCTGGACGCGACCCCAGCGGGGGAGGCCCCGGCCTGGCCATAGGCCTCGCGGGCACAGCTGTGCACCTGCGATCCAGGCCCTTCCCTGCCTCTCACACCTGGACTCCTCTGGGCCCTCCCAGCCCACCCTCCGTGCTGCTCTCACTCCTGGAAAACAGGTTCTCTTACTGAGATGGGGAAGCCAGTGTCAAACACAGACACGGACAAAGACAGGGACAAAGCCAGGAGACCCCGAGGCCAGGCTTCAGTCAGTCTGGCTCTCGCCTGACCTCAGCTAACTAACGAGCTAACTCACTAACTTACTTCCTCATACTTTAATTATAAAAATCAAAGACACACACACACACACACATCTCCCCTAATTAAAACGAACATTTAGCTGCATACCTTTTTTTTTATGATTATTATTACATTAATGCTGATGCCCGGGCCCAGTCTCAGTGATCCTGATTTAATTGGTCTGGGATGGGATCAGGCACTAATTTTTTGTGCGAAGTGTGGCAAAATACACATCACAGAAGTTCAACTTTTAAAGCACATGGAGTGCCTACCGTATGCTGGAGGTACCGTGGTGCCGAGGCCGACACGGCCGCTGCCTTCTAACGGGGAAGACTGTAAGTGATCATAACGGTGTGTGGGGGGCCCAGAACAAGGGACGTGCAGGCCGCTGTGGGAACAGCCACGGAGGGGCCTGACCTGCTCCCAGGACCAGAGAAGGCCTCCCCGAGGATGAGACTGTTAAGACCAAGAAGGGAAGAGAGGAAGTAGATGCCTCCCTCGAGGCCTGACCACAGACAGACCGGGGCCATTGCCCGTTAGGGGCCCAATCGGCACTGTCAGTGGTCTGGGCGCGTGGGAAGGGGCTTAGGTCAAAGTGTATTTTCCTGGTTTGGTTCAATGCACCTGAGTAGGGGCAGAGTGAATGCTGCCCAAGAGCCCTAACAGGGCATTGAGATCTGATACCCCCTCGGTTCTCAGACATCAGGCGGCTCCCACAGGGCCCGGTAGAGTCAAGGCTAGTTACTGAGCATCGAGTGGCTGGATTAGGAACTCTGCCAGGCTGCCTGGAGCAGCCCCAGGAGGCTGAAGCCGCTGTGGGGCCCAGCCCGGCGGCACCATCGCAGGCCTGTCCATTTCATGGTTGTCAGCTCTCCGTCTCCTTATTCCTCACCCACAGCACATCTTTTGGAAGCGCTGCCGTGGGTGTGCTCTTTAACTGGAAGTAGTTGATTCTGGCTGGGACATTCGGTTTTTTAGTGAAGGAAGAACTCCTGGATGGTAACAAGTAGAGCTCCAAAAGGGGCCGGGAGAAAACAGGTATGTTTTGTTGTTGTTAATCCTAACCCGAGGAGAGTTTTTCCACTGATTTTTAGAGAGAGTGGAAGGGAGGGGGAGAGAGAGAGGGAAACATCAATGTGAGAGACACACATCAATTGGTTACCCTCCTGCCTGTGCCCCAGCCAGGGATTGAACCTACCACCCTTCAGTCTGAGGGCCAAACAGGCCAGGGCAGAAAACAGGTTTAAGACAAATCTAGATCGCAGGCAGATCACAAATGATCAGAATCTTCCAAGCGCCACAATAGGGAGTGGTGGCAATTGTGGCAAAAGGCAGAGTATTTCTCTCCAACTAAAGATGTGCGTCTCCTTCCTCTGTCCTGCCGGGCTCATCTGCCGGCCAAATGGAGCTTGCTTAGCTTCCAACTGTTGCTCCTCAGTTTACAGCAGTGGTTCTCAAGAATGGGTGGTCCCTAGGCCAGCAACATCATCTGGGAACTTCTTAGAAACGCATGTCTTAGGTCCCACCCCAGACCCCTGAATCAATAACTGGGCGGGGTGGGGGGTGGGTGG
>NW_006295564.1:2443582-2448322 GCF_000327345.1 Myotis davidii | reverse complement strand
GAGTTAGTACACAGCCACCTTGTTTTAGAAGATTCTCTCAGTAATTCTGATTCATGTGAATGTCAGAGCTACCGGGGTCAGAAGTCATGGCTGAGTGGGCCGCTGTCTGGTCCAGAATGATACGTCTTTTCTCACGCTTTCACGTGTACATGTATGTATTGAGCAGGCACTGGGCCAGGCACTCGAAGCACAGGAGCCAACAAGGCACATGGGGTCCTTGCCCTGAATCCTGTCTTCACTCTCCCCTCTCGCAGGACACTTTTGTTTTGCGAAATACTGTGCCCACGAGGATTAGCTCATTCTGCCATCATGCCTCGGGGAAACAGGCAGAGCAGTGGTGACTGCTCCCCTTTGATAAATGGGGAGTCACTTTGGTCACGCACAGCTTAAACTCTTCGCTCAACGTCGTAGCCCTTGATGGCCCCGGGCTGCCCACTACGGGCTGTGCCCACTGTGCGATGGAGACGCGCCCTGCCATCTGGGCCCTGCGGTGCAGGACGGTCTCGGTGGGGCTCTGGCTGCGTTGCTCTGGAGCGCAGGCCTGGGCTCGCGCCATCGCAGCCGCAGGCAGATGTCCTTGGACACACGCAGGCACCTAATCACCCTCACACTTGGGAGCGTCTCTTGAACATATTTGAAGACTGGAGAGAACGTGCAGCCAGGCGGTCCGCCTCCTGAAGTGGATTAAATGGAGACTTTCCATCAGTGGCAAATCTCTTGGTCGAAATGAATATTAACAAAATGAAGCGGGGGAGGGGACAGGAGAGAAGAAAGAAAAACATCTGGCAGGAGGGCTGAGAGCTCCAGAGCTCCTGTCGCCTGCCTCACAGGCTTCTGCCTTTCCGGGCTCCCCACCCCCGCCTCCCACCCATCCCCACGCTGCGCTGCGCTGCACGAGGGCACGAGGGCATCAAAGTGCAATGCGTTTGGGTCCGGGGAGGGGTGGGTCAGGAGTAGCCCAATAAATAACACTCCAAAACCTAGCTCCTTTCGCCCTTGCGAACAAACACCGCAGAACCCTCTGTGATGACCCACCCCTCCCACATGTGGCCGGGGGATAAAGGACGCCACCCTGCTCGGGTTGGCCGGCCCAGCCCCCTTGTCGAGCATCACAAGCTCTGCCAAGGGCCACCTAAAGCAGCCTGGCCAGTGAGATTCATGACGCCTCGTGACAGGTTCCTGCCCACAGACCAGCGAGGAGACACAATCTGCTAGAAGTGACTTTTCAAATTATCTGCAGAAAACATTAGTGGATATTTTCCCATCTGCATGCCTCCCGGCCTTACTGAGTCATAAAGAGTAAATGATTTCCCTGAATGCTTTGACAAACCTGATCGTTCCAAGCCATTTTCGAGCTGATTGATTTGCCATTATGCATCGGAGCGTCTCTGTGCGTAAGAGGCTTACGGGCGATGACAGTGCAGGAGGCGGCGCGGCAGCTCGCAGGAGGCCGCCACCCGTGGAAAAGCAAACAGGACAAGGCGCTGTGTGCACTGAAGAGGAGGAGGGGCAGGCTGGGAAGGCTTCCCAGAGAAGGTGGCTTTGCAGACAGACACAAAGGAGGCACCCGCTCCCGCTCCCGGGGACGTGGGAGGAGGCAATGAAAGCAGAAAAGGGTGAAAACAAGCAACTTCCCTTCTGCCTACTCCAGGCCAAGGTCAGGGGAGCGCAGAAGAACGCGACTAAAGGCTAAAAATAGGAGGCCGACTGCCAAGGACAGTGGCAGAGCCTTTGAAGACGAGTCTGTCGGGCGGCGGAGGGGCCTTGAGCAGTGACCTTGGGGCCAGTGATCCCCCAGATCCGGAGTTGGCCCCCCGTTCAGGAGGAAGAGTGCACCGGTCCTTGCCCCACTTGGGCATCTTTCCTGGCAGCTGGTTAGTCCTGGAAGAGGTGTGTTCTGTGCCAGCTTCCTGAGCGGCCCTTGATGGGATGGGAATGGGGCTGCTGCTGCTGCTGCGGGAGCAAGGAAGAGGCACCGGGGTGGCCCCTGTGGCAGACCGGCTGCAGTTTTCCTGGGAACACGGTCAGAGTTCGGACCTTTCCCAAGGGCCATGTAAAGGGCCACGCCCTCTGCTGGGAGCCGAGTCTCCCTGGGGCTTCCTGAGCACCGTCTGGCTCAGGCCCCAGGCGCCGCCCCTGGGGATTTGGCATGAGGACAGATGGGGGATTAAAGGGGCGGAGGGGAGGAGTCCTTGCTAATGCCACTAATTTATTGAAGGTCAATGAAGCGTCCACAGGGCGAGGCCTTGCCACACAGACCACCAAAGGAGCTGAGGACAGAAGAGCCATGGTCAGCCAGGGGGCCAGGTCCGCCCCATGCACCTCCCCCTATGTTCTAAGCACCAGTGAGAAAAATAAAACACAACCCACCCACCAAGAAAAGGCGAAAACGTGAACAAGTGTTAGATGCAGTGGACAACATAAAGACAAATGCTTAGGAGTCGGGGAGTAGAGAGATGACTGAAACAATTGTTGGGAAGGCTCCTGTAAGGAAGGGACGTTGTGACAGCGATAAAAGAAGTTTTGGGCATGGCCCGGCAAAAAGGTGGAGAGGGGACATTCAGAACAGAGGCACAAAAATAAGCCAACAGCCCAAACCAGGAGAGGGCATGTGCAAAGGCCCTGGGGTTCACAGTGCCATCTGAGACCCTGCCAGGCACACGTTCTCTGGGGATTAAATGGTAATAGATGAGCCTGGATGGGGCGGGGGGAGGCAAGGGGGGGATAGGTGAGATCATTAAGTAAAGATAGTAACATAAAGAACCTTTAAGTGGGGCTAACAGTATGGGTCTAGTCTAGCGCGATATTCCTAGTGCCATCATGTTCCTATATTTTAAGATAAGGAATAAAACCTAGAAGTTAATATATTTTTAAAATAAATAAATAAATAAATTTGGGGGGGGGGGCAAAAATAAGGCCTGTACCCTTTCTCTGGGCAAATGAGGGATCTTGGAAAATAAAGTAACCCTCCCATGGCACCTGTGCCCCAAATTCTCCCACAGAAGTCTGCCTTCCTAAGACAAACATCACCTCTTCTCAGAGGCCACAGCTACATCCATACTCCTCACTTCTGCCTAATATGGTCCCCCCTCACCATCTCCCCAGCCCGTGCCAATTTTTTTTTAAATCTAAAACAAACCCCTGCCACAAATACTCCAGCCACACCAGTGAGTCGGGAACTTAGGCCAACACACACACTGCTCTCTTCATCCCTGTCTCGGCTGGCATCCAGCGCCTCCGAAAGGCCCTTAATACCGCTAGTAACCTCCTTCCAAACTCCCTCCCATCCTTGAAGGACCATCACAGAAGCCTTGCCCGACGTCATAGCCTGGAGGCTGGAGCTTCTCCAGGACAGCCTCACTAAATAGTTAAGAATTCCCCCATGGCTGCCTGCCCTCTAGCCAGGACCCCCTCCTGCTCTGTTCTCTGGTCCCCGAGGGCAGGCCTGGCCTTGGGGCGTAGGCTCTCGCCCCTTTTTAAAATATACATTTTCTTTTTTTATTGATTTCAGCCTGCAACCCGGGCACGTGCCCTGACTGGGAATGAACCATGACCTTCCGGGTTCATAGGTCAATGCTCAACTACTAAGCCACCAGCTGGGCTCTTGTCCCAGTTCTTGTCACCTCTTGGCCTTGTTACCCTCCATGAATATTTTATAGATGAACTTAAGAACGTTCTTTTCCCATGTAGCTGCAAAATGAGCTGATGAACTCCGGCTTGTACCTGGTGCTGCTGCTCCACCTCTACGAGCAGAGGTTTGCAGAACTCATGCGACTCAACTATAGCCGGGTTGGGAGAGAGCGGGTAAGTCTGGCTCCATCCCGGCCCCCCCAGTAGCAGGCCCCCGACCCTTGCAGTGTTGTTTATTAGATGTGCGACCTGTGAAGTCCTCACCGTCACCTGGGAGGACACAGCACTGTCATCGTGAGGACTGAGACGTCATGGCTGCTAAGTGTACGCCCAGTCCTCTGGCTGAAAAGTAATTGATAATCACATGATTGCTTACTATTAAACGTGAGTAGTAACTAAATGGTCATTAAATGGTCACCTAGGCGAGTGAGCCGCTAGGGATTTTTGCCCCGAAAATAGAGGCCAGCACGGCTGCTGGGGCTGGGGCGCATCACGTGTGGGCACGCCCACTGCCCAAGCACGAGGGCCCGTGAGAAACGGGGACCGCCCCCGACAGGAGAGCTATGTTTTTGGCTTTGGATCCCAGGGTACGTTATTCCAGCACCTGCGTCGATGCCAACCCTCTGTCATTAGAGAAGTGGCCGGGAATGGCCATCTGGGGCTGCCCTTCCTTTAACAAGAGAACCAGGGCCCTCCAGGAGGCTTCGAGATTGGAGGCAGAAGCCTGGGTCTGCTACTAACTGGAGCCTGACCTGAGCCAAGTCAACCAAAACGCGGGAGGCCGACAGGTCGACCTCTGAAGCGTCTTGATCATTGTCAAACCAGAACTCTGCGCCCCAGGGGACTTCCCTCTTGGTCAACCGCCTCTCTGTGGTGGGGCCAGGAGAGAGCACTGGGAGGCCAGGTCCTTGTCTGTCCTTTACCTTGAGGTCATGCCAGGGGCTGATAGACTTGTAGTGTTTTGGGTTCCCAGAACCTCTTGAGGCTTGGAACTTGACTTTGGTTCATGTCAGAAGGTCATGACTGGAAAGCAAGCCAGTGTGGCCGTGAACAAGCTACCATGAGACAGTGACACTCTGCCACCCTGGCCCATGAACCTCCCTTTCTTTT
>NW_006295564.1:2440143-2443334 GCF_000327345.1 Myotis davidii | reverse complement strand
CCTCCTCCTCCTCCTCCAGTAGATAAGAGGCACCTGCTGTGGCCATTGCCTGGAGGCTGGAATCCGGTGATTCCAAATGGCGCTTACCTTGCCGCAGGCCTTGCACTATTAGAGGCTGTTGCGATCCATTTGGCGTCAACCCAAACTAAAAGGCTGCGTTCAAACCATTAGTCATAACAGTTCTAGATTTGTCCCTACCTTTTTTTTCTTCTTCTTCTTCTGCTTAAGTTCTCCCACCCTAAGCTCTCAATTAAGAAAACAGGCTGGGTCTTTGCCAAGCTATCTCCTCAGGAATCTCACCCTCTTTTTGACCTGGCCTGTCCTTCCTTTAACTCTTCCGTCGTTTTAATGGTGACATAAATTCCTCAGAGAAATACACTAAAAAAAAGAAAAAATAATAGTACAGGAAGCAGGAAATGATCCTTTGTTAACATTTCTGTAACCTCATTTTCATGATTCCACATCTTTTTAATGAACCCTTTATTGCACATTGAACTTCAAAGCACCCCAGTGTTGATATAGGTTACAGATGGCTGCCACTTCGGCAAGCTAACGCAAGCAGGGTTCGCCTTCCAGACAGCAAAGCACACGACAGACAGTGCAACCCAGTGGATGGAAACCCAGGCTCCAGAGCACTGGCTCTGAGGAACCTTCTGGTAAAACCATCCTAGAGGAAGAGGAAGGGATACCAGGAGCCAGCTGGGAACCAGGACAGGAAGGAAGCAGGAAGACCGGGCAACATTCTTCTCTCACCACAGCTTACATTTAATGGGAAACCCTGAAATAGATCTCACCCACTAAACCACCGAGCAAGCACCGGTGCAAATAACCAGTTAAGAGGTCCACAAATGGAAGTAGGAAGGCAAGGGCTTTGGGCAAATTCATACACTGGACTTGAGTCTCCGTGTTTTCTTGTAGGAAATACTCAGAATCTGTGAGAACATTTAGCAGAAGAGAGGTGCTATGTAAGGAGTGAGCCCTCCTTCCCTGTCCAGTCCTGACCAAGCTGGAGCACCCATTCACACGGGGTTTCTTGGCTGTTTTTCACAAAGGTGTCCAGTGATGCATGCCTGTCAGTGGTGATGATCATTCATTCACTCATTCATTCATGCCTCAGCCTGTATCAGTGGGGACCTGGACGCCTACTAGACGTGATGCCATGATGTCCCTTTTTTGGAGGAGCTTATGGTCAAGTGGAATTTATAAGAACAGAAAATACCATATTTATAAATCTGAAAATAACTGGAAAGTCACACTTGGTCAAGAGAACTGGCAGACCCAGTGGATTCCCAGAGGCTGTGATATTGACAACACCAGGTGGCCCCTGGCTGGGTTTCCAATGATCCCATCAACAACCAATTTGTCTCTCCAGTGAGGTTGTGAGCTATTTGAAGGCAAAGCCCAGCCTTAGACTCCTCTCATGATGCTGGCACACAGCGAATCCTATGTGACAGCTGACCACGTCCCAGACACTATGGAAGCCAGGAGCATTGATTGATTCCACCAGTGCTAACTGACCGTCAAAGAAAGACGTGGTCTTGTAGGGTAGAGGTGGGACGTTGCACTGGCCACCAGGGCATGGAACCCTTATCTCTTTTGACCCCTACAGTTTTCCAGTGCCTAGAAAATGCCCAGCACAGTGTAGGTGCTCAATAACGTTTGATGCTCAAACAGTAAATTAATGAACCAGAACCTCACTTCTTCTAGGAAGCGAGTACAAACTGGAGATAGTACAAATTTGTGGAGAGAAAGGTATTCTGGTAACGACACATCCAAGTTCAAGGTACAGTCGTTTGTTTAAAGATGTTTCTGTGCACCTACTATGTGCCAGGTTCTAAACTAGATTCTGGGAATAAAAAGATGATTATAAAGGACTCAGAGTCTAAAGAGAAAATAGACGTGTAACAAGAGTATTAACAATGTGCCTTGTATTACAACAGAAGATTGATGGGGGAAACAGAGCAAAGTTAGGTGACGTGAGAGCCACCGTTCTCACCCCCTCCTTCCACTCCTTCTCCAGGACAGGCTCTGCCGGCAGGGTCCTCAGGGACACTAGCCAACACCTCCAAGACCCTGCTTTTAATCTGAGTAGGTTGTGCTCCTTGCCATCGGTCTTCCCACCGCTTTGAGAGCCTGGTAGCCAAGCTCCTCCCATTATTGCTCTCATCCACTGATGAGCTGAGGAGGTGATGATTGCACTGAATCTTGGGAGAGTTTAGCGGGTGGATAAAGGTGGGTGGGGAGGAAAAGGGCATTCTATGCAGAAAGCAAGGCAAAGGCTCAGAGACCTGAAGAACCTTGCATGTTTGGGAAAGCCGAGGAGTTGAGTGTGGCCAAGACTGGCAGGAAGTGAGCCTGGGGGCTTGGCAGGGAGCAGGATGTGATGGATTGGTGCTGGGCTCTAGAAGGCCGCTCAAGGATTTCTAGCTGGGTTGGGCAGGCCAAGAGTTCTGCGTTTTTGAGAGGTAACTGGAGCAGCCATGAGGAGGGCGGGCTGGAGCGGGATGGGACCAGCTGGGTGGCTGTTGCACTGTTATAGGGCAAGGGGCCCACATGGGGAGCATTGCAAATGGGAAGTGCGGACTTGGTGGGCACAGAGGGAGGCACGTATGGGCTGAAGGAAGCATTGAATGGTGTTCTGTGCAAGTGCCCAGCACGAGGACACAAGACCCACCGGCCTCACTGGACCCCACTTGGCTCACCCTTTATTTAATCTGAGGGGGACACACAGCTGGCCTGCGAGGTGAAGCTATACAGACTTGCCTTCCAGTCCTCTCTTCCTCTCAGCACTCACACAGGGCACTCGTTATTCAGGACCTGCCCCACCCCCACCCCCACCCCGCCTCCAAAGCCCCCTGTCCTGGGAGTCCTCATAGCCATACGTCTTATCTCTACCAGGCTCCCCTCCCTCCCCCCATGAAATGTACCTATGCCCTGCCTTTCTCTCCCTGCCTGCCCATGGCAGCTCCTCTGTATCCCTTAGGGGCCTAATTCACTAAACTACATAGAACAACAGAGAATCCCGGTCAGTGTGCTGAAAGGCAAAGGGCATAGGGCAGAGAGTGCTCTGCTGGAGTGAGGCCCGCCTTTGTGTCCTGCCCCAGGTGTGCTGTATCACCACTGCACCTGCAGGAAAACTTCCACCTGAAGAAATCGGAGGGGAGGGGAGGGGGGGGGGGGGGAGGGCAGTG
>NW_006295564.1:2433009-2435728 GCF_000327345.1 Myotis davidii | reverse complement strand
TAATGCTCCATCCCCCTGCCCCTCACTGCCAGGTCTCAGCTCAGGTGACTGAGGTGGGGGTCTCTGTGACCCTGGCCCAGAGGGGTCCACCCTCCCCACGGGCGCCCCTCCCAGGCTCTGATCCGACCTGAGCCGCTGGGTCCCAGGGAATTCCACAGGCCAGGGCCTCGGCCTCCTGCTCACCCCTGCAGCCTGTGGGTTGGAGAGGAGAAGGGAGGGGAGGGGAGGGGAGGGGAGGGCAGTGCAGCGGCTGGCCTGGGAGGCAGATAGAGATTTGAAGCAGCTTTCAACTCGCACTGACCCATTTATGTGTGAGGCTGGGTGGACTTTTCCCAAGCCCTCCCCATTCATACCATTTCTACAAAACCAAGTCTGGCCTCCGAGGACCAGATCAACCCAAAGTACGAGAGGCTGACCCGTGGCCCACACCCACCAAGATGGCTTTTCCTGGTGGAGTGTGAGCGCTGGTTTCGATAGATGCGATCACCTGGCAGCGTCTCAGGACAGGATGAGGCCGGTCAACACGGCCCTGATGTATAATTTACCGGGTGACTGGGCCTGCACTCTATGAGAAATTCCATCCTTCTCCTGCCCTCTTCCTGGCCTGTGGGTGAGAGGCGCCCCAGAGGCCAAGGCTGCCTCCACACTGGGCAGCCTGTTGCCCCAGCAACAGTGTCTGGCACCCCTTGTTTTGTCCTGGAGCCTGTCACAAAACCCCTCTTCTCCTGGGGGAAGAGCACCAGCCTTCCGCACCCCATCCCACATCCTCACAGCCTGGCACAATGGGCTCCCACGGAGTACACAGTGTTTCTTATTGTGGCATAAAATGCCATAAAGTCAGAACAAAGAGGGAGCCCAAGGCCTTGATGGGCCTGCTGCTTCCTGCCGGGCAGAGAATACAAGCGATTGTTTAAAAGCCGCAGTGAAGACCGGCAAGTGGCCAATTAGCAAGGCCTTCACCCCCACACGGCCTGAGAATGGGCTTCGGACCATCAGGATGGGATCTTGCTCTTCAGATCAATTGCAGAGAGGAAGCGAGTCTGCTCACGCTGCCAAAATTAGAAGCCCTGGGCTGACTGGCAAAGGTGACCTGGGTGATGCTGCGGCCGTCCTTAGGGCCCGGCTGAGCCCTGCGTGCTGAATGTCAGCGTGCTCCGGGCACCTCCACGCGTTTCCCCTGCCCCTTTAAGGTGACGGTGAGGCAGTCCGAGAACCTCCCCGAGTCTAGGGAATTACACAGCTGTTCACGGTGGCCGTGGAAAGACAATTCATTTTTCACTGTCTTCTTTCTCATAGCTGTCAAGAAGTTTCCCACAACCCAGACCGGAAGAAAATGAAAGTAGGTTTTGGGGTCAGTCCTGCCATGTTGAGGGTGTTGGCTAATTTACTTTTTCTGTTGCTGTGTTGAACCTAATACTGTGGAAGGAAGTAATGACCACCACCCAGAGGCAAAAATAACGCCACCGAGCTTGGGACACTAGCAGCAGCAGGTCATAAAGGCGAGTCCACGCACTGACCCGGAGCGGATAGGGGTTCCAGCTCACCCTGAAAGCAAGAAAAGGGGAGACGGTGGTGTTGGGGTAGGCTGGCTCGCCGCAGGATTCTCCCTTTTCCTTTGCTGGAATTCTCCAGCCTCTCAGGTTCTTCCAAACCCTGGAAGGGGCTCTTTAGCCATCGCCGGAGGGGACCACATTCAGTCACAAGCTGGTGGCTTTTTATTGGGTTTCCTCACCATTCAGGCCCATCAAGTGGGTCTGCAGGACTCAGAGGCTGAGCCACGCCTCCAGAGAAAGGTCCCTCCTAGGAAGGAAACCTGCCTTCAAACAGGCCCATGATCTCAGGACCCCCCCTGAGGAAGATGTGGTTACTGAAAGAAGGAGGGCTTGCAGGGAGTACGCACAGTGTTTAGACAATCATATATTTTATATTTTTCCATTAAAAAACTCTACTTTTTGGAGGTACAATTTACATGCAGAAATGCACCTACGTTAGTGTACAGTCTGGCCCCACACTGGCTTTGCCGTCAGCATCACCTGGGGACTTACCAGAAGCAGATTCCTGGGCCCCTCCCAGGGACTCGGGTCAGGCCCAGGCCCAGGGGCGAGCCCCTGGTGGTCAGGGCGCAGCTGGTCAGGGGGATGCTTTGGGGGCAGCCCCCACAGACCCGCCTGGAGGAGAAGCTGAACCAGCTCAGAACTGCACAGGGTGAGGCCCGGACGATGCCTCTAGAACCCAGTTTACTGTTCAGGGCACGCTCCTCCGGGAACCGGAGTGTAGGGGGGGCCACTTTCAGAGACGCGGGGAGAGAGGGAGGGGGGGCTGCCCTCCGTTCACAAAAGGAGCCCATAGAGTCCTAGTCCGGGGCGTGACCGCCGTGTCCTCGGGGGCCACTCTGGGCGGCCACCCCCACCATCCAGCACTGCCGATCCCTCCCCGGTGCTCCCCCTCCGGGAACCCGGCTGGGAGCGAGCGGGAAGGGAGCGGTGGGGTCGAGAAAAGACCTTTGTGTCGCGGGCGCACACACCCCCTCTCGCGGAAAACGCCTCTGCGCCTCGTCTCGCTGGTCCTAATCGCGGCTTTTGGCGAGAGCCCCAGCTCCGGAAAGGGCGCGACAGCCAGCGACTGTGGGCGCCGGAGAGGACCCGGGGCCGAGGCTCCGGGCAGGGTCTCGGCGCCGCGCCCGGCTGCGCCCCTCCCCGGCGGCGCCCGCGCCCCTTCC
>NW_006295564.1:2424863-2432966 GCF_000327345.1 Myotis davidii | reverse complement strand
GCAGGGGCGCCCCCTAGTGCCCAGCATGGGCCGCTGCCGCCCTCTGCTCCGGGAGGCCCTGAGGACCAAGCCTTTTCCTCACGGAGCTGGGGAAGGGACGTCCACGGCCCAGGGAAGACTGGCGTCTCCGAAGGGCAGGAGGAAAGCATCCCTGGGGTGATGCCTAAAAAGGGGTCTCCACGGAGGGGACCCTGGGAGCGCCCCCTGCAAGTGCCCTGGCTGCGATGCTGCCATGCCGCGTTGCTCTAGAGCAGCGGTTCTCAACCTGTGGGTCGCGACCCCTTTGGGGGTCGAATGACCCTTTCACAGGGGTCGCCTAAGACCATCGGAAAACACATATATAATTACATACTGTTTTTGTGATTAATCACTATGCTTTAATTATGTTCAGTTTGTAACAATGAAAATACATCCTGCATGTCAGATATTTACATGACGATTCATAACGGTAGCAAAATTACAGTTATGAAGTAGCAACGAAAATAATTTTATGGTGGGGGGTCACCACACATGAGGAACTGTATTAAAGGGCCGCAGCATTAGGAAGGTTGAGAACCACTGCTCTAGAGAGATGCCATTTGCCATGCTACTTCAGGAATCTGGGACTAGCTCTAGGACCACATCCTCCCCGGCACCGGCCCCAGTTTGGGGGCAGCCAGTTCTCCCGGGAAACGTGGATCTAGGTCCGCTCCACCTGCCCCCAGCCCTGCACACACACCAGAGGCCGGCCGGCACCGCTGAGGTGGAGCAGAGCCCTGCGCAGGGCGGGTCTTGGCACCCGGTCACATGCTGCCCTCACCTGGCTTCCGGCCAGAGCCATGATCCAGAAAAGAGCCACAGAGCCGCATGCCTTCCACCCTCCCCCGGGCCGCACTCTTCCTTGGTCCCCAGCAGCCTGGCACGCCTCACCTGGTTGGCAGCCCTTTATTAAGAGCGGCTGCCAGAGCTGAGTCACAGCTGTGACCTGCCGCCCTAGCTCAGTTCAGGAAAACGAGGAGAAAAGGCAAAACCTCAGGGCCCACTAGGTGGCACAGAGATGCCAGCCTCTTTGTGGCTCTGTGGTGCCCATGCCAACCTTCTCACCAGGCACCCCGCCCCTGCACCTGGTAACGGAAGCCACACATAAAAGGCACAGGTGGCACAGAGGTGAGGGCAGCTGGGGAGAGTCCCTGGGTGGGTGTGCCCAGACCTGACAACCTGTCACACCTGTCTGTGACCCAGCCCCTCTGCCAGTGCTGCCCAGCTGGCACGAATGACTGTCCCCACAGCCAAGCCCAAGGCCAGGGAGGGGAACAATGCCTCCTGCAGCTATCAATCCAGGTGTGAACAGGAGCAGGCAGGGGGCCTTCAGGCCAAAGGCTGGGCCAGAGCACCTCCCCATTTGCACAAGTCAAGGCAACTGGCTTTGGGGGAAAGAACAGGGTGAGTGAGGAAGTAGGGGAAGCTTGTGGGGCTTATGTGGCGGAGGTAGAAGCTGAGAGGGTCCAGGTAAAGATGGGGGGATGCCAATTGCTCCTACTCCTTGCCCTTCTTCCACAGTCAAAAACTTTCCAAACAGTCATGGGGCACTCACTCAAGCCAATGGGAAAAGAAATGTATTGAGAACAAGAGTTTCCCCCAAGAATAAAGAGCCCCCATCCCCATTCCATCTCCTCACTCAGACCCCACTGCCATCCCACTGCCTCTCTGTCCACCCTCCCGTCACATGGCCCTCTGCTTCCAGCCACTTGATCCCTGGAAGACTTCTTTACAACCTAGGCCAAGCCCCCCCACCCCCTTTCCTGACAAGTTAAGGAAGCAAGAGTTCCTGTGGGGGCACTACCCTGAGAGCCTCCTCCAGCTCTTCATCCTGCAAACATTTGCAGCGCCAGGCCCCGTGGGGGATCTGAAGATGAGTAAGATGCTTTTGTTGAGGGGCTTACAGTCCAGCTGCCCTGGCCGGTGGGAAGTCTAGGAATTTCCCAGCCCCAGACTGCCATCTCTGTTCCCCACACTGTTCCAGGCACTGCAGCACGTGTGTGGCTGGCCCCGGGGCTGGGGTGGGGGCGGGAGGGGCAGCAACGGCACGCCCCTCCATGGCAGAGCCCGCAGTCTGCTGTGGCTCTACAGCCTGAGAGATCTTCTTGCTTTCCAGATTCCGAGTTGGGAGATGGAAATGAAAACGGCATGTATGAAGGCAGCAGGCGGGTCATCTAGCAAGGAGCTGGCCACGGAGCTCAGCAGAGACCTCTCCCCCAGCCGCCCTTTCCATGTCCCCAGGTGCCTCCCTCCCTCCCTCCCTCCTCTTTACTGAAACCGAGACCATGTGTCTGCAGTTACCGTGTTTACTTTATGCCACTCCCTTCTTGGGGGTCTGGCTTGAGCATCTACGGACAGCAACAGCCAAGACCCGACAGCCCAGGCCAAGCAGCCTGGCTTTGTTGAGCACCCTCAGGCTGCCCTGCTGCTGCCCCTCAGCCCAGAAGCCCCAAAGGACCCCACAGCCCTGACAGGCCCAGCGGCCCGGGGTCCCTCTGCTGAGGGCACCTGTTCAGGCCGCCACCCTGAGTGGACTCGAGGTGCGTATTCAGTAAACTGACTTAATTTACCCAACTCTGTTTTCAGCTTATTTCAGTCTCATTGGACAAAGGCTCAGGGCCTCCGACTGGGAGGAGAGGGAAGCACAGCCCACAGCCCCCTCCCCACCTCCACTTCTCCTTGCTCCCCACCACCACCATGGGGGAGGGGGGGTGGTGACACATCCTGGACCCCCGGGGGCTGGTTAGGACCTGATTGGTGTGTGGACTCCACTCTTCTCTCCTCTTAAGGCCCAAAGACCAGGTCAGATGGGGTGAAAAATGGTCAGAGAAAGCTCATGAGAACAGAGAAGACTATGTGTTTCTGTTTGTCTGTGGGGGGGGCTGAGAAGAGATGGTGGGCACAAACTACTGATAAATGCAAAAACATATGCTAGGTGAAATAAGCCAGACACGAAAGACTGCACAGCATATGATTCTATTTACATGCAATTTCTAGAAAAGGCAAAACTATAGAGACAGATCAGTGCTCATGGGGGTTGGGACTAGGGATGGAGACTGACTGAAGACAGCTGGAGAGGACTTTGGCAGGTGATAAACATTTTGCATTGATCTCTCATCGTCACAATAACCCTGTGAGGCAGGTATCATTAACCTCATGTGACATGGGAGCAAACCCTATATTAGGATTCTCCAGAGAAGCAGAACCAATAGGATTTAAACAGATATATAGAAAGAGATGTGTTAGGAGGATTGGCTCATGCAATTATGGAGGCTGAGAAGTCCCACGACCTGCCGTCTGTAAGCTGAGACCCAGGAAAGCTGGTGGTGTCGTTTCAGTTCAAACCCAAAGGCCTGAGGACCAGGAGAACCGATAGCCTGTGTCCATGTCTCTGTCTGAAGGTCTAAGAACCAGGAGCGTGGATATCCGAGGGCAGGAGAAGATGGATGGCCCAGCACAAGCACAGAGAGTTTGCCCCTCATCTTTTCCTTCATTCAGGCCCTCAACGGATTGAATGATGTCCACCCACGCCAGGAAGGCAATATTCTTTATACAGTCTACCGATTCCAATGTTAATCTCTTCCCGAAACACCCTCACACACATACTCAGAAACAATGTTTTACCCACTATCCGGGCGTCCCTTAGCCCAGTCAACTTGACACATAAAATTAATCATCACAACATCTAAGCTCCAGGGCATGACACGCCCAGATTTTCAGGGTGTAAGTCAGTCTGTTGGCTAAGGCCATGTTTCTGGACCACCTGAGAGGATAGCATCCTTAACCAGCTCCAGCAGTCGGGTGCATAGCAGAAAGGGCCTTGAAGAATGGAGCCCAGGCAAGCCAAGAGGTGGGGGCAGGAAGAAGAAGCCGGGAGAGCACACAGGAGCATCTGGCTAGAGTGGGGTCATTGGGCAGGGGAGTCAGGGGGCCCCATGTTCAGGTCAGGGAGCCAAGGTTCCGCACAGACAGGAGGGAGCTACCAAAAGCCACCAACCCACACGTGGTGAGATGAGGCAAGGGGGGCCCAGAAGAGCTGATGGCAGTAGGAGGAGAGAGTTCCCTAAGATAAAGAACATCTGGCCAGGCCTGAACATCGGGGCACTTTAATGGGAAATAAATGGGAACTTTAATATATCCAAGAATGTAAATGTCTATGCATCCATCGAGCTCCCACCTCCTCTCTCTGCATTCTGAAAGCTATCCCCCATGATCCCACCCCAGCCCGAGCTACCCTGATATAAGTACCCCCGCCCCCCGCTTTTGGACAGTTCATTTCCCGCCACTCCGCTCTCATGAAAAAGCTACATTAGTACCTGTGTTCGATAACCGAAGAAAGTCGGAAGAGTTTTTTCACTTTTAGGAAAAAGGCGGAAATAGTGTTCCATGTTTGTTCTGCAATGAGCCCTTCCAGAAGCAGTGAGCATGGCCCCACCTAGCGCCTCCCCTGGGAACTGCACCCAGCATCTCAGCAGCAAGCTGCCAGAGCAGGGACCGTGTCTGAGAGGCTGTGTTTATCTTGATTTATTTTGTGCCTCTGTTATCAAGTGCCCAAGGGATCAGAAAAGCCGAAGAGAGCTCATAAGGATGTCACCCTTAGTATAAAACTGGACATAACTGAGCATTTGGATCACGGTGGTGAGCGAAATAAAGACGGTGTGCATGCTAAATGTTAGGTCTGGGAAGACTCGTCTTCACTTTCTGCCATTTCAGCTGACAAGGGGGTTGGTAGGAAGGCGCTGCTTCCGGTTTTCTGGGGAAGCCTGAGACGGCCTTGGAGGGGAAGCCACAGGACAAAAGGAAAGAGATCATTCTTGGCCCTTCGACTCCATAGAGGCTTCTGAAACCGTCAGCAGAGATGACAGGTTGAGACTGGCTGCAAGATCGCAAGGGGGGCTCTCCAGGACCCGCTGCCCACCCCCAACACTCTCCATAGTGCAGGGAGGGTGGAGGGGCGGTGGCAGGGCAAGTTCGTCTCTCTGTGCCTCAGTTTCCTCATCTGTACAAAGGGTCACAGCACCTACCTCGGGGGGTGTTGAGAAGATGGAGTTCATTCATGGAAAGCAGGCAGAGCAGGGCAGCAGTGGTAACTACCCAACACGCATTTGGATGATTATCATTACTGTGGAGGAATGGCATGTCTGAGGCGGTCCCGGGGCAAGGAAAGACACCATCCAAAGTTCCCCAGAGAGAGACAGAGGGCCTCTCTGCGTTAGCCAGCAGGGACATACAGCGACGACCCCTGCCACCCCGTAACGACTCAGAACTCAGAGGAGGCATGCCAAGAGGACGAGCTAACCTTCATCGCCCAGAATTCCCTTCGGGGCTAAAACTGAAGTCCTGCCACGGCCCGATATCGGAAAACAGTCCCTTTATTTGCACCAGCACCAAATCCGCTCCAAGTCCTTTCCCTTCTCCAGGGCTGGCACCCGCCTGCTTTTCCGGACACGGAGGGACTGAAACCTACAGCTCAAGACTGAAGTTGGCCTTTTCCTGGGGCCCCTGGCAGCCCCGGTCCCTAAGATAAAGAACATCTGGCCAGGCCTGAACATCGGGGCACTTGGACGTTATGCCGGTCCCCTGGCCGCCTCTCCTGATTTATCCCAACTCCCTTCTCTTCTCCTCCCTCTTCCTGCCTTCTTTCCTGGGGTCCTCCCTGAAGATAAAATCTTTACCTTGTCCCTGCAACAGACTCAGCCCTAGTGCTCAAGGCAGCTTTGGCAGGGCTCGGGCAGCTCCGTTCCAAGAGAGCCATGTGGTGTGGCTGGCCGGCTCCTCACCCCTGCGGCCTCACAGCGCTGCCCACTGGGCCAGGCCAGCTCTGCCAGGACACCTGGGAGGAGGCATCTCTGCCCCGACAAGAAGAGGCTGTTAAAGGCCTGACACCGCGCTCCCATTCATTCATGGATTCCGTGAGCCGTCACTGAGCGTCCAGGTGGCCAGAGCTGGGCCGGTTCAGTCCTGCCAGGCAAGGTTGGGCTCAGTGCCCGGCACACAGTGCCCTTTGCCCGGGGCCCACGGGGATGGGACTCAGGGCATCCCCCTCCCAGCAGAGAGGGCACGTGGATGGGTGGTTTAGAGCTCAGTGAATTGGAATGAGCAGACAGAAAGGACGCTCTGCCACGTGCTCTACTGGGACCGGGCGAGCGGCCGGGCCCAGAGCCTTCCCCCAGCCCTCACTGTCCTCTGGCAACGGGGAGACGCCAGCCAGGAGGCTTAGAACAAGGTCTGCGGGGGCCCGAGGCCCCTGAAACGTCTGAAATGCTTGTGGGTCGGGGCAGGGCTCTGGCAAGGACTTCAGCCCCCAGCAAAGGAGAGAGGAGAGAGGACAGGTATTTCTGGGGGGATTTAAACCTCTGGACACTCACCCTGGCCGGTGTGGCTGAGTTGGCTGGAGTGCCGACTTGTACACCTAAAGGTGTGTCCCCCCCCCCCTTCCTCTAAGATCAATAAAATATAAAAATAAAAATAAACCTCTGGTCACTCAACCAACCACTGCCTGCAGGCAGCACGGGGCACCTGGGCCCTCACTTCCTCAGCTGCCCCTGCCACCCCAGGAGCCGCAATCCTGCCGTCACCCCTCAGCTTTTCTCTCCCAGGGCGAGGGCTGCCGCCTCGGGGTGACTCCCCGCAGCTGTGGCCCGCAACCCACAGGGCACTAAACCCACAAAGGAAGCTGTTCCTGAGTTTGGAGAGTGAATCACTTCAGGGTGAAGGGGACCCATCATTATGTCCCCCCCCCCACACCCAGGGATTGGGGCTCCCTCCTGTTCCCAAGTCCTGTTCCCACTGCTGGGGCTGTGCGGGAGCCTGGAGGAGGGCCTCAGGCTTGACCTCAGCCTCTGGCTCAGGAAAGCAGCTCCCAGGCCCGCTGGGGCTCGGGCTCGGGAGTGGAGCCCAGCCCGGAAGAGGACAGGATGAGACTTCGCAACATGTATCCTCTTTATGTCATTCAGGCTTTGGACCATGTGACCCTATTGCCTATCAGAGCAGGAGAAACTTGTTTTAAAAAATCACACACACACACACACCGCTATAGTCATGAGCCAAACGACCTTCTTCAAAGGTCAATCAGATCAGCCATTCCCACCGACTGTCCACTCTACTTAAACCAACACCCACACGCTCTACTGCTGGGCAACTGGGTCTCCCCGACCTCCTGGCCCGCCCCCACCCCCCTCCCCTTCCTCAGGCTCCCACCAGCCTGGCCTCCCTGCTGGTGCCAGCCTGGCCTCCCTGCTGGTCCCTGAAGCACCAAGGACTCCCACAACAGGGCCACGGGCACTTGCAGATCCTAGGGCCTGGACCGGGCCTAAAGGACTGCACTGCTCACTCCCTCACCTCCCTCTGGCAGAACCCGCCCCAACCGGTGTCCAAACTAGCACCCCCCGCCCCCTGTGGCCCGCGTGATCCCTCCTCACAGCACCTGGCTGACCTGGCACAGTGGACCGTCCTTTGTGGGCAGGGCTGCCCCTTTGTTCCGTGCTGCATCTCCGGCTCAGGTATCCTCCGAGTGAGTGAAGGTTGGGGGTGGGGGGCAATCCGCCTCTGGGTGTCTTCAGAGCCCAGGCTCCCAAAGACAAGTGTGCGCTCCCCCGAAGCTCAGAGGCCGCCTGGGAGGTGGATGGTGTGGGGCCCCTGCCCAGGGCTGGCCCGGGCACCTCAAATGCTCCCCTGGGAGCCACAGCCCAGAAATATCAGGAACAGCTGACACGTGTGGGGCACTTACTGCACGAGCTCGGCTCCAGGCGCAGATGGCCTCACTTAATCTGTGCAGCCAAGGTTGAGAACCACTGACTTAACAGAACCCTAGGAGGTGAGTCCTGTTCTCCCATTTACACCTGTTCACAGTTGTTGCCCGAGCGCGTGCTCGCTCACCTTCCCTCCCCCTCTCTCTCTCTCTCTCTCTCACACACACACACACCTCACACAAACACACACATGCAAACCTCACACCTCCCCAGGAACAGAGAGAGAAGGGGGAGCAGGCCCCAAAAGGCAAGGTCCGGGAAGAAGAGACCAGAGTGAGGCGTCCCGGTGGGGCCCAGCGGGAGATGCAGAAATAACGGACGATGCCAGCTCAGC
>NW_006295564.1:2423058-2424850 GCF_000327345.1 Myotis davidii | reverse complement strand
GAATGCCATTTATCTCGTAAGCGATATGAGGAACAAGGCCCACGACAGGACAAGGCCAGAGCCCCTCTCTCAAGCCTCTTACAGGTGTTTTATTTGTGTGCTTTTCTTTTTTCCTTTTTCTTTTTCGACAATAAAGGCACATTAAAAAACTACAAAGAAAGGACCATGTTTTTGAGTCCATGTTCACATTGTCCCGCACTGTGGCACCAGGACTGGCCGCACACTCCGCTGTGGGCTGGGGTTCCGCCTCTCGGAAAGGCACTGAGCGGCTCCCGGCCTGGGCCACTCCAGGAGCAGGGGTGCTGTTCCTCTGGGCCCCACAAGAGGGCGCCCCTGGAGCCGTCCCAGGCTCCGCCAACCCCTCCCCTCTCTCCAAACCAGAGCCAGGAGCTGGAAACATTAGAGGAACTTAGTTTGGTCCCCACAGGGGACTCTTCAGGGACTTTTTAGAGCCCTCTCCCAACCCGCAGGAGATGACACCCCAGCCTCGCCCAGTCGCCCCAGGAGGTGGAGCGTCTCTCCCTGGTCCTGTCTCCAGTCCAGCTGACACCACAGCAGAGCCCTGGTCCTCAGGCCAGACCCAGGCCACCCCTGCCACACCCCCCAGGCCACCCCAGCAGGCACAGGAGTGATGGATGCTCGGACCCCTCAAACTGACCCCCACTTAGAGCAAGAAGACTCCCCAAACCCCAGGACCCTGGCTCAGAAGGAAGGGACAGGTAAGAAGCAGGGAGAGGGACCGGGGCAAGGGGCTCAGAGCTGAGGCTGCCAGGTGGGAAGGAGAGAAGCGACAGGGGCTGGCTGAGGGCTCAGCGGAGGCTCCTCAGGCTCTGCAATGCGAGGGTTCTGGGGCTTGGTCAGCAGGCCCAGCAGTGGGGGAGGGAGAGGGCGAGGGCTGGGGATAAAGAGGCTTCCATTCTGCCTCTGGTTACCATGGAGGCACAAGCCCAGGTGACAAGACCTTAGATCTTAGGACCCCAAAAAGGGAGACACCACGTGCACTCAGCCAGGGCTCAGCCCAGCCCTCAGGGGAGGGAGGGACCCCACCAGCCCAGGCTCTGCCCTGCCCCAGCCCCCAACAGCAGCTCCCAAGGACATCCCTCCATAGGCCATCTGCACTGGTAGCTGGTGGGGGGCCCAGCAGACGCAGCTCCTCCTGCCCGGGGCGTGCCCACTCCCTTGGCTCTACTCCTGCTGCTCGTTCATTTCCATGTCAGACACCAGAATGTTCTTCTCCGTGGCCTCGCCGGGGCCGGAGGCGCTGCTGCGGCTGTAGCGTGCACCCTCGAAGGCCCCACGCTCCACACTCTGTCGCCTCCGGTAGAGGATCAGGGCCGCGGTCACCAGGGCCAGGAGCAGCAGTACTGCCATCAGCACCACCACCAGGGTCGCCGGGTTCTCTGGGAGCGCTGCTGTGGCAAGACGGACACCGCCTCGGTCAAGAAGCACCGCCACTGCTGGGCAGCCCTGGCCACCGCCAGCCGCCCAGATGGGGGTCAGCGGGGAGTCTCAGCTCTGCCTTCCACTCACCTGATGGGGCGAAGCTGCTCTCCTGGGCTGCAGGGAAGGGGGGGGGACAGTTAGTAGAAGTAGTAATAGTCAGAAGAAGAAGAAACAAACACAGATAGAGCCTGCTGAGTGCTGACACTTTATTAGCTCATTTAATCTTGTAGGTTCTGTTACCGTCCCCATCCTATATAATAAAAGCCTAATATGCTAGCCGAAACCGGTTTGGCTCAGTGGATAGAGCATCGGCCTGCGGACTGAAAGGTCCCAGGTTCGATTCCGGTCA
>NW_006295564.1:2421730-2422838 GCF_000327345.1 Myotis davidii | reverse complement strand
CTCACTATGACCTGCACTGACCACAGAGGGCAGTCGACCAGTTGACCAGTCGCCATGATGTGCCCTGACCACCAGGGGGCAGACAGTCAGTGGGATATCCCCTGAGGGCTCCTGGACTGCCGGACTGCAACAGGGTGCAGGCAAAGCTGAGGGACCCTCCCTGCGCCCACAGTGCACAAATTTCGTGCACCGGGCCTCTCGTTTTACATAAGAGGAAACTGAGGCCACAGAGTTTAAGTAACTGGCCCAAGGTCTCAGAGTCGGTAAGTGGTCTGCCCCGGGCTTGAACCCTGTCGATGCCCTTAACCGCTACAAAATGAAGGGTTTGCTGTCTAGCTTAGCAACTTGTGGAAGAGCCAGTCCTTCCTACAGACCAATTTACCCCGAGGGAGGGTTCCTGCGGCCCCAGGCCTGTCTGTTCATGCCTTCCCCTGCTCTGTGTCTCCTGCAGAAAGAGCAGTGGCCCCTGGCCCCACCCTGCCAGCTTTGAGGGGGTGGGAGGGGGCTGAGCTGCATGCCTGGCAGGGCGCTCACCTCGAGGGAGCTTGCAGACAACGCCCATGGTGATGTTGGTGCAGGCGCCAGGCCGCCACTGCCCGCTGCTGCTCTGGATCCAGTAGCAGCTGTTGTGGCTCAGCATGCTGGGGCCCAGGCCAGGGGGCCCCCAGTTGGAGTAGTTCACAACGGTGTTGTCCTGCCAGACCAGGGTGCCTCCTGTGGGGGAGAAGGCACTGAGGGGGTGCGGGGAGGACAGACAAGGCAGAGCAGGAGCAGGTGGGAGAGAGCAAGCCTGTTCGAGTACCCATTCTCCCTCCTACAAGTCCTCACCCCCCCACGCCCTCGTGAAGGGCACCTCCCCTACGGCCAGAGCTTTCCCCTCCCCAGCCCCCACACGGGGTACCCACCTTTGGGGTTGAAGTTCATGCCTAGCCAGGCGCCCCGACTCTGGTCCTCAGAACTCTGCAGGTGCTCCCAGACAAACACGTTCTCCATCTCATCCCGAATGGACAGGACCGTCCCACCCACTGGACACAAGCGAGGTCACGTCAGGGCAGGCGCAGCTCCCCGGGCAGCAGAGGCCCCCGAGGCCCCAGCCCCCCTCTGGCAG
>NW_006295564.1:2396712-2421656 GCF_000327345.1 Myotis davidii | reverse complement strand
GCAGCTCCCCGGGCAGCAGAGCCCCCCGAGGCCAGAGCCCCCCGAGGCCCCAGCCCCTCTCTGGCAGGCTGAGTAGAGGATGGTGTGGGGTCCCTGCATTCATGTGTACACAGCCGGGAGGGGTGCATACATGTAATGGCACCTACGCTCTGTCTATGGCAGCAGTTCTCAACCTGTGGGTCGCAACCCCTTTGGCGGTTGAACAACCCTTTCACAGGGGTCGCCTAAGACCATCCTGCATATCAGATATTTACATGACGATTCATAACAGTAGCAACATGACCGTTATGAAGTAGCAACGAAAATAATTTTATGGGTGGGGCACAACATGAGGAACTGTATTTAAAGGGCCAGAAGGTCGAGAACCACTGGTCTATGGGAATGCGAGGGGCACTTCTGTGTGAGTGCCTAGGGGAGGAGTGCAGCCTGGAGACTGCGTTCATGGGGTCTGAGTGTCCACAGGAGGGGTCACCGCTGCCAAGACCCATGGGCTCGCCTGCCCTGCCCACCTCGCTGGCAGTGCTGCAGCGCCTCCTTGTGGCCCAGCTTCAGCTCCAAGTGGAAGGAGTAGCAGTGCTCCCGGAAGGGAATCCACGAAGACTCGGCCAGGTCCTGGGGGCAGCTGCCATGGTAGTTTATTCTCCGGGGAGGGGGCCCTGTGGGGGTGCAGGATTGAGGAAGTCGCCCCGAGTCCTCCCCAGACGGCCCACGTCTTACCCACGCCTCCACCCTAGCGGGTGGGCACTCACCACGATGAACTCCACACACAGCCCCCTGCAACTTGGCTTCACAGCTGGCCGTGCGCCAGGCCCCATCCACATCCACGTAGGCGCAG
Organism: Myotis davidii; assembly: GCF_000327345.1. NCBI lineage: Eukaryota > Metazoa > Chordata > Mammalia > Chiroptera > Vespertilionidae > Myotis > Myotis davidii. The sequence continues at coordinate 2,420,821 of NW_006295564.1, read as the reverse complement.
CCCCCTATGTGTTGGGGCTCCCTGTCCTGCCAGCCCACGTAGCTCAGTGGCTCCTCCGAGACCCAGGAGTACCGCCGGGAGCCCTGGGCAGGAGGCGGCCATCAGGGGGGGAGGAAGGGGACCAGCCAAGGAGGCGGGGGCAGGGAAGGCAGGGGGTTCGGAAGGGAGAGGAGGGAAACCGGAGGGGGGGCGGTTGGGAGGGGGGTAGCTGACCTCTTCACTGGCCAGCCCGATCCAGAGCGGTGTGCGCAGCCCTCGGGCGGCCTGTGTGAGGAAGGCGTGGGTGTAGGGCTCCAGCACGTGTGCCAGGCTGGTGTTGTAGCTCTCACACAGCAGGAGGGCGTCATGCCAGCTCAGTGGCTTCTGCAGCAGCCGGAAGGTGCCGTTGAGGTAGGAGAGCTCAGTGCCCGGGGCAGGGGGTGACGCTGCTGGGGACGGGCTCAGCAAGGGGTCTACAGGGAAAGGAGATGGGGCTCAGGCCGGGCTCTGCCTCCCTCACCCCATTCCCAGGCATGAGGCTGGGGGAGCCCCCGGTCTCAGGCAGAGACCAGGTCTCCACTGGGCACAGTGAGTGCTGGTCACGGTTATGATTCATGACATATTCTTGCTAATAAGCCAGGGAGCAAGCTAGAGCCTTCACCTGTCCCTACCCCTGGACCCAGGGCAGAGGAACCCATGCATGGAGCTGCAGGCGCCTCCGACAGACCTCAGGGTGCTCGACACCACGGATGCCTGGGCTCTAGTTTTTCCTGGTCAGCCTTTCATTCCCCCAACCTTCCTCCCGAGACCTGCCTTTCCCTCTGATGGGCACTGGGCCTTCCTGCCCACCTGCTTCCCCAGCAGATACGAGACTCTGGGGGTGAGGTCAGGAGCCCTGCTTCATTCCTCCCGGCACAGCCCAGAGCGGCTGGCCCAGTGCCGGGGTTTCCAAGGTCACGGTCACACGTACCCGTGTCCTTCTGGCAGATGAAGCCGTGTGTCTCCTCCGTGCAGCTCCGGTCATCCCAGCGGCCAGTGAAGTGGGATGAGGGGCTGTGCAGCACCACCGCACAGCTGGTCTGGGGGGAAGGAGCTGCTCAGGGGAGCCCCAGCAGCTGCCTCCACCTTGTGCCACTGCCCCCAAAAGGCACTATCAGCAAAGAGCTGGAAGAGGGGGGACCCAGGGAGTGAAGGCAAGCTAGGGCGGCGGGGCAGAGGGCGGGTGGCCAACGGGAGTGGGGAGGGCTTCCTCACCGGTATGTTGCCGCTGGGAGCAGGGTTAGGGCCAGAGGGCTCCCCGGGTGCCCAGTTGGCGTACAGTAGAGGCCCTGGCTCCACCCACTGGAAGTCCTTCTGCGAGGCATGGAGGCCAAGCCAAAGGTCAAAGGTCACGTTGAACAGGCTGGCTGTGATGAACGCTACAGGCCCCCAGAAGAGAGCGTTGTGAGCGACAGGGCAGCCCCCTGCTCGCTCTGCACTCGCCATTTCTGGGGACTGTGTCAGAGGACACTGGGGGCTCCCCAGGCGCTGGCCCTACCTTGCTCTAAGGGGTTTGCAATGGTGAGCAGCTGGGCCTCTTGCTGTTCGCAGGAGAACTGTGCCTCTGACCACTTCACCCGGTCCTGGGGGTCCTGGCCCTGGATTCGGAAACACTGGCGGAGGAAGGGGAGGCGTGATGACCTGTCCCACCTCCCTGTCCCACCAGCCCAGAAACTCCACCCTGTACCCCTCAGCCGCGGGCCCTGGGGAGGCTTTGGGGGCTCTCAGAACCAGGACACTGGGGTCTCCTTGAACACGGCTTGAGCCCCCTCTAAACCTGGCACAGCAGATCGCTTGCACTTGCCCACACCCTGAGGAGGTTTGAGTGGGAGGACTTCAGGCCACCAACGCTCCACTGCCCGTGAGAACAGCACCTGGCCAAGCACCAGGAGATGGACAGCACCGTCTCGCTTTTTGCTCAACGCCTTCGAAGCGTCGTCTGAAATCTGTTACCTTGTCCTTCGAACATACATGATTATCTACGGGATACTTTCTTTTTTTTTTTTTTAAATATATTTTATTGATTTTTTACAGAGAGGAGAGAGATAGAGAGTTAGAAACATCGATGAGAGAGAGACATCGATCAGCCGCCTCCTGCACATCTCCTACTGGGGATGTGCCTGCAACCCAGGTACATGCCCGTGACCGGAATCGAACCCGGGACCTTTCAGTCCGCAGGCCGATGCTCTATCCACTGAGCCAAACCGGTTTCGGCATCTACGGGATACTTTTATCTGTGTTTTTGAATGGCCTTTGTGAGGCGGCAGCTTCTAACTCTTGCCATGTCATGTTTCTCTGTTCCCACCCGTGTGGGAAATCTTCATCAAGTGAAGACTGTCTTCGAAAATTAATGATTTACAGTAATTTTCTGCTCAGAGGCAGTGCGATTGAGAAAGAACGTATGTAAGATAGATTCTGTTTCATATGAGGTGGAAGAAGCCATGAGAATAATTTTTGGAAAAATTTAATGACATGGGAAAATGCTCAAATACAACACTGGGGGGTTGGGGGAAGCTGGCCACGAAACTGTGTTATTTAATATGAACTCAATTACGTGGGAAAAGGCAGGAAAGGGAGTAGCAAATACTGACGGTGGTTATCTCTGGAGAGTGTGGGTGAGTTTTATTTTCTTTCTGTATTTTCCAAAGTCTTAATAATACACATGCCTTACTTTTTTTTTTAATAGAAGAGGAATAATATTTGCCTGAGTATTCTGAGAGGAAGAGCTCCATGATACTAAAAGTCTGGCTGTACTCCAACGTATGACAAAGAATTACGGATTATATTATCTAAGGTGACCTGATCGAATCCTCGCACTCAGGCCAAGTGGCCTTATGATATCCTGCAAAGAAGCGTGGGCTGAAGCTTGTGCTAATGATGCCAGCGCACACAAGAAGGAAATGGTGGCCTTCTCATCCTGTGATCAGCTCGCTTTAGCCCCCAGTGAAAACAATGATGGTCTCATCAGGTCTGACCGATCAGCCCAGTGTGCAAACAGAACCGCTTTTAGAAAGATATTCACACTCTAAAGGGAGTATTTTGAGATTATTATACTAAGCGAAATAAGCCAGTTAGAGAATGACAAATATCACCTGATCTCACTTCTATGTGGAATCGAATAAACAAAATAAAGTGATGAACAAAATAGGTCCAGAGGCATGGAAGCATGGGACAGACTGACAGATCTCGGAGGGAAGGGGCTGGGGGAGCAGGGAGAGATTAACCAAAGGACTTCTATGCTTATATGCATTGCCCATGGACACAGACAACAGTGCACGGAAGGCCTGGGGTGGGTAGCGGGCTGGGTGGAGGGGAGCAAAAGCGCGGGTGGGGGACATCTAATTGTCAACAATTAAAAAAAAAAAAAAAAAACAAGCCCAGCCAGTGTGAGCATCAACCGATGAACCAGGAGGTCACAGGTTCAATTCCTGGTCAGGGCACATGCCTGGGGATGTAGGTTTGATCCCCAGTAAGGGGCATGCAGTAGGCAGCCAGTCAATGATTCTCTCTCATCATTGATGTTTCTATCTCTCTCTCTCTCTCTCCCCCCGATCCTCTCTGAAATCAATAAAAATATATTTTAAAAAATTAAAAACAAACAAAAACTACTTGATCAGGTTTTCTGGTTTATGAGGCAGACTGTTTAATAGGGGTAGGAGGACTGAAAAATGGAGAGAATTGCTCAGAAAGCCCAGCCAGTGATGGATAAAGATCTTTCACTTCCATCTACTTGTCTTTTGTGAAGCAACTTTTTAATCAGCAACAACCATTAAAATCATGTTTGGAAATCATCTGAACTTCAAACAAGACCTGTGAGTCATGAATCACAAAGTGTCGGACCAAGATGTTTTTAAATGAGGAACATTCAGCCACATAATAGTGATTATGATTGATGATTTTTGAGTGAGCACAATTTTTTCATACTACTCATACAGAAAAAGTTAGAAACTTAAAAATACTGTATTTAAATCTTTAGCTCATGCTTCATATGGTTTTGTTCTCATGCATATTTTCATATGTATACTAGTCATATTCGCATGGAGGTAAATATATATCTTTTGTAGACACACACACACATATATATAATGTACACACAAACTTTATGTTCAGTATTTTGTTTTCCTAATAGATCAGAACGTTTAACGAGCCCTGGCCCGTGTGGCTCAGTTGGTTGGGCATCAACCTGCGCACTGAGGGGTGAATGGTTCAATTCCCAGTGAGGGCACATGCCTGGGTTGTGGGCTTGGTCGCCACTGAAAGTGTGTACGAGGTAGTCGATCAATGTTTTGCTCCCACATTGATGTTTCTCTCTCTCTCACTCTCTCAGTAAAAATCAATAAAAAGTCTTTAATTAAAAAAAAAGTTTAACAACTGCTGATCTACAAAACTCACCAAACGATTTCGACGATCAGGAGGTGCTACTACATGAGTCATTTTCCAAGGAGTCTAGCCCTGGCTGGGGGGCCCAGGAGAGGTTGGTGGGCACTGGCAAGAGGCCATGATGTTGATATTGCCCAGGGCCAGGACTCCTGAGGCTAGGGCTTCTCATGTTCACGTCCTCTCCCCTGACTCCCTGTGTTGTCCACCCCCGCAAACTCCTACCTTGTTGAGGAACTGGCTCCAGCCAGAGGGGCAGCCCCCCCGGATTGTGGGTGGCAGGTCGAGGGGCTGTGTCTCCCTGGTTTTGTTGCTGCGTTTGCAGACATAGGGCAACGCTGTCAGGCACCTCTGGTCCCCCCAGTCCTCTGCAGAAAGGGGAGGAGAGAACAGTCACCCCCGCTCCAACTCAGGGCTGGCAGCACCCTCCACTCATGCCCTGAGGAGGTTGAGCTGGGGCTCAGGGCCCTGTGCCCAACTCTGAACTCAAGTTCTCTGGGGGCAGAACCATGAGGACAGGCCCTCCCCTCTCTGGTTAGCCCTTCTTGAGTTGTGGGAACAAAGAAGATAAGAGACTGATGACCCCTGCACAGGCTCACCTTACTGCCCCCAACATCGACCCTCTCCTCAGCTTCCGCACCCTCTCTGCCCCACCTCACCCTCACCTCGGCTGGCAGTCATGTACACACACTTCTTATCCTTGCCGATGGGCCGAGGTTTGCCAGGTGCCCAGGAGATGAAGTTTATAATGGAACCATCTGTCCACCTGCAATGGCACCACGCAGGGGTGACTCCAGCACTGGCCCAGGCCTCCCCTCCCCCGTATGCAACAATGAGGGCCATGGAAGAGGAGCTGGGGCAGGACCCACGTTTTAGGAGCTCAGCTATAGGCTGAGAAGTAGGACGACAGTGCTCAGTGCAGCTGGGGACCAAAGGACCCGGTGCCTCCTGGGGCACTGATTCCTCTCACTAGAGAAGTCGTCTAAGAAATCCCAGAGCAGGGCTCCAAGGCAACGGGGTGCTGATCCCTGTGTGCTCCGGGCCCCTCATATGTAGGTGGGCCCTGCCTAGGATGAGTCCTGAGGGGGCTTTATTCACGAGTGACTCCAGCTGCCATGATTTAGTGCCCAACAATGTGCTGGATGCTGTGCTAAGGACTTCACATACCTTATTTCTAATACCTCATTATTTTCATATTCAGATGAGAACAGTGAGGCCCAGAAAGGTTAAATCACTTGCTCGAGGTGACAAAGCCATCGAGGGGCAGATCTAAATGCAGACCCAGGTCTGTGTGGTGCAGCGTCCCTACCTCCAGCCTGGGGCCGAGGCTAGCCATCCATGCAAGTGCCCCCTCCCACACCTGCTGCCCCCTGCCCTGCCCTCCATCCACCTGCCCCCTACCTGAAGCGCCCATCGCTCTCTGAGCTGTGCAGGCCGATCCACCAGTGCTGCTCCTGGCCCCGGGAGAACTAAGGAAGCCGGGTGGGCAAGTTAGAGTTGCAGGGCCTCTTCGGCTGCTAGCTCTGCCCGCTTGTGTGCCCGCTTCTCCCCCTGCTCTCTCGCATGCCCACCTTCTGCAGGTTGTGTCCCAGGAAGTCCAGCTCAACCTGGCTGTGCACGGAGGCCAGCTCAGCGCGGAACCACGTACAGATGCGCTGGGCCTGAGTCCACGTGGAGTGGTGCTCGAAGAACTTGTACTCGGCCTCCTGGAAACGCAGCCATTCCCGCCGGCCTGCAGGGGCAATGCCAGCGTGGGAGTGGTGGCCAGGCTGGAGCTGCCTGCCAGGCCTTGGAGGACAAGGTGGGTCCAGGGCAGAGCCAGGGCAGGTGGGCCTGTGAGTCCAGCAGACCCAGACCAATGGAGCTGAGGGTGCCCTATCTCTTGGCTGGAACCCCAAACTCTCTTCATTCTGTCCCAGCCAGGCCCTACCTTGGAGGTGATGACCCTTCCCCTGCTCTGGCAGGGGGGTGGGGGTGCACAGGGGGGCCTCACCTTGAGGGCTGACGTCTGGCTCCCGCACTTCCGAGCCTGCAGGGAACAACGTGGACAGAGACGCTGCAGGAAAAGGAGACCCTCCCTTGGATCCCCCGGCTGCCGCCCTGCGCCCCATGCCCAGGCCCCCAGAGCCACCCCACTCCACCTCGCGGGATCTTGCAGATCCAGTCCAGCTGCGTATCGCACTGCAAGGCCACCCACTGCAGGGAGGCCAGGTCGAGCACTGCACAGCCCCGGATGTCGTCGTCGTCGTGCCGGCTCCGGTCAAAATTGTGATAAGAGAACTGAAGACGGGGGTCAGAGTGGGACAGGGTTCCGAGGCATGAGGCGCAAGCTGCCCCCGTCCCCAGAACAGACGAACAAGAGACCTGGACTGAGCTGGGAACCCCCAACCTGGGCTACACGCCCCCACCGGCCCTTTCCTTTCCCTTCCCTCCAGCCCAAGATAGAGGGCTCTGCCCCGCCCACCACCAAGCCCAGCCCACCCCATCAGGACCCAACCCCCCCTTACCCCAAGGCCATCGCTCCAGCGCCAGCTCTGGCCCCCACTGGGGTCCCGACGGTTCAGGCCGATCCAGAACCAGTGCTGCTCGTGGATCTCGGGCTCAGACTCACTTCAGCACAGCCCAGGGGTTGGGACAGAAGAGATTGGAGGGAGAGAGAGAAGTGTCAATCAACCCCCTGCCCCTGGCAGCTCCGGGCTGGTTAGTCCCCAGGGCCTGGGGCCTCTCCATCTAGGCTTCACCCTCCTGGGGAAAGGAGGGCCGACACTGGACCCTGCACCCAGCTCATGGGGTGGTGGGTGGTCTGGCTCCCTTCCCTGGCTTCCCTTTGGGTGGGGTTTGCTCTGCCAACAAGACTGAAGGTTTCCACTGAGGGGAGTTTAGGAAGTGGATGGATGGACAGACCTGGGGCTTGGAATCAGGTAAACCTGGATTCTAGGCCTGGTTCACCCATGGTCCAGCTCGGTGACCAACCCAACCTATCAGCCCACAGGGCCAATGATAGTATCTACTTCCCAGGGTTGCTGGGAGGAGTGAATGTTTAGCACAGTACCTGGTGCCTGGTGAGAAGCAATAAATATGAGCTATTATAATTACTAGTGAAATAATGTAATCGTGACGTTTGCTGCGAGGAAACGGCCCTGGGCCTCAGGGAGCCTGGACCCCTGGGGACTGTTCCCGGTGCTGAGGGGCTTACAGGTGCTGTGTGGGTCATAGGATGCCAGAGCCCACAGGGCAGAGATGAGGGCCTGGAGGGACCTCCCTGGCCAAATGCTCACTTTTGTAGCCGTTCTCCTCCTGTCTTTTAGGAAATGCTTTTTGTTGAGGAGTGTGTGTTACTACGGGATGGTGTAAGGTGGGGGGAAAACACTCAACTTGGATCAGCTTGAACAAGGTTTTGCAATGGAGGAGGGTGAGGGAAGGGCAGTTACTGTGTAAAAGTTTGTGAGTCTGGGGAGGCGGGTGTTGCTGGCATTGAGACACTGGTGGGCAACACCAGGCCTCTGATTCCAGGGACACCCAGGCCCCTCGACGGGGGCAGACGGTCCTGGCACTAGTAGCAGATACACAGGTCACTCTGAGCCCTCACTGGAGTAGCCTTCACCCTGCCTTGCAAAACCAGAGTCACACACGCACGCACGCAGGCCACCACCCCAGGCTCAGTACCCGAAGATCTTGTTGAGCATGTTGGCCACAAAGTGCTCCTCCTCATAGCTGGCCAGGCTCAGCAGCTGAGCCCCCAACTCCTGGCAGGCGCCCTGGGCCTGGACCCATCTCTTCTTGTCCTGCAGCCGCTCTGAGCTGAACACCTGCAGGAGCAGAGTTCAGCTGTCCAAGCTGTCCCCCTGGCCCACCTCCCCAGGGGACACCTGCCCTCCCATGGCAGCAGCAGGGAGGGGCTGGGGCCTCACTGGACAGGGTTCCAGGGTAGTTTAGACAAACCTGCTCATCGGAAAATGAGCCCCAGAGGAGGGAGCTGACAAGGCAGCTCCTGGAAAACGTCACTGCCCAGTCCCCCTAACCAGAAGGGAGATCTGGGCTCTCACCATAGCAGAGCCACATTTGCTGTGGGCAAGTCCCTTCACCTCCCTGACTTCAGATAAAAGATCGTGGACTACATCAGTGGCTCCCAAAACCATGGGGTTTAAAAATACAAACTATCAGGCCCCATCCCTACCTAGTGAATCCTAATTTCTATAAAGACAACCTGAAGATTTTGTTTTATTAAAAAAACTGGAGGCCTGGTGCATGAAATTTGTGCACACGGGGAGGAGGGGGTCCCTCAGCCTGGATTGCGAGAGGGCACAGGCCAGGCCAAGGGACCCACCGGTGCACAATCTAAGGAGAGAGAGAGAAACATCGATATGAGAGAGACACATCGATTGGTTGCCTCCTATATGGGCTCAAGTGAGGGCCAGGGATCAAACCTGCAACCCAGGTAAGTGCCCTTGACCTGGAATCAAACTCACGACCCTTCAGTGTTTGGGCCAACACTAGCCACTGAGCACCACCAGCCAGGGCTGAAGATTTTCTATTTGTCAAGCTCTCTAACCTGGCCACTCTGGAAAGAGAGACACATCGATTGGTTGCCTCCTATATGGGCTCAAGTGAGGGCCAGGGATCAAACCTGCAACCCAGGTAAGTGCCCTTGACCTGGAATCAAACTCACGACCCTTCAGTGTTTGGGCCAACACTAGCCACTGAGCACCACCAGCCAGGGCTGAAGATTTTCTATTTGTCAAGCTCTCTAACCTGGCCACTCTGGAAACCTCTGAAACCAATGATCTTTATGGTCTCATCAATTCCTTAAACATTTACTGAGCACCTACTATGTGCCAGGTCTCAGATCCCACTGACAAGAGTTCTACCAGAAATGCTCTCTGTCTGTAGTCCGATGTGGGGAAAAGTGTTTTCGGAGCTACCGTATGGATCGTGGCTGGGTCCCACGGGGAACCCACCTCCCCGCAAGGTGAGCTGCCTCTTTGCTCTACCTTCTCTTCTTCCCCTCATGCCTAAGGGCTACCTACCTTATAGCAGTGCCGAAGTTTGGGGTCCGAGGCCCAGCCCTGGGGACAGGAACCAGTAAGGCTGGGCGTGGGGTCTGGCCCAGGCAGCTCCGGCGTCACTGGTGTGCCCAGGCTCTGCCGGCAGATGTAACGAGCCCAGAACATGGTGCAGTTCTTCACCTCCCACAGCCCCATGGCGCTGCCCGTGGCCAGGGCCACGCAGCCCCCGCGACTGTACCCTGCAGGAGAGAGAAGGGACACCTTTATGCCGAGGAGGAGCCATGCCTCGGCTCTCCCTCATCCCTGTGGGACACCACCACCAGCGTGGCCATCTCTGCAGGGATATAGTCTGTGAGGCTGGGGCCCAGGTGGAAGGGAATGGGGGTAGAGTCCTAACTCTGTTTACTCCTGTGAGCTCTTGGGCAAGTTGCTTAACCTCTCTGAACTTGTTTCACCATCTACCTCAGCAGGTTACTAAAAGGGTTAAAAAGATAATGCGTGTGAAGTGGTAATAATAATAGCAAGCACTTACATTGTGCTCACTAGTCTAAGTGCTTTGCATACACGAATCATTTAAGCCCCACATCAATCCTATGAGGAAAGCACCAGTGTCTCCACTTCCCAGGTGAGGACACTGAGGCTCAAAGATGTGCAGCTAATAAACAGCAGAGTCAGGGTCTGAGACGGGTGGTTTGGCTGCAGACCCTGTTCTCCTAGCGGCTTCCCCTCACTGCGTGAATGATCGGTGCACTGGGAAGCCCGGTCTTGGTCCTGGCAGGACAGGCCCCCCTCGGAAGTCAGAGAAAGAGGTTGACTGAGTGCCGCGGAGGCGGGGCTCACCAGGCTGGTCCCGGTTCCAGTGGGTGTACATGACCTCATCCCCACTGAGCCAGCGGAAGGAGCCGGTGCTGTTGAGGTCCTGCAGGGCGGTCCAGAAGTACTCGCCGTCCCAATTGTAGATGAGGCTGCTGACGAAGGCCTGCTCGAACCTGCGGTAAAGAGGCTGGTCAAGGGGTCGGGCCTCGGCTCTCCCTCCACTCCCTGGGCCCCAAGCCAGATGCCCTGCTCCTGGAGCCAAGGTGCTGTGTCCGATTAGTAACTCGGTTAGGGAAGTGGGGACCCCAGGGGACCCTGCATCCCAGCTGCCCTCTGTGTCTGGCCGAGAAGAGTGTAGAGAAAATTAGACACAGCCAAGGACTCTCTTGGGCATCCAGCCCACACCTATACCTGTTTGTGCCCCTGCCCAGACCCACCCCACACCGGAGATGCTGAATAATCAGGAGTCCTCCTTGTGACAATATTAGAAAAAGGCCCTGGAGACAGTTGGGGCTCAAAGGTCTCAGGTCCTTCTGTGCTGGATAACAGGACACCACCCTGTTTGATGGAGGAGCCAGATGAGGCCAAGACATATGTGCAGGCTGGTCTGGGCACCCCGCCCCCCCGTACCTGTTGGTGATGGTGACCAGCTGAGCGCCCTGGTCAGTGCACAGGCGCCGGGCCTCACTGTAGGTCACTTGGTCCTCTCCCAGCCAGTAGCAGGATGGGCTGTGCCACTTCCAACCCTGGCTCGAGAGAGTGGGCAAAAGAGGGGTGTCTGTGGGGAGGACACGCCTCTCTCACCCACAAATCCTGGGGCAGGGGGATGCCAGCGGCATCACGGGATGTGCTGTGGGCCGGGGCACAGGACAGAGGGACCTGTCTGACAGCAGAGACGGCCCTTCCTGCGCTGTATTCTGTGCCTGTCACTCCACACTCCTCCTGCCACCATTACCCACAACTGCCCGACCAGGGGAGGAAGCAGGGCCCACGGATGGCCGATCGGAGGCAGCCCACGACCCGCCTGTGGCCTGGCACAGAAAGATAAGTGGCATATCAGACTCCTCTCAAACATGTAAACCAAGAGAAGCAGTGGGAAAACGGCCAGTTGGCTGAGAAACCAGAGCCAAAAAGCTGGGAGAGCAGCCAGGACATGGAGGGGCCTGGAAAAGCAGGAGGACATGGCGGCTGTGACTGGCCTGGGGGTGGGAGGGGAGACAGACCCTCAGCGAGGGGTCGCAGCGTGATGGGAGAAAGACCACGGCTCCTGAGTAGATGCCCACCTGGTCCCACATCCCACAGCCCCTCTCCCCTTGAGCCAGCCTGAGGGGCTCTCTGCTCCTGCCTTTCAGATGAGGAACTGAGGCTCAGAGGAATTAAGTGACTTGATTTTATACAGACACTACAAGGTAAAGCCCGGACTTGAACCCACTCCACAGAGGCTGGCCTGCCCTCACCATAGCCCTGCTCCTGCTACGATGACTCCAGATGCCTGCCAGGGCCCTTGCCGCCAGCAGGGCTTGAAGTGGGGGTGGGCTCGAGGTTGGGAGAGAAATGCGGCCCTCTGGGCAGGAGGCAGGGCAGAAGAGAACCTGGTGTGTGTGGGTGAGCACGTACTCACTGTGCGCATGTGTATGTGGGGTGGGGGTGGGGGGGCGGGGGAGAGAATCCCGTATGCCCAGAAGGGCTGAGCTAAGACCCCTGGCTCTCTCAGAGTGTTAACCATGGCTAATTAGCCCAACACATACATTCTAGACCAGCCCTGGTGCAGGGCAGTTAGTAGTAATTCCTCTTCCCCCACCTCCACCTCACCCAGGTCCAGAGCCCCTAGACCATTCCCCGACCGTGCTGGTCCCCCAGACTCTTCAGCCGGGCCTGTCCGTTCTCTCCTGCCTCCCCACTGGAGGTCGTGCCTGTTGGTGTTTCCTGTTCCTCCCTGGGGCAGAGTGTGGGTGCAGGTGGGGTGTGGTGACGGGGCTTAATCCAAAGGAAATCAAAGAACCACACTGGCAAAGGGCTGGTAGGACCGTAGCCTTAGCAGATGGGATGTCGGGGCCAAAACACCACCAAGTGTCCTTTCTGAGCAACCTCCCCACAAACACCTACACCACTCACACCCCTGCTCGGCTGGGGGCCGGAGGGGGTCTAGGGGGCTGGAGGAGGGAGACGCGTGGATCACCCACTCTCACCCTCATCCTTACACTCACTCCCCCACTCACTTATTCCCCTCCCTCCCTGAACATCTGGTAGCCCCTGAGGCTTGGAGCACAAGGAGGGAGACCCCACAGTGGCCTCATTCCTCCAGAGGAGACAGACAGACAGGCACCCACTATGTCAGATGGCGTGATGAGTGCCAGCAAAGACAAGGTGCTCAGAGGACACGGGCTCACCCCGGCAGCCTCCACTCAGGTGAAGACTGGCCATGCCCAGCCGGTGTGGCTCAGTGGTTGAAGTTCGACCTATGAACCAGGAGGCCACCGTTTTAATTCCCAGTCAGGGCACACGCCCAGGTTGTTGGCTCAATCCCCAATAGGGAGTATGCAGGAGGCAGCCAATGGATGTTTCTCTCTCGCCCATGTTTTTATCTCTCTATCCCTCTCCTTTCCTCTCTCTCTAGAATCAATAAACATTAAAAAAAGACGAAGAAGAAACATGGACCAAAACTGAACGTAAAAAAAAAAGACTGGTCAGACTAGGGGTGCCTACTGCCACCTCCTGTTCTCTGGGAGGTGGCTTCCTCCTGGAGAAGAGGTTCAGGAATGTGGGTGGGGAGCTCTGCTTCCCCCCACAGCCCCGCCCCAACCAACACCACTCCTCCTGGTGAGCAGGAAGCAGGGTGTGCCCAGGAAGGACGGACACAGCGAAAGGCTGCAAGATTCCCGCCCCCCCTTCTCCCAGGAGCCCCTCTGCTGGCCACCAGGACCCAGATCCAGAAGCACCCTCACCTTCCGGCAGCCGTGGTCCTCCTCGGTGGTCTCCTGGCTCAGCTGGCCCGCTTTCTTGCAGATGGACGGCAAGGATTGGTTACAGGGACTGTCATTCCAGCGACCTTCCTGGGGACACAGGATGAGAGGGAGTCTCAGCCCTCCTCCCCCAAATCTCCCAAACCCTTCACAAACCAGTTTTTCTAGACCCAACCCTGCCTCTACTTGCTGTGTGATTCTCAGCAAGAAGCTTGACCTCTCTGTGTTCCAGGCTATAAAATGGGGAAAGTAGGATTAGTTGGATAAGCCTCACGGGGCAGATGGGAGCAGACAGAGTTGATGTGCAGCTGCCTTACAACACTGACAAGCACTGTCTAGTGTGAAGAGGCGCCCTTGAGACTATTGATAGCCCATTTCATAAGCACGGCTGAGGCTGTTGGTGGAACGGATGGCAGGACAGACAGGTGAGATTCCCAGTTCTGCAAGGTGTCCAGCCAGTACCTGCAGAGCCAGGCTGAGCAGACTGTGCGCCCAGACCCGGACCTCAGATGATGGCACTGAACAGGAATTCAGTCCTCAGCCTCCCCCCGGGCTGTGCGGCTGCCTTTAGCTCCATCCCGAGGGCAGAGGTGCTGTGTGTCCCAGCCCCCAGGGGAATGCCTGGCACGTAGTAGACTCTCAACAGATAACTGTTTATAAATTTTTAAAAAATATATTGATTTCAGAGAGGAAGGGAGAGGGAGAGATATAAACATCAAAGATGAGGCTCACTGATCGGCTGCCTCCTGCAAGACCCCCATTAGGAACCAAACCCGCAACCTGGGCATGTGCCCGGACCAGGAATCGAACCGTGACCTCCTGGTTCATAGGTCAGTGCTCAACCACTGAGTAACACCAGCTGGGCATGTTTATAAATTTTAAAATAGCACTCTCTAGTCCTGGCCAGTGTTGCTAAACGGTTAGAGCGACGGCCCACATACTGAAGGACCTTGGGTTCAATTCCCGGTCAAAGACACATATTTGGGTTTTGGGTTCGCTCCCACCCTTGGTTGGTATGTGTTCAGGAGGCAACCAGTTGATGTGTCTCTCTCACATCGATGTTGTTTTTCTCTCTCTCCCTCCCTCCCCTCCCGTCCTCCCTTCCAACTCTCTCTGAAAAGCAGGTGTTTGTGGTATCTCACCAGAGTGTCCTATCTGTCCCTGGAGTAGGTAGTTTCTATGGCACTGTCCCTTTTTAAAGGGTCTCTTATCTCTGCTTGAAGCCTTGCATCAATTCCTCTATCTGCCCCTCCACCTCTGAGGCAAAGCCATGGCAAAGAGTCATCGCCCCCCACGTTCGTGAGGGGATAGGACCCTGCACAGAGCACCCTGGCCTGTGGAGCATGGCCACGCCTGTGGAGCATGTCCACGTAACGTGGCCTCTGATGCCACCTGCCGGCGAGAACAGTGGCAGCCTAAGGTTTCAGGAGAATTAACTCCTTTCACCCTCCCAATGACCCCCTGAGGTTGGCACCATCCGTGTTCCATTGACGAGGTACACAGAGGTTAAGTAACTTGCCCAAAGTGACCCAGCTAGTTGGGGGAAGGAGAAGGGGGTCAAACACTGGCGATCTCCCATGTGGAAGGGTTGGTGGGGAAGACAGGGCTTCTGAGAGGCCATGGGGTGGGGTTCCAGGCAGGTACCAATAGGGCTGGGGTAGCACCAGAAGGCTGGTGAGTATTTGGGGCCCTGTGATAGGGAGAAGGAGTTTCTCACCGGCCCCCAAATGGTGACACAGTCCTCCAGGCTGTCCCGGAAGTTGTTAGGCTCAAAGGGGTGCCAATGGGTGAAGCTCACAATGCTCCCATCGGACCACTCAAAATTCATCTGCAGTTTCAAATCGTTGAGGCCAATCCACAGCTCCTCCACCTCTGGGGGTGCAGCCAGCGGGAGGAGAGAGAGGACATGAGAGGTCAGCCGCAGCCACCAGCAGGGGAGGAAGGGGCCGTCCCTGAGCCCCCTGGGCAGGACCGGATGGGCATCGGGAGGCCCTGTCCTCCACCCCAGACTGGCGGCAGGTGAGCAGCCCCTCACCTTGCTTGATCTGCTTGGTGATGAACTCCAGCTCGGCCATGCTGTGGATGCTGAGCAGGTCGCCTCCGCCCCGCAGGCACGCCTTCTTGGACTCCTGCCAGCTGCGCTTCTCGGCTTGCAGGCGGTAGCAGTGGCCCTGGAAGGGCTGCCAGCTGGGCTCACACTCCACCTTCACGTTGGCCCACACATCTGCAGAGACCCACAGGCCGCTGCTCAGCAATCCAGCCGCCCAGCCTCGGCACTGCCCCACTGGGCATGGTCCCAACCTCAGTGCCTCCCCAAACCTATCTCACATCAGCCCTTCCCGCCAGGACAGGTCTGAATGCTGATGAAGAGATAAAATCCTCCAGGGCCGCTGGAGGCCCAGAGGCAGAGCCCCGGGAGGTGGTGGCGGATTCCACTCAAGACAGGACGGCCACTCTAGCCGGGCCCTCAGAGAGAGACGGGCAGGGATTCAGGACAGACCAGCCCCGGGAGCCTGTTTCCTCTTCTGCAGTGGAGTTTCCTGCTACAAGGTTCAAACGTAGCTCTTGTCCACCTTGCTCAGTAAACGAAACCAATGTCACTATCTCAGATAACGTCTACTGAGCGTGGGCTCCGTGCTGTCCCTGGTGGTCCAGGATGAAGGGACGAAGGAAATGGGGCCAGGTAGGCGGCAGGTGAAGTCACCCGCTGACTGGCTGACGTCCCTGGCTAGAACTTCTCCACCTGCTAATCCCCCCACTCCTCTCCCTACTCCCCGGGGCTGACAGACTAGCTGGTCCCTTCCTCGCCCCCACCTCCTTGCATTTCGGGTTCACCCTCTGGGGAATGGGGTCCAAGGGCAGCTGAGACAAACAAGCCCTGGCTTGGACTTTGGCAAAAGAAAATAAGATTTTACCAAACCACCCGCAATGTCAGGCCTGGGCAGGATTCTGCCTGGCTGGGCAGGAGAGCATGTGCCCACTCGAAGCACCGCCCAGAGCTGGGTCTCTGGGATGCACTCCCTCTGGGAGCCGCCCCAGGGTCCAGCCATCCCATTTCCTG
Source organism: Myotis davidii (assembly GCF_000327345.1). Lineage (NCBI taxonomy): Eukaryota > Metazoa > Chordata > Mammalia > Chiroptera > Vespertilionidae > Myotis > Myotis davidii. Next base: position 2,404,580 of record NW_006295564.1, on the reverse strand, counting down.
GATCGCTCTCCGGCAAGGGACCTGTCAATCATCTCTGCTGGCCACGGAGCCAAGACCCATGTCTGCTGCCCCAGACAGATCCAGCGGTTAGTGGGTGTTCAGACCCCAGGCGCCTGCTCTGGGGTGTAGGAGGAAGGGAGCTCAGGAAATGCGGATGCTTCAGGGGCATGACGTTGCCTGGCATGCTTTGAGTGATGAGACTGGGAAGGCAGAAGAAAAACTGCCTAGAAAAATGCCTCAGGCAGAGAGAAGTGGGCTGGGGTGAAAGAGGAAGGCCAAAGCCATAGACATGTCTGCAGGTTTGTGAGATGGCTTGCCACAGGGGCCACGCCAGGGACACCCAGGGGACAGAGAATTTGGTGAGAGGCCAGATCCAGGGGGACCACAGAGGGGCTAGGCCTGCCCACCGGGGTCCTCCTCCCTTCAAAGAGTAGCTCCTGGAGGACCTGGAATTGGTGCCTGCTCCAGGCCCCCTCCAGCTAGAAGTGGGGCGCCCAGGTTGTACGCCTTTGCTCTGACCCCCAGGAGGTGAAGCGAGAAAGCCGGAGCTGACAGCCCCGAATTAGTCAGTCTTGGGCAACCTTTCAATGGTCAGAAGCAGAACTTTCACTCTGTAAGTTCTTTACTTTTGGTGAGTTTGTGGGGTTGTTTTTTTTTCTGGTTTTGCTGTATTTTGCCTGGAAAAATTCCCCCTTCACCATTCCCAGGGTCACTGGATTCCTGCGGGAGCCCCTCCAACCTCCGCTGACAAATGCCTCCCGCCACCTATGGACATGCGTGCTCCCTTGGGAGCTCCTCCTTGAGGCCCCTGGAGCGAGCTTGATGAATCACATATGTCAGCAAGGCACTCCCTGGCTTAGAAGCCTGCAAAGGCTCCCACTGCCTACCTGGCCCCACCCAAACTTCGCCCAACAGCCAAGACCCTTCAGGGGCGGACTGGCTGCAACCTGCCTTTCCGAACCGTTCTCTCCACCACGCTCTCTGAGCCGGTGCTGCCCAAACTGTGCATGCGCATGACTCGCAGGTACGGGTCTTGCAAAATGCAGGTCCTGGTTGAGTTAATCTGGGGCAGGGCCCGCGACTACGCCTTTACGACGAGCTCCCCGGTGACGAGCTATGCTGCTGGGCTCAGGACCCTGCTGCCAGTAGTTATACTCCAACCAGACCACTCTCCAACCTTAAAACTTCCGCGTACTTCCATGCCTCCACACCTCTGCTCATGAGCTTCCCTCTCCCAAGAATGCCCTTCCCTCACGCCTCTTTATGGCTCTTTAAGCTGACACTCAACTTGCAAGGCCCCAATCAAATGTGACGTCCCTGAAACCCTCCTCAGCTTTCAGAAGCTTCATTCCTTGTCTAGGTATTTCTTCTCCTCCGACATCATTGCACGTGTTTTTATAACAGCACAGAATTCAGGATATTCCAGTTGTGCGATGAGATGTCTGTCACCTCCAACAGACTGCGACCTCCACAAGGACCAGATGAGTAATACCAGCATGGAACACAATTCTTAACAAATCCCCGGATGAATGAATTAATGGCACTTTCCAATTTGTTCCGACTTTAGCTAAACTGTTAAATAAGAACAGGAGACCCTAGCTGGTTTTGCTCAGTGGATAGTGCGTCGGCCTGCAGACTGAAGGGTCCCAGGTTCGCTTCCAGTCAAAGGCACATGCCCGGATTGCGGACTCGATCCCCAATGTGGGGCGTGCACGAGGCAGTGGATCAATGATTCTCTCTCATCACTGATGTTTCTCTCTCTCTCCCTCTCCCTTCCTCTCTGTAATCAATGAAAATATATTTTAAAAAGAACAGGGAGTCACCTTGTGCTTAGGACCAAGTCTCACCGGGAGGCTCGGGCTGGGCTGGGGCGTTGAGCTTCTTCTTGCACACGTAAGGCAGCGCGATGCTGCAGTCGCGGTTCTGCCAGCCTCCGGAGGACTCCGTGCGGATGACTCCACAGTTCTCCTCGCTTGGGTTGTCCGGCTGATCTGTGGGGAGGGCAGGGTGCCAGCACCCCAGGAGAGAGACTCACTCCCCTGTCCCTGGAGCCCTCCTCCTAACCTCCTTCTCCCTCGGAAGCGTGAGCCACTGCAGATGCCCAGCATTGCGCTCAGCCCTCCCTAACCGGGCACCGCAGGGCCTCACTGCTTTCTCACCTGGGCCCACATGTCCTGAGTTCTACTCAGCAACTGGTACCAGCCCCACCCGGCATCCCTGGCCAGGCTGCTGGTGCACTGGGTAGAGGGGGCTGAAATCCAGTCCACTGCCCAGGCCCTATGCCCTGAGCATTCGTTCCTAATTCACACAAACGCATTGCATGGGCTAGTGGGGCCCTTCTAGGGGGTGGGAGAAATCTGCCCCCTCCCAGCCCCACTCTGAGGAATAAATAGGAGACAGTGCCTGTGGGGTCCCCAGGCCACCCTGTACCCCAAACCCCATGCCTCACCACTCTCCCAGTTGAGGTACTTGAGGGGTGAGTTGTCCGACCACTGCCAGCCTCCACTGGTGTCCAGATCATTAAGGCCAATCCACAGTGTGGAACTATAGCCAGTGAGGAGCCCTGACAGCAAGACGGTGACAATGAGAAGCAGGTCGCCCATCCTCGGCCCTCCTACTCTTTTCCCCACACCACCACCCTTACCCCCGCAGGCAGAAAGGGATGCCCTAGCCAGTTTGACTCAGTGGATAGAGCATCGGCCTGCGGACCAAAGGGTCCCGGGCTGGATTCCAGTCAACAAAGGCATGTACCTCAGTTTCAGGCTCCTCTCTGGACCAAGCTCTGGTCCGGGCTCATGCAGGAGGCAACCAATCAATGTGTTTCTCTCACATCAATGTTTCTCTCTGTCTTTCCCTCTCTCTTCCACTCTCCCTAAAAATCAGTGGAAAGATATCCTCTGGCGAGCATTAACAAAAAGAAGAGAGAGAGAGGAGGGGGAGAGAGAGAGAGAGAGAGAGAGAGAGAGAGAGAGAGGGAAGGGCTCCGGGTTCTCCAAAGGTAGGAGCAGGTCTCAGGGTCCTGGCATCCTGCCCTGTCCCAGGTGGGTCAGACCCAAGTCAGCCAGCCCGGCCCAGGCTGCCCACCGCCTCACCATTGATGTAGGTCTGCTCGTGGATCTCGGTGATGCTCAGCAGATCCGCCCCTTGCTGCTCACAGCTGGCCCAGGCCTCCCTCCACGACAGCGTGGACTGGAAGTTAAACTGGTAGCAGCTGTCGGTCAGCTGGTCCTTGTCCCAGAAGGTCTCACAGTCATTACCTGCCACCGTGACAGCCGGACATGGGTTCCTCCCCAGCCCTGGACGTCAGGGCCTACACGGGGGTCCCTCACGGAGTGCAAACCCCGCACAGGCTGCTCCACGCTGCGAGGAGGGGCCGCTTCTCACCCCAGTCCCGAAAGTCCTGCCGCCCGCACCCTCAGGCCAGCCTCCCGCCCTGCCGCCCTGCTCTCACTCTTGATGGGGCAGAAGCCCCAGCGCTCGTCCTTGCCGTAGTCCTGGGTGGTGGCACACCACAGGTGCCCGTCCTCGCGGCCCGTGCTGGTGCAGCCGTGGAACCACTGGTTGTCATACTTGAAGGGGATGGTGCAGGGTTTCCCATGGGAGTTCCCCTGGATGGTGTAGACCTCTGCAAGGAGGGGAGCCAGGCCTTGGCATCGGGACCCCTGAGGCTCCCACCCTTTATAACCCAGGGAGCCAGGAGTGGGCAGGGGTCAGTAGAGTGGGGAAGGGCAGTGACATCAGACAATGGCTTTAAGGCTCCCTCTTCCACCAGATGGTCCCAGGAGCCTGGGAGAGGTCCTGCTGCCCATCCCACGGGGCTGGGGAGGGGTCCTCCAATGCCCCTGATAGGGCTGTCCACACTCCAGCTGGCTGAGGGGGTCTGCCAGTCACCCACAGAGATCTGGGCCTGAAGGAATCCCTACTCAGGTCCCTGGCCTGGGGGCTCCACTGTGCACCCCTCCTCCCCAGGTTCCACTCAGGGTAGCTTCCAGGAAAAGGACCCCCCAGGATGGAGCTGCCCTCTGGGGGTTACCCTGGGGTCTCCCTAGAGAGTAGGCCTAGGGTAGGAAATTTTACATGATACACTTTTGTACTGATTGAGGTCTTTACATGTGTGTAAATTAATTTTGTAATTTTTTAAAAAAGTAAATTAGCTGCTTTGAAGTTCGTTTTCTTACTCGAAAATGTTTCCCAGTACAATAAAAGATGTGACTGCGAAGGTCTACAGAGGAAAAGGCCTTGTCACCCGGGAGTGTGTCCCTCAGGGCCCCAGTCCCCCTGACACTCGGCTGCTAGCAGCCTCTCACCGTAGTAGGGCCGAGCACACAGATCCTCTTCGCTGCCATAGATGGACCACTGGCCACTGCGGGTCTGGTCGCCACGCTCCGGGGTGCCAGCCTTCGACGTGTTGCCAGCTCGGCCCCCCAGGAGCAGGTTCAGCTGGTCACCCAGTGTGCGGCAGTGCCAGCGAAGATTCATTGCCTCCCGGTCACATTCGTACATGCCCAGGGAGGCTGTGGTGTTGGTGCCCGGCCAGCCTGTGCCCAGGCACTGCATGGTACCCAGGTTGAAGAGCCGGTTCCGGGAGACCCACTTCCAGCGCTGGGCAGGGAGACCGCTACTGCAGTGTGGGGAGACCCTGACTTGCCCGCCCTGGGCCTCCAGGCAGCCCTCCAGGCCGTAGCTGAAGATGAGGAAGACGTTGGGCTCTAGAAAGAAAGGCAGGACATGAAGCTATCACAGGGCTCTCCTGGCTGGCCCCTGCTGGCCAGTGCTACCTACAGACATTAACCAGGCGCCTGGAGCTGGGTCTCAGCCCTCCGCCACACACCCCCACAAGCAAACCCACCTCCACGGGGCAAGTGCAGATTTTACGGGAGAGGTGGAAGCACTCACATCACACAGCACAACGACACCTTTACCCCAGTCGTGACAGTAGCGTGGTTTTCTGCCCAAGTTTTCCAGCCCGGAGTCATTGTCTTGCTCTGCCCCATTGGCTCCATCCTTTCCTCCCATCTAAAAAGTCCCCAAACCACTCACTGCCCCCCATACCCAACCTCTCAAGCCCCCGCTTAAAGTCCTTTGAAAGGCAACTCAGCATTCTTCAAATACAAGTCAAACTCTTTACTCTGAGCCTCAAGATCCTACATGGTCTGGTCCTGCCTACCAGACTGTTATCAGATGAAACTACTCCCCCCGCGCAAGTCACACTGACCTCCTAGCCGTTCCTGGAACAGGCGGGACTGTCCTGCCTCAGAGCCTTTTGCACTGTCGTCCTCTGCTTGGCATTTCACATTTCAAGAAAAAAGCCACATCTTTCAGAAGCCTTCTATGATATGACCTCCTACTTGGAAGTGTCCACAGAGTTACTCTCTAGCACGTCCCTGGATTGTCATTCTCTTGACAACATTTATCATTATCTGATCTTTTGTTCAGCATCTGAATTATTTGCGTCTACTTTTTTCTCTTGATCATGGGTCACTTTTCCCTGCTGCCTGCATGTCTGGTAATTTTTATTATAAACTGGACATTGTAAATAATGTTGTAAACGGAGTCTGGACTGTTAAATTCCATATGGAACCTTGTGGATGACATATTCCAGGGAGCCTGGATTTATCTTCCTAAAAAGAATGTTGCTTTGTTCGGGCATGCAGTTCAATTACGGGTGAATCACCTGGATCCTGTGGTGTAGAGGCTTGGTTTTAGGCTTTGCGAGGGTGGGGTTGTTTGGGTTTTGCCTTTAGTCTTAGGGTGTGTCTCTTAGCCTTCGGTTTAATCATAGGTGAGGCCCTCCTAGAGTTTCAAAGGAAAACTTTAGGCAATACTAAGCCCCTTTAACTTGGTGGAACTTGAATTCTCAACATTTTCCTCGAACAAGGCAGCAGGGAAAAAATAAAAAACCTCTTTGCCTCCCAGCTGCCATTTTTCCTGGATCCCTTAAGGCAGTGGTTCTCAACCTTCTGGCCCTTTAAATACAGTTCCTCATGTTGTGACCCAACCATAAAATTATTTTTGTTGCTACTTCATAACTGTAATGTTGCTACTGTTATGAATCGTAATGTAAATATCTGATAAGCAGGATGGTCTTAGGCGACCCCTGTGAAAGGGTCGTTCGACCGCCAAAGGGGTCGCGACCCACAGGTTGAGAAACGCTGCCTTAAGGCCTCACAGTGTAAACTGCCCACGCACAGGTTAGCGGTTGCCATGAACTGGAGGAGCATCTGAAGGGGACCTCTCTATAGCTCCTTCCTCTCAGAATGTTCCCTCTTGATTTTTAGCTTTTCTGGCGGCTTCAAACTCTGCCGCAGTAACACTGCCACTTTCTGTTTAAGCTTCTTGTGGAGGAAAGGGGCTGTCTCATAGGGGGATGTGATCGTAAGTTCCTAACTGAGCAAGTCATGGTGGTAATCACACCCCAGGCAGATAACTGCTTTAGTAAAAGGCTTATCCTTGCCTTAGGCAAGCCGTGTCCATTGTTTCTGTGCATCTAGGTTAACACGCTTCTTCTTTTTGGGGGGATGAGGGTGGTTAACACACCTTTGAAATGTCTCTTTTCAGACCACCCTCACGAGAACACATAATCTTATTAACTATCCCCTAATCCAATCCCCACCTTGCATTCTCCCAGCCTCATGTCATGTCCTTACATTTCCTCCTCAATTCCAGGTGCATAAAAGCAGCAGCAACTGTCATTTCCTGGGAGCATTTTTCCGAGTCTTGAGATCTGGCTTCCAGGCATATCCTCTGTTTAGTGCAAATAAATTTTTATAAAAGTTCTCTATAGCCGAAACCGGTTTGGCTCAGTGGATAGAGCGTCGGCCTGCGAACTGAAAGGTCCCAGGTTCGATTCCGGTCAAGGGCATGTACCTTGGTTGCGGGCACATCCCCAGTGGGGAGTGTGCAGGAGGCAGCTGGTCGATGTTTCTCTCTCATCGATGTTTCTATCTCTCTATCTCTCTCCTTTCCTCTCTGTAAAAACTCAATAAAATATATTTTAAAAAAAAAAGTTCTCTATAGATTTGGGTGGTCTTACATTGACGCCTTGTAAGGAGCAGTACTCTTGGGGGGGGGGCGGGGGGGGCACAGCTTCCATGGGCCACTCACATCATCTGCTTCTTTTCTTTCAAAGATTTCTTTTCCTCCCCAGCATCTACCTGTTTCTGATTGCTCTCAAACCACTGCGTTTTATATTTTATCCTTAGCCTGTAAGCACTCTTGCCAGAGGATTAGACTCTGTCAATGTAAGAAACTCCAAACCAGTAGAGAATTTTTATGACTTTATTTGAGACAAACTAATAACAAATGCTGGGAAGCAAAATCTTGAAGACTTAGAAAGTGCTCCAGAGAATGGCAGTCTTGTGGCTTATTTTGTACATTAGAATCAAAGGAGGAGCTGTAAGGAGGGTTACGTGAAATCTATTGGTAGTAGATTAAGGGGGCAGGAGAAAGCAAAGGAGGGGGTAATCTCTGGGGTTGGATAAAGAGTAAAACGGGGAGCCCGGCCAGCATGGCTCAGTGGTTGAGCATCGGCCTATGAACCAGGAGGTCATGGTTCGATTCCCAGTCAGGGCACATGCCCTGGTTTTGGCTCGATCCCCAGTGTGCAGCGTGCAGGAGGCAGCTGATCAATGATTCTCTTCCATCACTGATGTTTTTTTGTTTTTTTCCAAAATATTTTATTGATTTTTTTACAGAGAGGAAGGGAGAAGGATAGAGAGCTAGAAACATCCATGAGAGAGAAACATCGATCATCTGCTTCCTGCACACCCTCCACTGGGGATGTGCCCACAACCCAGGTACATGCCCTTGACTGGAATCAAACCTGGGACCCTTCAGTCCGCAGGCCGATGCTCTATCCACTGAGCCAA
>NW_006295564.1:2390882-2393192 GCF_000327345.1 Myotis davidii | reverse complement strand
AGGCGGATGGGGGGAGGCTTCACGTACAGCCGCTGATCCTCAGAGGGTGTGGTGATCAGGAGGCTGCAGTTGCTTGGATCTGCTGCGTTGATTTAAGGGCACATAATACAACACAAGGCACAACCCCATCACTGATGTTTTTATCTCTTTCTCCCTCTCCCTTCCTCTCTGAAATGAACATAAATATACATATTTTAAAAATGAGTAAAACAGAGAGACATGAACTTCTTCTGCATTGGTGGGTACTGAATAGTTAACAATGAACATCTATAGCACAGAGAGATGGTACGGGGGCAAAAGGATAAAAATAATGGTGGTCTTGCATGGTGGTCCTGGCCTGGAAAAGATTACTCTGACATTTCAAAGGTGCTATCTTAGAGGGAGAAAGGAGGAGAGACATCGATTTGTTGTTCCACTCACTTATGCATTCATTGGTTGATTTTTAAAAAAATAATTTCTAGACTTGCACTATGAGTTTTAATTGAAAATATTCGAACAGCTTAGTAATAAAGTATAAAACTTTGATAATTAAGTTGTACTACCATTTATGAAGCAAATATTACTTTTGTAGACCTGAAAGAAACTTTGCATACTTGTATTTTCTGTTCTCCATTTCAGAGAAACTATGAAGAGGTCTAAAATATGTACAAGTCAAAGCCCAACCGAGAAGTGAAATATAAAGAGAAAAAAATCTTTAACAGCTGTACCGTAGGAGCATAGGTGGTTTTTAGCTCGTGTTTTGGTTGTGAAACTTTAGCTCATCTCACAGGATACAAAAGCAGGTGCAATAATAGAGCTGAATCATGTACACCCCAATCAATTATTTTTAGCATGCCTTTTAACTTTCCTTTCCCCTGGTTTCTTGTCTTCTGTGCCTGAGTCTTGAACCGGTAACCACTTGAGGGGGTGCCGGCGATAAATAGGCCATGGAGAAAGTGTCAGCAAACAGGAAAAAACAAATACAGCCATAACTATATAGACAGTCCACCCAAACTGTTCAGCCACGTACCCGTAGATAAATCCAACTATTGCTGAAAAAAGAATAATTCCCTGAAACATCTGTTCAGCTAGCTTCTGGCCCTTGTAATGCATTTGCGAGGGCAGCGAGCTCAGTTGCTCCAGCATGGCTGGCTGAGGACGCGGGCAGCAGAATGCTGGCATTCAGCAGCGAGGCGAAGGCGGCAGCAACTCAGGGGCCGTAAGCTTTGGGGACTGGTCCCGGGCACGCGTGGCGAGCCTCTCGAGCCGGGTGGAGCGATGGCCACAGCTCATAGGTTGATTTTTGTATGTGCTCCAACTGGGGATTGAATCCTCAACCTTGGCCCACGGGGTTGACGCTCTAACCAACTGAGTTCAGACCATCCGACATGGTTACTTGTGGTCTCCGAGTTTGTAAAGCTCACCAGGCTGGCCTCCCCTGAGCCTGTCAGTTTAGAATGTGGCCCCTTTTTCTTCCACAACTGATACAAGCTATCCTGCCATTTCCAGAACTCATTATCTGACATGTTTTTATTTTCTGTCTCCCCTTCTTGTTCATAAACTCCTGAGGACTTTCTCTGTCTTCACCACTGGGTCCCTGGTACCCATAACTGGCTGACATACAGCAGTGCTTAATACACACTGAATGAACAAAGGAATGAATCTCAGGCCTTGATACCACAACTCACCAGTCTGTCTTTCTGCTCTCTGTCCCAGCTGCCAGATGAATCTTTCTAAACGGAGCACCTGCAGCTCCTGTTCACTGAGTGCTCAAGACATTGGGCAGGAAGGCAGGGCAGGGACCCTGGTCACTCCACTCTTCAAGAGCACCAGGCTGGGGGTCCTCTCTGGGCAAGACACAGGTGACCTCTGAAGGGCCTTTAAGGTGACAGCCACAGCTACTCATCCTCCTCGGGGCCCCTCCCCTCACCTTGTTCTTCCCCTTCCAGCAAGCCACCTAGAACTCTAAACTGGCCCCAGGGCTTGACCCAGGCTTGCTGAGCTTGCTCTAGGACAGTGATGGCGAACCTTTTGAGCTCGGTGTGTCAGCATTTTGAAAAACCCTAACTTAACTCTGGTGCCGTGTCACATATAGATACTTTTTGATGTTTGCAACCATAGGAAAACAAAGACTTATATTTTTGATATTTATTTTATATATTTAAATGCCATTTAACAAAGAAAAATCAACCAAAAAAATGAGTTTGCGTGTCACCTCTGACACGCGTGTCATAGGTTCGCCATCACTGCTCTAGGATATGGGGATTTGGTTCTCAGAACCTCCACTTCAGCGAAGACGACGGTCAGTTGTAATAGAAAGTCCTCAGCAGG
>NW_006295564.1:2385398-2390822 GCF_000327345.1 Myotis davidii | reverse complement strand
GGGGAGAAAATAGTGCTTGCTTTCATAGATGCTTCTCAGAGATGGAATAGGACACACTGCACAGTACAACTCACACCATCACAGGAGCCCACAGCAACCCCGGGGGACAGTTTCGTCCCCTACTCCTCGAGCAGAAAACTCACACGTGGGCCACAGCCATTCCAGCCCGGCTGTGCAATTGTAACAAACGGCAAATGAAAGGGACCCGTGCCAGTCGGGAGAGGCAATCCCAGCATCAGGCCACCTTCCCCTCACTTGACAGATGAGGAAACTGAGGCCCAGAGAGGGAAAGCGATTAGGATGCCCAATTGAGGTACCTCATTTTCCTCTTGTGTCACATGAACCACGGCTGCAAGTCCCCTCCCTCCTCTGACTTTCTGGGTTCTGGGTTCAAATCCACATATCTTTCTGGAGTGCCTGTTACGTGTATGGCACGTCCCAGGCAACACTGGGGCCACGAGCAAGCACGCAGCACTGTCCTGGTTAGAGAATACCAGGTGTACCGGTTAATAATGCGGATTTTTTCAATAGATGGAGTTACACATATGTTGACTTATATGCGATTTGATACATATGCTATTTTGTTGTATTACTCCTTCAGATTGCCACTTGTTCCAAGCGATGGCACACGCACTTTCTGAGCAGCACTTCAAAACGTACGAAGACGTGGAAAATTGGGTCTCTGAATGGTCTGCCTCAAAACAAGAAAAGTTCTATTGGGACGGTATCCACAGATTACCTGAAAGACGGGGGGAAAGTGTAGCTAGCGATGGACATAAAGCACTTTTGATGTTTCTCTTGATATTATAGTATTTTCTTTGGATTACAAAATCTGCATTAATAACCAGTTAATATTTAATCTGCACTATTAACCAGTTAATGACTAATCCACATTATTAACTGGTTAACAGTTAATCCACACTATTATCTGGCTAATAATCCACATTGATTTTGTAATCAAAGAAAACACGATAATTTCAAAAGAAACATCAAAAGTGCTTTATTCAAAGTAATGTTCATCGCTAGTTACACATTGAAAAAATCCGCATTATTAACCGGTGTAGTGGGTTTGAATACAACAGGACATGAGGGCAAAGAAGCCCTTTAAAATCCGGGTGTTTGTGGGGGGTGGAGAGGAGGGAGAGGAGGGGGCTGTGCCTTCGGAGGGCAGGGAGACTCCCTGAAGACACTAAGGATCTGGAGGAGGCAGAAGGTGAAGACTGCAGGTCACAGAACTGCCTTGGCAGCCAGTGAGAAAAGGATGAGGAATCTGGGAGCAGAGGTCCCAGGGACTCTGCCAACCTGGAGGCCGGGGGCTCTGGGAGAGCATTTTCCACCGCAAGCTGAGAGAAGGCTGTTTCTCCAGGGCCCAGTGGAGAAAGAGAGCTTTGGCTGAGCTCGATCCACAAGGGGAAAGGGAAGAGAACAGACGCATTTCGAGAACTGACTGTTCTTTGCGTCCACGCTCTCAGCAAACTTAAATGGAGCAGCAGAGAGGGCTCAAAGTAGGGAGGCCCGATGCCCCACATCCTGAGAAGACCCCTCCTGCCCCAATTCCCCCCACCTTCCCACCCCCCTCCACATGCCTGAGAGAACCAGGTGCCAATGCCCCTCACTAGGACCTTGGTATGGTCCTCACCAACGACAAAGATGACCGCTTGCATTTTGTTGGCAACCACACCATGCCTAGCACAGTCAGTGAGTGAATAAATGAGTGAAGCCAGGCAGGAAACTATGCAGTGAGCACCAACTTGATGCCATTCATTCATTCATTCATTCATTCAAAAAAATCTTTGAGAACTTCATAGGTGTCAGGCAGTCATGGTGCCAGGTATAGTGGTGAGCAGTACAGACATAAGCCAGCCCCTATCACCACATGGTCTGGGAGGCGCTGGGCTCTGCATGGAAAATATAAAGATATGCAATCATTGGCCACCTCATTGACTGCTCATAGTCTCTGGCCTTTGTTTTACCTGCTCAGAGAACTTCCCATCGCCTTACTATTATTTATAAAGAACTTTCCTGTGCCTCTAGCTATGTGAGGGCTTACAAAGCTCACTCTTGGCCAGTAAGAGTGTCCATCCCCTGGCCACAGTGATTGGCCACAAACTCAAACAGGGCTGTTCAGAGTCCTCCCCTGAAATACATGAAATCTTCTGTTGAGATTGCTAAGCTGGACTGTCAATGGCCATGCTTCCTGCCATGAGACCTTTCTGCGACAGGCAAGAATGGGATAACATAGGAGACAGAGGTGAGATGGAAGGAGAGGAAGTGAGTCCTAGTGGTGCTGACCAGCCCGTCCTGATCCCCAAATTCCTGCAGCTCTTTCTGATCATTTACAGCCATTCGTTTTTTTGTATTCCTTTCTTTCTTTCTTTTTAAATTGATTTGAGAAAGAGAGAGAATGGGCACAAGGGGTGGGGAAGGGGAGAGAAAGAAAGGAGTGGATGTCTTGTTCCATTTATTTATGCATTCACTGGTTGATTTTTGTATGTGCCTTAATGGGGATGGAACGGGCAACCTTGGGTATCAGGCCAACATTCTAATCAGCTCCCAGGCCAGGGCCACATTCCCCCCACGCTTCCCTTTTTTATTTTGCTGAGCTTGTTTGCACGGGGTTCTGTCCTTGTAACCAAAAGAATCCTGATAAACACACAACCCATGTCGGAGTCAGAGACAGAGCCTCTCGCCCTGTCTGGAACGCGGGCTAAGTTTCCTTACTCCCCTGGCGGCCCTGTCAGACCAGTAATGAGTTTCCAGGGCCTGCTGCAGCCTCTGGGCCCCGTCGGGGTAGTTGGTGCTCTGAGGCTGGACCCCACCTCCTCCTCCTAATCACTTTCTGGCTGCTCCTCCCCCCCACTTCACCCCCCTCTTTTTCACTCATGCAGATGATGAGCATTTGTGAAGCACTGTACTGGGTACTGCAGGGAAATCAGACAATATGCCCTCATGAGGTTTACAATGAAACCGGAGAGGCACAACTCACAAGCCATCCATGCAAGTTACAAGCAGCACATCAAGTGTGCAAAACAGTCAGGACATGGCTGGGGGGGGAAGGTGTTGGCTAGACATGGGCTCTCCAGAGAGCCAAAGTGTGATTGACAGGGATCTCTCTGATGTGTAGCCCACACTTCCTTGCTTCTCAGACATCCAGGTCGCCATCCTGGAAATTTGTCCCTGTGCTCAGGCAAGGTCCACAGACCAACGCTCTATCCACTGAACCAAACCAGCCAGGGCAGCAACTGGGTCTGAAAGCTACTTGTTCCACACTGAGTGACCCGTCTCCTCCCTGCCTGTTGGGTCACTTTCCTTTCCCGTCTGCTGTAAGAGACACACGATGCTTTGGCGGAGTCCTGAGGCTGAAGCAAAGGCTGTCTGGCTGTCTCTCAGGAGCAAAGCTCTCAGCTGTCCCTGCAGCTTCCCGGACTCGGCCCCGCAGCAGAGGCAGCCAGAGGTCTGACCTCGGAGAAGACGGCTGTTCTCCATTACAAGCTGAAGACCTCATGCTGAAGGCAGCGCAGAGGAAGTTAATTCTAGCACCGTTCCTGGCACGCAGCACCCTCTCAACAAGAATCCGCTGAATGACAGGCATGTTAAACAAAACCCTGAAAGGCGCGAGCAGAGACAAGGACAAGCTGGGTGTTCGGAGCAGGGGGAACAGCAGGAGCAAAGGCCGGGGACCCTGCAACCAGCCTGGCTCAGCTCCTAGAGAGCTGGAATCAGGGGTTAGCTGGGGCTCGACTAGATTTGTCCACGAGGGTGTGGGAGGGTGGCCTCCAGCCCATGAGCCTCTCCTCAAGCCAGCCACCCCTCCCCAGGCCACGTAGAGGCAAGGGGTCATCCCAGGGAGAGTCAGGGGCCGCCCACAGGGCTGCCAGCCAAGAGGAGCAGCTGTTTTCAATGAGCAGCTTGGCCCTGAGGCCAGGCCTGGAAATGTCCCTGAGTCAGCAGAAGCGGCCAGCCCCGCCCTGCGGAGGGCCCACCCCGGGGAATGGGCACCACACCCTGCATCACCTCTGCTGACGGCTGTATCCATGTCCACGTCCACGCACACACAGGGGCCCGCATATGGGGAGTGGCATCCCTCCTAGAGAGGGCAGGGAAGTCCCATGACATGAAGACCCAATACCCTGCCCAACTGTTCAATATTTCCACCAAAATCTGGGGTACTGTGGGCTTCCCTCTACCCTCCACTCTCCAGGCTTTGCACACTCCCCTCCCTGCTCCCCGACAGCCCCTCCATTCCAGCCAGGACAAACTGCTAGGCCTCCATTGCTTACAGTGCCTGTGACTAAAACCGAACAAAAGGCCGCATTTCTATTTACTGAATTATTATTTTATTTTTCTTAGAGAAAGGAAAGGAGGAAGGTGAGGCAAGGGGAGGAGAGAGAAACAATGATTTGTTGTCCCATGTATTTATGCATTCATTAGTTGATTCTTTTCTTTTTTCTTTAAATATGTTTTCATTGATTTTTAGAGAGAAACAGCGATGAGAGAGCAGAGCATGGTTAGGCTGCCTCCTGCACCCCTCCCCCAATGGGGATGGAGACCGCCACCTGGGCATAGGTTGCGGCTCAACCACTGAGCCACGCCATTGGTTGATCTCTGACAGGAGATGAAACCCACAACCTTGGGGGATGGGGTGACGCTCTAACCAGCTGAGCTACCCGGCCAAGGCTATCATTCATCTCTAGAGATGCTCCTTCACCCTGCGTATATTTTACCACTGTGGTAAGCTTTGTTCTAGGTCGATGTTAAAGCAAACCCTGCAGGGAATGGCTTGCCACGCCCACCTAATAAGTGCAAGAGAAAGGGGATGCGATGGGTGGAAATTCATGTGAACTCGGAGAGGCAGCTTTCACCCTCCCAGGCTCTGTCCGCAGGTGGTGCCAGCTCAGAGCAGCCGGCCCCTGGGGCTCTCTGGAACACAAATGCTCACCTGCCTTAGCCTTCTCTTGGATGTTAATGGTGTTTCATCTTACCGCCTGCTGAATTTTTAAAAATACATTTTTATTGATTTCAGAAAGGAAGAGAGGGAGAAAGAGAAACACGAATGATGACAAAGAATCCTCCTGCACGCCCCCTACTGGGGATCCAGCCTGCAACCTGGGCAGGTGCCCTGATTGGGAATCAAACCAGTGACCTGGTTTACAAGTCAACTCTCAATCACTGAGTATACAAATGGGGCTAGAGCATGTTTTAAGAGTTGGAGTTGCAAGACAGGCTCTCATTGGACAGTGGAATACTGAGCTCTTATGTTAACTCCTATAATTTAATTTCTTTAAAGTAACAAGCTATACGACATTAGAGTGATTTATTTTATTAGAGGAAGGGAGGGAGGAAGAGAGAGACAGAGACATTTATGGGTTACCTCCTGAATGAATCCTGGCTAGGGATCCTAAAAACCTGGGTATGTGCCCTGCT
>NW_006295564.1:2375526-2376622 GCF_000327345.1 Myotis davidii | reverse complement strand
CCCCCCTCCCTGCTCCCCGACAGCCCCTCCATTCCAGCCAGGACAAACTGCTAGGCCTCCATTGCTTACAGTGCCTGTGACTAAAACCGAACAAAAGGCCGCATTTCTATTTACTGAATTATTATTTTATTTTTCTTAGAGAAAGGAAAGGAGGAAGGTGAGGCAAGGGGAGGAGAGAGAAACAATGATTTGTTGTCCCATGTATTTATGCATTCATTAGTTGATTCTTTTCTTTTTTCTTTAAATATGTTTTCATTGATTTTTAGAGAGAAACAGCGATGAGAGAGCAGAGCATGGTTAGGCTGCCTCCTGCACCCCTCCCCCAATGGGGATGGAGACCGCCACCTGGGCATAGGTTGCGGCTCAACCACTGAGCCACGCCATTGGTTGATCTCTGACAGGAGATGAAACCCACAACCTTGGGGGATGGGGTGACGCTCTAACCAGCTGAGCTACCCGGCCAAGGCTATCATTCATCTCTAGAGATGGGGAGGCTGCAGACAGGAGGTTGCAGGAGGAGGGGGCAGAGCAGGGCTCACCAAGTTAGATGGAAGGGAGGGAGGGAGAGACCCCACAGGACTGGGGACAGAGTTGGGCAGGGAAGGAGGGCCATGTGGAAGCGTTGCCTTTGATTGAAGTAGAAATCCTGACTCCATTTTACAGACCCCAGCAAAAAAGGGTGTGAGGGGACTGGGTGGATGGAGAGCAGCAATGTTTGATTCATGGCCTATTTATTTTTATATTTGTTAATACATTTTTATTGATTTCAGAAAGGAAGAGAGGGAGAAAGAGAAACACGAATGATGACAAAGAATCCTCCTGCACGCCCCCTACTGGGGATCCAGCCCGCAACCTGAGCGTCGAAACCTGGGCATGGGCCCCTGACCAAAATCCAACCCGGGACCCTTCAGTCCACAGGCCGATGCGCTATCCACTGAGCCAAACCAGCTTGGGCCCCCTGCTAGTTTTTAAATTCCGACTAAAACATCAAACTCTTGGCAGGCTGTCCTTTCCTAGGGCCCATCTTGCAGGATGAAGTCAGGGAGCTGCTGATCCGCGATAGAATACTTCTGCCTCTAACCTCTGCCGCTCCCGG
>NW_006295564.1:2365032-2365987 GCF_000327345.1 Myotis davidii | reverse complement strand
GGCCGCCACCTGGGCATAGGTTGCGGCTCAACCACTGAGCCACGCCATTGGTTGATCTCTGACAGGAGATGAAACCCACAACCTTGGGGGATGGGGTGACGCTCTAACCAGCTGAGCTACCCGGCCAAGGCTATCATTCATTTCTAGAGATGCTCCTTCACCCTGCGTATATTTTACCACTGTGGTAAGCTTTGTTCTAGGTCGATGTTAAAGCAAACCCTGCAGGGAATGGCTTGCCACGCCCACCTAATAAGTGCAAGAGAAAGGGGATGCGATGGGTGGAAATTCATGTGAACTCGGAGAGGCAGCTTTCACCCTCCCAGGCTCTGTCCGCAGGTGGTGCCAGCTCAGAGCAGCCGGCCCCTGGGGCTCTCTGGAACACAAATGCTCACCTGCCTTAGCCTTCTCTTGGATGTTAATGGTGTTTCATCTTACCGCCTGCTGAATTTTTAAAAATACATTTTTATTGATTTCAGAAAGGAAGAGAGGGAGAAAGAGAAACACGAATGATGACAAAGAATCCTCCTGCACGCCCCCTACTGGGGATCCAGCCCGCAACCTGAGCGTCGAAACCTGGGCATGGGCCCCTGACCAAAATCCAACCCGGGACCCTTCAGTCCACAGGCCGATGCGCTATCCACTGAGCCAAACCAGCTTGGGCCCCCTGCTAGTTTTTAAATTCCGACTAAAACATCAAACTCTTGGCAGGCTGTCCTTTCCTAGGGCCCATCTTGCAGGATGAAGTCAGGGAGCTGCTGATCCGCGATAGAATACTTCTGCCTCTAACCTCTGCCGCTCCCGGGCAGTCCCGCGCGCCTTGCTCCCCTGCCCTTGTCCCCCGTCTCTACCTCGCCGGAGCACCCCAGGGACGAGCACACCTTGACCCCCTCCGTCCTTCACCCCGCCCCCAGGACGTGAGGCGCTGCGACCACTCTGTCCTCTGGATCTTTGCGGC
>NW_006295564.1:2364399-2364775 GCF_000327345.1 Myotis davidii | reverse complement strand
CATTGGCAGGAGGGCAGGTGGGTGGGCCGGCCCACGCCCACGAATCACCTGCAGCTGCAATGAGCGCATCACCCGCAACGAGGCCCACCTACTCGTTAAAGTTGCCCCACCCCCACCCCCCTCCGCCAGGCCTCCTCAGCCACACTAGTTTGAAGTATACGTGGGAGTCGGGAGCAAGTTATTTCATAAAATCGCTTACAGGAGAGCCCTCTGGGACCCCAACCGCAGCACCAGGTTAGGGGGTCCATACCTGGTTGACTGAGGATGAATTGATGAGTGAGAGAGAGAATACTGGAGACAATACCCAGGCAAATTTAGACGGTTTTTGTTTTTGCTTTAGTTTTGACAACGTGGCCTGCAGAGGTGGTGTGTGTTG
>NW_006295564.1:2362930-2364314 GCF_000327345.1 Myotis davidii | reverse complement strand
GAAGTAGACCTTAAAGCTAAAATATAAGTACAGTACCCGGCTTCACTGCAAAGTCAACAGAAATGAAGAAAGAACCTTTGAGGCCTTTCTGTATTTTCTAACTTTCCACAGTGAAATCAATATATTTTTTTAAAAATGTAGCTTCCCACTCACACAAATGTGTAGAGAATTCTACTGAAATGGAAAAATGTGTGAGAAGTTGAAGTTTCAAATATAAACATTTTGATTCACAAGAAAAATTTCATGAACCATTTCTAGATAAGTCTTTCAAATAACAGAAGAGTAGGGATTCCCAACACCCTGCACAGGAGGCCCTCACTGGCAAGCACCCTGGGAGCTCAGGTTCATCCTTCGCCTGGCGCCTCCTCATCACCCAGAATCTCAGGAAATGTCTGTGGGATGACAGAAGGACTATGAAGGGAGGGATCTGAGCTTTAGCTTGTCCATCCTTTCTACAGCGGACACTGCATCACGGAAAGGCTCAGGACTTGTCCAAGGATATTCACACAACTGGGGCCAATTTAGACCTTTCCATTAGGACTAAAACTTGCTAAAGTCCCAAGCAGCATAATGCCAATGTTTGCTTCCTTAACTTAACCATATAATGTATTGTCTTCTGTTGAGAATGAAAAGGAGAGTTGGTGATAATTACACCAGCACAAGCTTGCACCGGGACTCGCCCAGGCAAACTAGGCCAGATGGTCGCCCCGCACTTACAGAAAGAGACAAGTTCAAGTTTATCACCACAGGTTAAAGTTTACTATGTGTTTACTAGGAACCGAGGGACCAGGCGTGGCGTTCCAAGGCTTTGTCTTCAATCCTCTTGCTAAGCCTCATAGGGACCCTCAGCAGTAGGCAAAATTCCATGTGGCAGAGGAGGAAACTGAGAGATCAAACGCCCTGAAAACACTGTAATAAGGGTGGGGTGAGAGGCCAGGAAGGCTGGTTCCAGAGCTGAGCTCCAAACTATTGTTCCAGGTACCTGAACCTATATCCCAGACGCAAGTTGTATTTGACCTTCACAGTGTGTGAAAGGAGTGAGCCAACATTTAAAACTGGAGAGATTTCACATATAAAGCTGTATTTCCAGCTTCTCTTGGAAATATTGAGGCCTGACAACACTGAGCCAGGGTGCCTGCAGGGAGGGGCCCACCAGCTTGCCACAGTCCCCACCCATCCCTTCTGTGCCCCACACCCCAACACGGAGGTGGAATGAGAGTGGCCATATGTTATCATACTTGTGCTGCCCTGGTTGGGGTGGCTCAGTTGTTTGAGCATCATCCTGTGCATGGTTTCGGGATGTTTCTCTCTTACATCAGCGCCTCTCTCTCTCTCTCTCTCTCTCTCTCTCTCTCTCTCTCTCTCTCTCTCTCTCTCTCTCTCT
>NW_006295564.1:2353346-2362786 GCF_000327345.1 Myotis davidii | reverse complement strand
TCTCTCTCTCTCTCTCTCTCCCTCTCTCCCTCTCTCTCCCTCCCTCCTTGGGTGAGGTCAAAAAATAAAAAAAAAAGGATGTGCCTATTTCAAGCTGAAAAAAAGGAGGGGGAGTGCCGAAACGGGTTTGGCTCAGTGGATAGAGCCTGTGGACTGAAAGGTCCCAGGTTCGATTCCGGTCAAGGGCATGTACCTGGGTTGTGGGCGCATCTCCAGTAGGGAGTGTGCAGGAGGCAGCTGATCGGTGTTTCTCTCTCATCGATGTTTCTATCTCTCTATCCCTCTCCCTTCCTCTCTGTAAAAAATCAATACAATATATTTGTTTTTTTTTAAAAAAAAAGGAGGGGGAGTGAGTTTCTCTAAATTAGGCTCCACTGCCCTGCAACCACAGTGTCCCTGGGACATGTCGCCTTCCTATCACAAGATGTGTCTGAAACGCAGCACAGTATGATTCCGAGAAAGCACAACGCATTTCACAACCAGCTTTTGCTCTGCTCACTGGCAGTTCCCCAGCCTGACTTGGTGACATTCAAGGATGACTTGTTTGGTTCTAAAAGCAAAGCATGGCCCTCTTTAAACTTAACTGAACTTAGGACCTTGTTTGCTAGGGAAGCTTCAGGCACTCCCAAAATCGATATGCCAACGATTAAACACCTGCTGTCTTCTGCAAGGACAGGCCAACGGGACCTGCGCACACCTTCTCTGGAGACACCGTGGAAGAGGTTCGCTCTGGAATCTGGACCCACCCAGGTTCAAACCCTTAATGGGCCCTGTGCTGGCTGCCTCATTTCTTCCAGCCCCACTTTAGGGAGGACACTAATTAAGACCCGTCTCATGGGTTTCTGGAGGATTAAGCGAGAAAACACGTGAAGATGCTCTGTACCCGGTAAGCACTAACATTGCATTATTGTTGTGTGTGTTTTTCTATTTAAGCAAGACCCCCCTTTGTGACTGGGGCCCTGAGCTCAAGAATCTATGTTTCACAGCGGAGAGCCTGGGAACCAGGCGTAGCAAACACTGCAATTTGGATAAGAGAAAATTACCAGAGGAAATAAGGCCAAGGACTCGAGTGTTTAAGCTGCTCTTCAGAAGAATTCAAAGAAAAATAAATCCATGGTCCAGATGTGGAGTCCTCCTCCCATTCCCGTGGGTGCCTGGTCCCTGGCAAGCATCGCTTGTTTCTGGCCTCTGCACAGTGGAACCCTTCCTCAGGTGTGCCCAGAAAGGAGCTGCAAGGAGAAGGCCACGGACAGCATGGCAGGGAAGCGTGGGGCGACTTGAGGGAAGGCAGGGCAGCCTGGGGTGTCCTGCCACATCCTGGGTCTGCAGAAATAAACTCCAAGGGCAGTCACGAAGGGAAAATGAGGTCACAAAATGCACAGCTGGAAGGGAGAGAGCGAAAGGCGGTGGGGTAATGCCTGCACCACATGGCATGGCAGATGTTGGGACAGGAGGAAGAGGACAGAGGCTGCATGGGACCCTCCCTGGGACTCAGGCAATCACAGGGCAGGGGGGCCCCAAGAATGGGAAGGAGAAAAGGGGTGGGGAGCATGGGCTGAGAATCAAGATCTCGCCTAAGAGTTCGGGTCTGATTCTGTCATCACAACCTAAATGACCTTAGGGAACTCAAAATATTTTCTTACCTGTAAACTGATTATAACATACCCTCACAGGCTCCTGGTGAGATGGACAAGGAGATATCTACAGGAATATTGACATGATCCTTTCAGGGTCTCTCTCTCCCACTAAATGTGCAGGAGCTGTGTCGTATCCTCTCCTCTCCCCAGTTCAGATCATACAACAGGTGCTCAATACCGGCATGTTGAACTGAGCTGGACCAGGGGAGGTGGAAAGGCAAGCAGCCCCGTGTCCTATGGGCAAGGGTTTAACATCCTCTAAATGACACCCTTCTCTAAAAGCAGATCCACACCATGGACAATGAAAAGGAGGGAAACATGAAATTATTTCCTGTGCCAGGAGGTTTGGATTATATGTAACTTTCCATTATATTATTATAATGTTCCTAGAGTAAATAAAATGGAGGGAACGGAGGCACAAGGGGCATTTTAAGATCTCTGAAGCAACAAAAGCTCTCTGCATTTCCCATAGAATCCAACTCGGGGCTCAGTGAATTTAACTTACTTTGTCCTGAACACCCACAAAAACTCAGACGCACAACACGCCACTACCACCACCGCCAATACAACATCACAATAGACCTGACATACAACGGCATGTCTACCCGGGTCTCCCTGCATTCCTTCTCGTTCCCCACTCTTTTCCTGGTTTCTCCCATACATTTTTAGGACCATAAAAAAGGACTGCTCCCACAGTCATCACTGTTCCTCTCTCCCTGACATTAATTAAGAATCAATGGCGTGGTTAAGAGAGCTCAGGCTCTAAATACAGGCTGGGTTTCGGTTCCCGCTCTTGAACTAGTCATTTGACCGCTTCAGGCCTCGGCGTCCTCATCTGTTGAGTGGAAAAAGTACTCACGTTTACCACACATAGCAATCACTGAGCACCTCGCCTGTGCCAGGAGCCACCCGTGGGCATCCTGCCCCACAGCCTCAGTTCGCGGCCCAAGTGGTTCCAGCGGGCAGCCCTTCTGGAGATTTTGGCAACGCATCTCAAAAGCTTTCGAAAACACAAACCCTCTGACCCCAGAATTCACTTCTTAGGAATTTAACTTAAGGAAATAATTAAGAATCTATGCAATGGACTTTGGGTGATAATAATGTGTAATATAGATTCATTAGTTATACAAAAAAGTGCCACTCTGGTGAGGGATGTTGATATTGGGGACATATGGGAAATCTCCATACCTTTCTCTTAATTTTGCCGTGAAACTAAAATTGCTCTTTAAACGTTTCTTAATAAAATAGTAGATTGAAATACAAAACAAAAAAAAATACAAAGAATCTATGCAAAGACTTAGCTACACAACCTTATTTATTATAGCAATGATTGGGGGCAAATTAATGTCCAATGATTTGGTGTTGACCTAGTAAACTGAAATAATGTCACATAATAGAATACGAACATAAGGCAGACAATAGAAATTAATTTTAAAAAGAGTAGCCCTAGCCGGCTTGGCTCAGTGGATAGAGCATCAGCCTGCGGAGTGAAGGGTCCCGGATTCGATTCCGGCCAAGGGCACATGCCTGGGTTGCGGGCGCGATCCCCAATAGGGTGTGTGCAGGAGGCAGCTGATCAGTGATTCTCTCTTATCATTGATGTTTCTATCTCTCCTTTTCTCTTCCTCTCTGAAATCAATAAAGATACACACACACACACACACACACACACACACACATATATTTTTTAAAGAGTATTTAGGTGTGGACAGAGCTTCACAATCTAATTTTTTAAAACTGAATGTATAGCCCTGACCAATGTGGCTCAGTAGGTTGAGTATCATCTGTGCACTAAAAAGTTGCCAGTTCAATCCCCAGTCAGGGCACATACAAGAATCAACCAATGAGTGCATAAATACTAGTATAAGTGGCACAACAAATCAATCTCTCTCTCTCTCTCTCTCTCTCTCTCTAAAGTCAATAAATAAGTAAAAATATGCTTCCCAAATAAAAATTTTAACTGAACAGCAAACAAGGGAAAGATATTTGTAACAAATAGGGCAAGAAACTCACATAAGGCAATGAGAAAAATATAGAGACCCTGATCATGTTAAGGTGATGAGACCTGAAGAGAAAGATAATCAAGGCTATAAACAGATGGTTCACCAAGAACTATCCAGGTCCAATAAGCTTATGGAAAATGTTGAAGAGCATTTGGAATACTAAAGTAATGTTCTTTTTAAAAAAAAATACATATATATATATTAATTATTGACTTTTTACAGAGAGGAAGGGAAAGGGATAGTTAGAAACATCAATGAGAGAGAAACATCAATCAGCTGCCTCCTGCACACCCCCTACTGGGGATGTGCCTGCAACCAAGGTACATGCCCTTGACCGGAATCGAACTTGGGACCTTTCAGTCCGCAGGCCGACACTCTATCCACAGAGCCAAACCGGTTAGGGCTAAAGTAATATTCTTATTTGCTGGATCTGAGTGTTGGTTCCTTGGGTGTGTTCAGTTTGTGAAAATTCAGTGAGCTGAACATTTATGATGTGTTCGCTTTCCTGTATTTATATTATACTCCAAGAATTACAATTTTTTAAAGCAAGGATGGATAAACACAAAAGAGAAATTGGGTGGCAGAGCTGGGGTGGGTGGGAAAGAGAGAGCGAGACAGAGGAGAAGCATACAAGGCAGTACTGGCATTCCTGAGATACAGCTTTATCCCTATACAGGCAGGCCTCAGAGATATTGCAGGTTCAGCTCCAGACCACCGCAATAAAGCGAGTCATGGCGCATATAAAAGTTATGCTTACACTGTTCTGTAGTCTACTAAGTGTGCAATAACATTATGTCTAAAAAGTAATGTACTATACATACCTTACTTTTTTCTAAAATGTTTTTATTGATTTTCTTTTTTTTGAGCGAGAGGAAGGGAGACGGAGAGAGAGGAACAGTGATCAGTTGCCTCTCATACGCACCCAACCAGGGATTGAACCTACAACCTCAGCATGTGCCCTGACCGGGCAATCGAACCAGTTAATTTTTGGTGCACAAGTTGATGCTCAACCAACTGAGCCACTCTGGCCAGGGCTATACATACCTTAGTTAAAAAAATACTTTACTGCTGAAAAATGCTAACCATCATCTGAGCCTTTAGCGAGTTATAATCTTTTTACAGATGGAACATCTTGTCTTGATGTTAATGGTGCTCAGTGATCAGGGTGGTGGTCGCTGAAGGTAAAGGTGGCTCTGGCGGTTTCTTAAAATAAGACAACAATGGCCCTGACCAGTTTTGTTCAGTAGTTGGGGCGTCAGCCCTCAGACTGAAGGTCACAGGTTCGAATCCAGTCAAGGGCCGTACCTCAGTTTCAGGCTTGATCCCCAGCCCTGGTCGAGCAAGTGCAGAAGGCAGCAGATCTATGTGTCTCTCACACATCGATGTTTCTCTCTTTGTCTCTCCCCCTTCTTTCCACCCTCTCTAAAAATCAATGGAAAAATATCCTCGGATGAGGAGGATTAACAAAACCAAAAAAAAAAAGACAATAATAAAGTTTGCCACATGGATGGACTTTTCCTTTCACGAACAATTTCTCTGTAGCATTCGATGCTGTTTGATAGCATTTTACCCACAACAGAACTTCTTTCAAATTGGAGTCCATCCTCTCAAACCCTGCCATGGCTTTCTCAGCTAAGTTTAGGTAATGTTCTAAATCCTTTGTTGTCATTTGAACAGTCTTCCCGCCATCTTCACCAGGAGTAGACTCCACCCACAAGAAGCCTTTAATCATGAGATTGCAGCAATTCGCTCACATCTTCAGGTGTCGCTTCTAATTCTAGTTCTTTTGCTATTTCCATCACGTCTGCAGTCACTTCCTCCACTGAAGTCTTAAACCTCTCCCCTGCTCCCCAAAGTCATCCATGAGGGTTGAAATCAACTTCTTCCAAACTCCTCTGGTAATGCTGATGTTTTGACCTCTGCCCAATGAATCAGAAATGTTCTTAATGGCATCTAGAATGGTGAATTCTTTCCAGAAGGTTTTCAATTTGCTTTGCCCAGATCCATCAGAGGAATCACTATCTATGGCAGCTACAGCCTTACAGTAGGTATTTCTTACAGATGTGAAAGTCAAAGATCGAGAAAAAAAAAAGACATGAAAGTTAAAATGATTCCTTGACCCATGGGCTGCAGAATGGATGTTGTGTTACAGGCATGAAAACAACATTAATCTCATGCATCTCCAACAGAGCTCTTAGGTGACCAGGTGCATTGTCAGTAATATTTTGAAAATCTTTTTTTTTTTCGGAGTAGTATGTCTCCAGTGGGCTTAAATATTCAGTAAACCATGTCATAAACAGATGTGCTGTCATCCAGGCTTTCTTGTTCCATTTATAGAGCATAGGCAGAGTATGTTTAGCATAATTGTTAAGGGCCCTAGGATTTTCAAAATAGTAAATGAGCACTGGCTTCAACAAAAAAGTCACAGCTGCATTAGCCCCCAACAAGAGAGGCAGCCTGTCCTTGGAAGCTTTGAAGCCAGGCAATGACTTCTCTCTAAATATGAAGTCATAGGTGGCATCTTCTTTCAACGTAAGGCTGTTTTAACTACATTGAAAACTTGTTGTTTGGTGTAGCCATCTTCCTTACTTATCTTAGCTAGATTTTCTGGCTAACTTGCTGCAGATTTTACATCAGTACTTGCTACCTCACCTTGTACTTTTATGTTATTAAGACTAGAGGCCCAGTGCACGAAATTTGTGCACAGGGGGTGGGGGTGGGGGTGCATCCTTCAGCCCAGCCTGCACCCTCTTGCAATCTAGGACCACTGGCTCCTAACTGTTCACCTGCCTGCCTACCTGAACCCCTACTCCTCTGCCTGCCTAATTGCCCCTAACCACTCACCTGCCTGCCTGATCACCCCTAACCACTCTGCCTGCCTGCCTGATAGCCCCTAACTGCTCACTGGGGGGCGGGGCCAGCAGGGGCGAGGGGCCATAGTCATTCTGGTCTCTGGTCATTCTGCCGTTTTGGTCGCTGGGCTTTTATTATATAGGATGGCTTCTTTTTTGTTGTTAATCCTCACCCAAGGGTATTTCTTCTATTGATTTTTAGAGAGGGTGGAAGGGAGGGAGGGAGGTGGGGAGGGAGAGAGAAAATAATATTGATGTGAGAGACACATCAATTGGTTACCTCCCACATGAGTCCCGAACGGAGACCAAGGATTGAACCTGCAACCCAGGTACATACCCTTGACCAGAATCAAACCCGAGACCCTTTGGTGCTTCTTAAGCTTCATGAACCAATCTCTATTACGTTCAAGCTTTTCTCCTTCAGCCTCCTAATGTCTCTCAGCCTTCAGAGAATTGAAGAGAATTAGAGCCTTGCTCTGGATTAGACTTTGGCTTAAGGGAATGTTGTGGCTGGTTTGATCTTCTACCCAAACCACGAAAACTTTCTCCATATCAGCAATAAGACTGTTTTTCTTTCTTTTTTTAAAATGTTCTTTCTTTCCATTCTTGTAGTTTTTTTGTTTTGTTTTGTTTTGTTTTTAAATATATTTTATTGATTTTTTACAGAGAGGAAGGGAGAGAGATAGAGAGTTAGAAACATCGATGAGAGAGAGACATCAATCAGCTGCCTCCTGCACATCTCCTACTGGGGATGTGCCCGCAACCCAGGTACATGCCCTTGACCGGAATCGAACCTGGGACCTTTTAGTCCGCAGGCCGACGCTCTATCCACTGAGCCAAACCAGTTTCGGCCATTCTTGTAGTTTTTAATTTTTAAATATTTTTTATTTCAGAAAAGAAGGGAGAGGGAGAGAGAGATAGAAACATCAATGATGAGAAACAATCATTGATTGGCTGCTTCCTGCATGCCCCACACTGAGGATCAAGCCCACAACCCGGGGATATGCCCTGACCAGGAATGGCACTGTGACCTCCTGGATCATAGGTCAATGCTCAACCACTGAACCACGCTGGCCGGGCTTGCTTTCTTATTTTCTCACTGGAGTAGCACTTTTACTTTTCCTTAACAACTGTTCCTTTGCATTCACAATTTGGCTAACTATTTGGTGCAAGAGGCCTAACTTTTGGCCTATCTCAGTTTTTGGCTTTGGGTATGTACCTTCTTCACTAAGCTTAATCATTTCTAGCTTATGATTTAAAGTGAGAGACCTATGACTCTTCCTTTCACTTAAATTCTTAAGAGGTAACTGAAGGGTTATTAATTGGCCTAATTTCAATACTGTTGTGTCTTAGGGGAAAGGAGACCTGAAATGGGGGCGGGGCAAACAGCTGATTGGTGGAGCAGTCAGAACACACAAAACCTTTACCAATTAAGTTCTCCATCTCATATGAGTGTGGTCTGAGGTGCTCTAAGATAATTACAATAGTAACATTAAAGATCACTGGTGAGCCCTGGCTGGTTTGGCTTAGGGGCTAGAGCGTCGGCCTGTGGACTGAAGGGTCCTGGGTTTGATTCCGGTCAAGGGCACATGCCTGGGTTGCAGGCCCAGTCCCGGACCTATAGGAGGTAGCCAATCAATGATTCTCTCTCATCATTGATATTTCTATCTTCTCTCTCTCCTGATTCTCTATCATCATTGATGTTTCTCTCTCTCGCTCTCTCTCTCTTTCTCTCCCGTCCCTTCCTCTCTGAAATTAATAAAATATATATTAAAAAAAAAAGATCACTGATGACAGATCACCTTGACAAATATAGCAATAATGAGAAAGTCTGAAGTATTGTGGGAACTATCAAAATGAAACACAGTCACATGAAGCAAGCAAATGCTGCTGGGAACAGGCCACTCACTAGATAAGTGATCCTGGATCTCAGCCTGTTTGGCTCAATTTCTTTATCTGTGAGATGGAGGGATGTGCGGGCTACAAAGGCAGCCTATGTGGGATTGCCTAATACTGACCCTGCTGATTTTATGTGCTCAGTACGTAGTCACGTGGTCTCCAGTTCTCATTTGTTGCATAATGTCACACAGACATTATGAAACGTGGGACCCCTTCCTAAAGGCTTTTCTGATTTGCCCTCTAGCCTCATCCACAAAAGTACGGCCATTCAGTGCTTACAGAATTTTGTGTCCTGCTGTTCTCTAAATGCAAACTTCATTACAACACTGGAGTCCTCTCCCCTTGCCTCTTCTGTAAACACTTGGCGAATTCGTGCCAAATGAAGATGCTCACATTTGGGGGGCTGTTAATGGAAAGAGCTCCAAACCAGTGAGCACCCTGATGGAGAACTTCTTCAGAAAAACCTCCTACGAAGGCCTGCAAGCGGGGAAGCTCAGAAACACAATGGGAAGGGCAGGCATGGAGCTGCTGGGAAAACTGCTCCCGGGCCTCAGGCGGCAGGGCCTCAGCCCCTGGAGTTGTCAATTCCGCACCCAGGTTTGCTCAAGCCTTTGGCAACCGGGTTGGAGGGCTGGCTCCCTTGAGCCTGGGAAAGGCCCACCCACCCAGGGAGGCTCTGATTGGCTCCGTGGATTTACATGCTGCAGGCTTGGCCAAAATGTGTGATGGAAGTTGGGGAGGACTGCCCCCTGTGCCCCAAATTACAGACATATTTAAAGAAAAAAATCCTTACCCTGTTAAATATTATCTATACATATAAAAGTCTAATATTCAAAGTGTCCCCTCGGGAGTTCGACCAGGAGAATGGGAGTTCAATCACTCCCTATGACATGCGCTGACCACCAGGGGGTGGCACAGAAAATGGCAGGTGACCAGTGGCAGTGGTGGGGTGCTGAGGGAATGAGAGGAGGAGGAGGCAGGGAGGCGGGGGGAACCATGCAGTGGCAGCACACATGTGGCGAGAGAGGGAGGCAGGAAGGGGGGGGACC
>NW_006295564.1:2346143-2353240 GCF_000327345.1 Myotis davidii | reverse complement strand
ATGAATTTCATGCACCGGGCCTCTAGTATAACCGAACACGTACTAGAGGCCCAGTGCACAAAATTCGTGCACTTGGGAGGGGGGGGTCCCTTAGCCCAGCCTGCACCCTCTTACAGTCTGGGACCCTTCAGGGGATGTCCGCCTGCCAGCTTAGGCTCGATCCCCAGGGCCTAAGCCGGCAGTCAGACATCCCTCTCACAGTCCAGGGCTCTCACCGTCTGGGACCCCTCACTCCTTACTGCCCACCTGCTGTGGAGGTGGGAGAGGCTTCCACCACTACCACTGCACTCACCAGCTGTAAGCCCAGCTTCCGTCTGAGCGGTGCTCCCCCATGTGAGCACACTACTGGTTGTCAGTGTACGTCATAGCGACTGGTCGTTCCACTGTTCGGTTGATTTGCATATTAGGGTTTTATTATATAGGATAGCAGTATATGATATACATAACCTGTTGAATTTTGGTGTGAGCTTTCTACCAATTCGATCCATATACCCAAAATACAATTTATGTTCATGTCTATTGTGTATGCATATACACATCCATACAAACGTTTCAGAATCTTGTGGTCCTTAATATTTCAGCAAAAGGATTTGTCTGTCTTTAATATGCTGTTCCACGATTCATATACTACATTTCATTTACTCCTTCCCTATCTATTACTGGTCTTCAATTTGTAAACACATTTTCTTAATTATAAATAATGTCATGTTGAACATATTGTTGCATCAATCTTTGTAGGCCCTATTATGAGAAGTGAAAACAGCATCTTGCTTTTTTTAATTACTAGCGATTTTAAACATTTTCCATAGGCTTATGGACATAGGTATCCCTCCTTTGTTCACAACCTTTATTGTCTTATCTTTTCTGATCTTAGATGCCTTAAAACTACTAGAGATTCTTGTGTGTTTTTTTCTCATTGGCTTATATGAGCTTCTCACCATATACATTATAGATATCATTTCCCTTTTTGTTGTTCTTTTTAAATTTTATTGGGAAGCCCCACTCTGATCACAACTTCTCCCATTAAGAGTAACTAACCACTGAGCGACACCGGCCGGGATGGCGCTGTGTTTTTAATTACTCCTGGCCTGTTTTCTAAAATGTCCACAGTCTAAATTAGTCTGATGTTTAATCATTCAATTCATGTTAAACATTTTTTGGAAAGAAAACTATGTGGGGGATGTTGTGTCCTTTCCATTGTATCACACTGTCCGTTTGTTCCCTAATTGGTGATGCTGTTTTTTATTAAAATATAGTTAATGTACAATATTACAAGAGAAGGGCAAATACTGTATGGTTTCGCTTATATGTGAAATCTAAAATTAAAATACACTCAGAGATACAGAGAACAAACAGAGGGGAAGGGAGAGGGAAAGGATAAAAAAAGATGAAGGGGAATAAGAAGTACACATTTCCAGTTATAAAATAAATGGTACAGGGATGATATACAGGCACCGAGAATATAGTCAATATCATGATAACCCTGTACAGTGCCAGATGGTTACTCGGCCTGAGCCTGATCACTTTGTCGGGTATATACTAGTAAACGTTGAGTAACTATGCTGTATTCCTGGAACTAATGAAGTATTGTTAGCTCATCGGCCCATGAACCAAAGGATCATGGGTTCGACTCCCAGTCAACCTGGGTTGTGGGTTCGATCCCCAGCTCTGGTCGGGGCACATGTGGGAGGTAAACAATCGATGTGTGTGTGTGTCTCTCTCTCCCCCTCCCTCCCCACCTTCCACTGTCTCTAAAAATTAACGGAAAAAATAGCCTCGGATGAGGATTAACAGCAACAAAAAATGCAATGCCATAAAGACAAAAAGGCCAAGCCACTATTGTAGTTCAAAGAAACTCAAGAGACTTGATGCCAAATTGGATTCTGGACTCACAGCTGTTAAGAACAGCTGTAAGGGCACTATTGGGACAACTGGAGAAATGCAAACTTGGCCTGTATATTAGGAAAAATTGTATCTATATTTCTTGTATGTGTGATTATGGTATTGTGGTTATATAGGATGTCTTTGCTTTTAGTTGATACATGGTGAAGTATTTAGGTGTGAAATGTCACAGCTACAACTGCCTATAGCTCTCTCTCTCTCACACACACACACACACACACACACACACACACACACGATAAAGCAAGTACGACAACATGTTAACAGCTGTGCTCCTAGGTGAAGACTTATATAGGTCCTCACTGCATTAGTTTTTTCAACCTTCCCAATGGTTTGAGGAAGAGTATGATGCCAATGCAGTCCTGTGGGGTTGCCCCCCACTCCACACCATGTCTCTCAGATGCAGCCGTGCTAAGGCAGGAACCGAGGCTCACTCATTCACTGCTGCGTTATATTTCATGGCGTGTCTGTAATTTATCCCTACTTCGTTCGGTGTGCATCTTTGGTTTTGCTTTGGCTCTTCTAAACAGTGCTTCCAGGCTCTTCCCAAACCACCAATGCTCTTCTACAGCCCCAGATCCTTCAGGAATGAGAAGCATGTATGGGGTTATACCAGGAAGTCCTTTCCTCAGCGACCCAAGACGGACCGCACGGCTGTGTCCACCAGGCTGGCCTGACTCAGAATGTTCCCTCTGCGGTCAGACAGGCTCCCGACCTGGAGATTTCAGAGCAGCCCCGCCTCCGTCTTTCTTTTAATGAACTTAAGACTAGCACCTCAAATGAGTCAGTGAACGCTAGACTCTCCTGGCATCGCTCTCCATTTGGGGGGATTGCTCTCAAAATACAAGCGTTGGGAAGGCAGGAACCATGCCTGATTTGTTCACCAAGGTGTCCTCACACCAAATAGCATCCCTAGCACATTGTCAGTGCTCGGGAGAAGAAAACAAAACTGAAAACGAAACAGTTAACCGAATGAATGAATAAGTGATTATCAGTGATCGGGCATGCATCTTCATTTCATGGTTACTGGTGAGTGCACGTTGTTTTGTCAGATTGCCTTATGGTCATAAGAACTTCCTTCTCAGGTATATTTCTGTGTACCGACATTAGCTGTATATTTGTTCCTTATCCTAGCCACATACACTGTCAGTCATGTTAAGGTATCTTCGTTTGCTATCCTCTTACTGTTGGGCTTTTGCATGGTTTCCAATTTGTTTTGCAACCACAAATAACACTCCTATGAACTTTTTTTCCTCTTTGGGATTAATGCCTTATGAATTCCCCAAAGTGGAATTATGAAGTCAGAGGCTACCGAGTCTTACATACCTAGTTTCTGACAGATTGTCTGAAAAGACTGAATCCTGAAGGGCTGAACCAATTTACAGTGCCCCAGTCACACATATTAACTCCCAGCTCTGCCACGGCTAGGGTTTCCTGTTTTTACTAGTTTAATTATGTATTTAAAGAAAGTTATTTAGCAATGATTCTCTCTCCTCATTGACGTTTCTATCTATAGCTCCCTCTCCCTTCCTCTCTGAAATCAATAAAAATATATATATATATAAAAAGAAAGTTATTTAACTTCTAGTGATCTTTGCACTTTCTATGTGACAACTTGCCATCTGAGCCTCCTTAAATGTGATCAGCTAGAAACTGAAATCAAAAATTTTAAATTATCTTCCAGTTGTCCAATAACATATGAAAGTCAAGAGTCCTTTCCCCATTAGTGTGTTTTTTTCTGGAGTGTCTCACATTAACTTCTTAGAACAGCTTAAGTCTTCTAGGCTGTATTTCAGCCCATCGGACTTCCCTCTGTGTATGCAATGCCATATGTTTTTTATGATTGTGACATCATCTCAAACTCTGGAAGAATAATTCCTCAGGGCCTTGCTACTACAAAGAATAATTCTCATCTCAAGAAAAAAGTATTTTGTAGCCATGTGGACTGATGGCTGTTAACTTGCGGCCATCATTTAGTAATATATACTCAGCAAATCATTATGTTTTGTACCTTAAACTAATACAATGTTATATGTTAATTATATCTCAATAAAACCAGGGGGTGGCTCTTTGGAACACTTAACTGCTCTTTCTTTCTTTCTCTTTTTGTTAATCCTCACCCAAGGATATTTTTCCATTGATTCTGGAGAGAGTGGAAGGGAGGGGGAGAGACAGAGAGAAACATCAAGTGAGAAAGAAACATCAACTGGTTGCCTCCCACACACACCCAGACCTGGGGCAGTGATCAAGCCTGCAACCAACCAAGTCCAATCTGGGGCCTCCAATCTGCAGCTGATGCTCTATCCACCGAGCCAAACTGACTAGGGCTTTTTAAAAACGTTTATCTTTATTGTTGAAAGTATTACAGATGTCCTTCCCCGCCCCCCAGGTTTGCCCCCCCCTCCCACTCCCCTCCCTCCCCCACCATTTTTTTTCCCACTCCCATCCCCTCACCCCACTATTATCTGTGTCCATGGGTTATGCATATATGCATATGTTCTTTGGCTGACCTCCTCCCTCCCCCCCCTTTTTTTATTTCAGTAAATCTTTACTAAATGCCACTGTGTCCAAGGCCCTGTGCTGGGACCTGTGCAGGGATAGAAAGGAGGAAGTGGCCCCAGCAGGTGGGTGACAGAGATGAAATGCCAGAGGAGCTCTGGAAAGAAAGGCTTCTTCAGATGAGGTGACCGGAAGGCCTCAGGTAAGGGCTGGGACGCAGACAGACCTGTGGGACAGGTTCCTGGCGGACAGAGGAGCATGAGGAGGGGCTTCGCGGGGCGCACTCAGGGCCACTGTAGGTGCTGGCAGGTAGCTCAGTTCGACTTGTGCAAGGGGGTGGAGAGAAAGGGCAGACCCTGATCATGGAACGCTTCAAACTCTCAATGCAGAAATTTCAGACTTGGTCTGTTGACGATTAAAGCTGCCCGTTAGGATCACATATGTGGCCCTGGCCGACCGGCTCAGTTGGTTATAGCATCATCCCCATACACCAAGGTTGTGGGTTCGACCCCCCGACTCCCAACCAGGGCAGATACAAGCAGCAACCAATGAATGTGTAAGTGGGACAATAAATCAATGTTTCTTCCTTCCTCTCTCTCTAAAATCAATCAATCAATAAGTAGAGAGTTTAGACCTGCTTTAAGGAAAAAATGTGTCTGTAATTAGGATTTGTATATTGAAGACTGCGCTTTTTCATACTTAAATCCATTTTTTAATATATATTTTATTGATTTCAGAGGGAGAGAGATAGAAACATCAATGATGAGAGTCATTGATCAGCTGCCTCTTGCACGCCCCCAACTGGGGACCAAGCCCGAAACCCAGGCATGTGCCCTTGTCCAGAATTGAACCTGGGACCCTTTAGTCTGCAGGCCGATGCTCTATCCACTGAGCCAAACCAGTGAGGGCTTAAGTCCCTTGCTATTCATATTTACTCTTCCTAATAACATAAACAGCAATAATTTAATATTATTTCCTAAGAAACTAGTGTGCCCAACAGGGTACCAGGCATGTATCTCATCCATACGTTATTGCATGTTTGTGTATTTCTTACAATAGCCCTATGAGGCGGCATTAATTTATTTTTCCCATTTTGCAAATTAAGGAACTGGGGCCTCTGCCCAAGGTCACGCAGCTGGTGAGTGGCACTAACAGTGGTCCCACCCATACTGTCCCGACACACATCTGCAGAGGACTGGGCGGGCGGGAGGTTCCCCGCCATGCACACTCCTGCCTCAGTCTACACCGGGGAGCCTGGCACCTGCCTCCCTTCCCACACTCCAGAGGAGATCGGGAAAGGTGGGGGCACTGGCTTCCCATTTTCCCTATAGGAGCTCCAAGGCCACCACACAACCCTCTGACCATGTCGTCCCAGAGGTGATCCTGGAGAGAGAGAGAAAACGAGACAACCCACGCCTCCGTTCTGAGGGTCATCCCTGCGTGTGACATCTGGGTGCTGGTCACTCAGCCCCACTGAGTCCAGGAGGCAGTGATGGGGACTCCTCGCGTCCTTCTCCTGAGCCCGGGAGGCGGGGCGGGTGCAGCCAGGACTGAGAGGAAGAGGGCATCCCAGGCAGGGGCCCGGTGTGTGCAGAGGCCAGAGGCAGGGAGGCAGGGAAGGTTAGGGAGGGTGGCGCAGGGCGTGCTAAAGAGAACGGGGAAGGTGTGGGGCCGGGTGACCTGGGAGGAAGCTAAGGTTTCACAGCCGCCATAGAGCAACACATCAGAGCTGTGGGGGAGAACGTAGTCAGAGGGAAGCGGAGGGGAGCGGGTGAGAGGCAAGGCCGAGGCAGGCAGAGAGCATGGGCCCAACCCAGCGGGTGCGCGGGGTCTGCATAGTCCAGGGGTCGGGAGAGGGAGCTGAGCGGTCCACGGAGGAGGAGCGAGGGCAGGGAAGGAACGAGGCACTGGGTTTCCACAGGAGCCCATGCTCTCGTTTAGGGGCCAATCCAATCTGTCCCGAGGGGCCGGGGAGAGCTGAGGGCTTCCCCAGCCTGTTTGCTGACACAGCCCCTAACGGAGGAGGAACAGGGATGTGCAGGCCCAGGGTGAGATCCAAGGCTGCGTCACCCTCCGATGGCCCACCCCACCCAGATTTATAGGCCTGGTCCTGGGAAGGCGGCCCCTCCCCTCTCATGAGGGCCAAACAGGAAGAGGCACTTCCCGTCGGCAATGCCCGGGGCCTCCAAGGGCAGGGGGAGGTGGACTCCCTGCTCTGGGCATCCCTGCTCTCCGCACTGCGCAGGCGCAGCGAGCACCCTGACTGAAGGGAGAAACCCATGCGCCCTGAGCTCAGGGAAGCTGGGGTGCTGGGCTGGGGCCGGCTCCTCTTCATCAGGCCCCTGCAGTCACTCGCTGAGCCACACGTCCTCGGGGCGGGCACCTCAGATACCTTGAGGACACTTAGCAAGACTCGGTCCAGCCTCCTGGATCCACTGGACTCGGGGTGTCCAGAGACAAGCGTCTGGACAGCCGGAGTGTCATAGAGGGCTGCCCACTCTCCCCTCCTCCTGGAGGTCCTCTCAGGACACCGCGAGAGGATGTGTGAGAGGCCTGGGGGCTGGAGGGGAACCCATAACCAGAATTGCCCAGTCCTTCCTAGCACATACCCCGGGAGTGCTTAATCCTGCAGACACAGCGTGGCCTGGCACTGAGGTATTCATGCTCACAGCGTGAATCCTGGGTTTGAATCCTGC
>NW_006295564.1:2343916-2346003 GCF_000327345.1 Myotis davidii | reverse complement strand
CTTGAGCAAATAACTAATCTGCTGCCAGTGTGTCCAGTGGGCGAGAACACCCTCCCGAGGTGGTGAGATGCAGAAGAGCTGTGCCCGTGAGCAGGTGGCACAGCGCCCCATCCAACGGAGCAGCCATGGCTGTTCCCACGGCTTCCCTCCGCAAGTACAGCGGCCCTCGTTTAACGCTTACATTAGAGGTGAACCCAAACGAATGCCCTTCTGAGCATCTCAAGGTGCTTCTGAAATCATCACATCAGCCCATCACTGTACCACGTAGGCCTCAGAAAGCCAAGCTTCTCTCATGCGAACAAATAGGGGCCAAGACCCGGGGCTTCCTCCTCCCCTGCCTGCACTCCCACCTTGCCTAGGTAAACTTGGGGTGGGGGGGCAGAACCAACCATGGCTCAGGTGGGCACCATCCCCGCCCTGACAGTTCACAGAAGGTGAGCGGGTTAGAGCAGGAAGACTGACTATTGGGGGTGGGGGTGGGGGTGATTTGTCTGGCCGAAGTACCTGCTGTCTTTCAAAAGGAAAGCTTGGTCCTCTACACAGCAGTCTGTCCCCACGGGAAGACTTCCTAGGTCTCCTTACTCCCTGACCTGCCATCTTGGGGCTCCCAGCAACTCTTTATCCAATCCGCACCTCATTTTTGTCAGAAACCTGCAAGCGTTCCCAGGGTCCTCCACTGAGAGATGACAAGTCCCTCCCACCCCCAATTTTGGCCGCTTTCACTCAAGTTTCACCTCCACCCCACCCCATCCCACTCAGGCACCCAGCAAGCTTCCACATGACCCCCCAAACAGAAGAGCCCACCCTCCTGGTCTCACCCTCTCTGCTCCCCTCCCTGCCTCTGCAAAGCCTGGCCCCACCCAGCCTCCCTCCACAGCCTTGCTGACCTTTTGTGTCCCCCCCCCCATTTCTCCAGCCTCCAGACATTAAGTAGCCACAGTCCCAGGTTTTCACTTACTAGATGCGTAGCCCAAAGTGAATGATCAAACCCCCTTTCGCCTCCATTTTCATTGCAAAATGGGCCCAGCAATACCTACTTCCTTGAGTTATTGTCAGAATTAAATGAGAAACTGCACATAAAGCACTGACATGGCTGCTGGCCTTGAGCACGCACCCCCCAATGGAATCCTGCCTTTCCCCCGTTAATTGTGTCTGTTTCACTCTCCAACTCCATTTCCTTTTCTCCAAGGATGCAGCTTACACTCTTCTGTACTTTCCCTCCTCAAGTATTTGGCTCAGCGCTGAACATTGAACGCTGTTCAAAAATGCAGTCATGTAACAAATTAATAGCCCTAGCCAGTTTGCTCAGTGGATAGAGCGTCGGTCCTCGGACTGAAGGGTCCCGGGTTCGATTCCGTTGAAAGGCATGCACCTCAGCTGCAGACTCGATACCTGGCCCTGGTCAGGGTGCATGCAGGAGGCAACCATCAATGTGTCTCTCTCTCTCACATCGATGTTTCTCTCTCTGTGTCTCTCCTCTTCCCTTCCACTCTCTAAAAGTCAATGGAAAAATATCCTCGGGTGAGGATTAACCAAAAAGAAAAAGAAAAATTAATAGAGGTCTTCCAGCCACATGCACTGGGGGGCATCCCATGGAGGTGGGGAAAGATGGGTTCTGCCAAGGGGTTCTGCTCCATCCTCTCACCCCACAGGAAGCCACCCACAGGCACCCTCCCCCAGAGTAAGTCTCACCCCAGCAGCTGTGGCGGTGGCCTGACAAGCCAAGCTGAATCCTAGCTCCCACAAGCATTTCCTGGGGCCATTCAGATCGTGGTGCTGGTAAGTTCTTCCCAGTGACCACCTGATTCATCAGGTACAGGGGGAGGGAGGGAACAGTGGCGTGCAGGGACAGAGCCTACAACTGTACCCTCCTCTTCCTCCACCGCAGGCCACCCCACCCCACACCTACGCTTCGGAGCGGGTGGTGAGGGCTGTTATCGAGGCAATGCCACTGGGAAGTGGGGGCTCCAAGTGCAGGGACACAGCCAGAGGGAGAGTAGGGGCCGCGAGGAGACCAGGAGCAGAGGGGGCACTGCCGGTGGCCTCCCAGACAGGGCCTCTCACTACACACTTCCAGTCCAATGGGG
>NW_006295564.1:2342904-2343887 GCF_000327345.1 Myotis davidii | reverse complement strand
CAGCACTGTGGCCACTGCTCTCCCAAAGCCTGGCTTTAAAATGCGCTCGGGGACTCTGGAATGGCCCGGGGACTCTGGAATGGCCGTCCTCCTCCACCCCTCCACCCCGCCTGCCTCCTGGGTTCCTACACAGAGGAGCAAGACACAGCAGGCGTTCGGGAGCAGGGCAGCCAGTGTGCCCTGACCTGCAGTGTGTGGGGAGTTACTGCCTGTCTGTGTCGGTCCACATTCAGTTCCAGGAGGGTCTGAAATTCACTCAGCTTGGTGTGAACAGGATCACCCTGACCTCCACCTCTCCCCTCAGCACACTGGGGGCAGAGGAAGTCACACCTGGTGGGCAGGCCAATCCATCAAGCACGGGCCATGGACGATGGGGACTTCGCACAAAATTGCAAACACTGCACTGTCTATCCCTTCTCACTCACCCGGATCCCCATAAAGCCAGGCGCTGCTGGGCCCAGGCCTGGGCTGTAATGACTGCCCCTGGCAATTACAGCTCTGGCTCGGGCAGGAGCCCTGAAGTGAGTGGCGCTTTCCTTTCAGCTCTGATTCTTGCTGAGGGGTCCATCTGTCCCCACACTTCATTGTCACCCTTTCGGGAGAGCAGCAGGAAGAGAAGGTACAGCTGAAGGTTTTTGCTTTTTGTTGGTCGGGTGTTTGCATCGGGAGTAGCTCTTTGGCTGCCCAAGATCTGTCTACTCTGGAGGGGCGCCAGCTTGGTCGGGGCCGCCCACACAACACACACACACACACACACACACACACACACACGCAC
The DNA here is from genome assembly GCF_000327345.1 of Myotis davidii. Lineage (NCBI taxonomy): Eukaryota > Metazoa > Chordata > Mammalia > Chiroptera > Vespertilionidae > Myotis > Myotis davidii. The sequence goes on along the minus strand of NW_006295564.1, from coordinate 2,343,112 downwards.
GCACGCTGTCCAGCCTGTTGCTGCATCCTGGTGGCACAACACTGGCCCACAGAGCTCTGTTCAAGCAGAGAGGATGCTGCACGCCGCCAGCTGCCCTTGAAGACCAAGTGTGGGAACAGAAAATTATAAACACCCGGAGGTTCCAGGAAGGCACACGAGCCCTTAGGAATTACTCGAAAACAATCCTAAGGCATCAGACCTGGGGAGA
>NW_006295564.1:2296568-2341996 GCF_000327345.1 Myotis davidii | reverse complement strand
TGCCCCAGGCGGCCACACCCGGGCCTCCGGCCCCTCTATCCCGCCTCTCTCCTCTGAACCTCCGGCAGCCGAGCAGCCGCTACCTTCCAGCCCCGCAGGACCCCTCCTCCGGTCTGGTGGGAAGGGGTGGAGCTCAGAGCTCGGCCACCGGGTAGAAGGTTGGGGGAGGGGGAGGCGAGGCCCCCTGACCGTGGCTGGAGCGCAAACTTTTGCACGTCGTGTTGCAGCGTTTGTGTAACCGCTGCCAGCGTGCCTGGCACAGGGGGGTGTAGTGCTTTTACAGGGAGCGATGCCCCGGAAGACAGACATCACTCTCACCGGCCAGGGGATGGCTGGCTGGTCGCTAAGGACCAAATGGAAATTTCATAAAAGGGAAGACAATCCACAACCATTCCGTATTATGCAACAGGTCACCGGGGATCTCGGCGCAGAGCCACAGACATTTAGAGGCCCTCAATGCAGAGAAGATTCATGTTCTCCCACCACGGGTAATCAAATAAAAACACTATGGAACTAATATAAGTTTTATTGTTTCCTGTGTAGTCCACCTCGGTGCTATTTTTGGAAATAACAAATTTTAAAAAAATCCCCCCCTCTTTTTTTTTTTCCCCTACTATCGCCTTTGGTAAATCTTCCCCCATGTCTGCAGCCAGGGTGTGGGACCAGAGATGCTCAATTAGCTCTCCCCTTCTCTGCTGAACTGAGATTCTTTTTTAAAAAATATATATATATTATTGATTTTTTTACAGAGAGGAAGGGAGAGGGATAGAGAGTTAGAAACATCGATGAGAGAGAAACATTGATCAGCCACCTCCAGCACACCCCCCACTGGGGATGTGCCGGAAACCAAGGTACATGCCCTTGACCAGAATCGAACCCGGGACCCCTCAGTCCGCAGGCCGACACTCTATCCACTGAGCCAAACCAGTCAGGGCTGAACTGAGATTCTTGGCAAGTACAGAGGATGCAGGGCCCCAGAAAGAGCACCCACTGAAATACCCTGGAAAGATTCCCACAATCTGCACTTTTGCCCTAAAATATGGTTAGCAACCAGGCCAAAGAAGCTGGTGGCACGCCACAGCCAGCTTGGCCGCGGCCCTGCTGGTGCCAGATGCTTCAGGAAGCACTTTGGAACAGACCTTCTCCATGTGGTGTGTTGGGACCTCAGGGCTCTGCAGGCCACTGGCCATGCTGTGGCTGTTTCAATCTATAGAGACTCCTCTCGGCCCCCTCTCACACATTTCTCCTGTTATCTACAGAGGGTCTGAAGATTTGCCAGCTTTAGCTAAGCTGCTGACTTTTTCCCTGTCTTGAGCAGCCAAAAAACAGGATGTCTTCCCAAAGTCAACTTGCAGGCTTCTATGAGCTCACTTATCGCTGGAAGTGCTGGCCACAGCCCTCACTAATTCCCCCCTTTCCTCAGAAGGGGAGCTCGGGCAGGGCTCCCAAGGTTCTGGCACAGGGTTGGATGGCCCTGTCCCACCAGCCTGAGTAGGTTTTGGCATTCCTTCCAACAGCAGGGCAGAAGTCAACTACCAGACATCACCACTGAATGATGGGAGTCCAGAAAGTCCACCATTTGCCAGCACCAGTCCAGGGTGCCTGGCACACAAATGCCCTCTCGTTCCTTCATTTCCCCGGGGAAAACTCAACAGCCATCAGTTTGCTAGCCCTGTGCTAGCTGCTAGGGACACAAAGATGAGTAAACCAGGTAGCAGCCCCAGAAGAATTTTGTTTAGTGGGGAAAACAGACACAATTTTTGCCACATCCCAGGCAGAGAAACTGCCACCCGAGGGCTGAGGAGCATGAAGTGTGTTTCACTAGCAGGGGCTGAGGTTTGCTCCTCTGACTCTGACACCCTGGTCAGGTCTCTGTCGGGGATGAGATTTCCTGGTCAGCCAGCCGGGGTTGCACATTGTATTCTGCTGATTGTCTGTCTGGGACCACACCTGCGGCCACCACCTGTCTTAGATCTTTAACTCGCAGGACAAAGAGCTGGGCCACATGTGGGCAATTCTCCCCGTGGGGACCCCAGCCCGGTCCCCCACTGCTTAAAGATCCGGTGCAGGATCCCCTGTCAAGGGAACATGGTCACAGTCTGCAGGCATGTTGGGTGTTGGGAGGGGTGGGGCTTTCAGAGGGACCCCTCAGCGGCACTCAGACCCTCATCTACTTCCAAAGAAGGGCCAGGACCCTCCATGCCACAACCTCATCACCATTCCTTTTAAAGCTCAGGGAACAGCCATTCGTATGTGCCAGGTGTCAGGCCAGCTGCGGGGGACTCGGTGAGCTCTCCGACCTGGTCCAGGGAATTTCTGCCAGGATCGTGTTTGCTATAGTGGAATCGATAACAGTCAGACACTGACTGTTAAATGCAGGACAGATGGATCTGCTGATTCCATCAAACCAGGTCAGTGGAAGGAACAGACTGGAACCCTGGCTCTCCCACTTACTCGTTTTGTTCGGTGAGCTCCTCAGCTCTGAGTTCACAATTCCTATTTGTAACTGGGGCAGCAGTTCCTACATTGTCCTGAAAAGTGAACATTCCATACCTAGGGATGATGCTATGGCCCCTCCCTGCTCCCCATCTTCCTTGGCCTTTTGGACATCAGGTATGTCTCTTGCTCCTTACTCTTGATCCTTCTTGCTTCCCCCCGCCCCCACTGTCCATGATAGCTGCTCAGGGCAGTTTTATCGGGATTGCCAGAGTGTTTGCCCAAGAGAACAATACAGCTCCCCCTCCTGCCTGAACACCTCCAGGTTCACTATATACACACAAGCGGTATTCTGAAGTGTCAACGAACCCTGGTAGCAGCATCTCATGCTCACTTTGGCTGATGAATTGAAGCTGGTCTGTAAATAGCCCAGCATGGGGCAGTGGGACGAGTCCAGGCCTGGGGGCTGGAGCTGAGCTGGAATTCCAGTTCTGCCATTCGCTAACCCCAAGCACGTCCCACATCCCCAAGCAAGTCACTTCTCTCCTGAGTCTCAGGTGCCTTTTGCCATACATGTTTCGCTGTCGTTACTCCCTGTCCCCAGGGCTCCTCTCACATTAGGCTCCTCTTTCCTGGTTCGGAGCTTGGTGGCCTCTCCAGCCAGAGGTGCCCGGGGAGCAGAGCAATTGCCCCTAGACACCGCTATCAGGTCACCTTTCCTACAACACAGCTTAGGAAAGGCGAACACAAGACAGGAAGAATGCAATTGGATGGCCAGGGCCGGAGGATATGAGAAAGATATGGTCAGTCCTTACCGAGGCAACTAGAAAAAGGGGGCGAACCCCAAAGGGCATCTAAGATTTTCCCTACCATCACCCTTTCCAAGTCAGGCCTGGCCGAGCTCAGGGCTGGCCTGGAGGGTCCCACCCTCTCTACTCTCTCCCTGGGTTCCTGCCACTCAAACCCTCAGTTCTGCACTCAGGAAATCTGCCCTCTGATTCGATGTGGCTACCCCATTGTCATCAGCCCTGAGGATCCCAGAGAGACTGGGCTAAAGAGGGAAAAAGCCCTAACCGGCTTGGCTCAGTGGATAGAGCGTCGGCCTGCGGACTGAAGGGTCCCAGGTTCGATTCTGGTCAAGGGCATGTACCTTGGTTGCGGGCACATCTCCAGTAGAGGGTGTGCAGGAGGCAGCTGATCGGTGTTTCTCTCTCATCAATGTTTCTAACTCTCTATCCCTCTCCCTTTCTCTCTGTAAAAAATCAATAAACTATATATTAAAAAAAATAAAATAAAGAGGGAAGAAGTTTCAAGGTTTGGCTCTACCTTTTCCAGTTTGTATGACATTGGGACAATCAGTTAACTTAAAGGAACTATTTTTCTGGCATCCACATTACTGGGGAAATTTATGGCTGGCTGGCCTGTCTTTTCCTGACAAGTCTGCCCCATGATGGCCACAAATATAACCTGAGAAAAATTCTCCCCATTTCCCCACATTCTTTCCCTTCACCCTTTAGCTGGAGGACATCTAGAAGCCCGCCTCCACCCTCCACTCCCCAGGAGGGCTGCCCAGTTTGTATCCACTCACTTTCAGCCCAAGACCTATATTAGACTTCCTTTATTAAAAAGAAAAAAAAAGTTTCCATTGATTTTAGAGAGGAAGGGAGAGGGAGATAGAAACATCAATGAGAGAGAAACATCATCAATATCATCATGTGGCTGCCTCCTGCATGCTCCCTGCTGGGGATCGAGCCTGCAACCAGGATATGTGCCCTGACAACAGCCTGCTGGTGCGCCGGCCAGGCTAGACGTTCTTTTTTTTTTTTTTTTAATATATTTTATTGATTTTTTACAGAGAGGAAGGGAGAGAGAGTTCGAAACATCGACGAGAGAGAAACATCGACCAGCTGCCTCCTGCACATCTCCCACCGGGGATGTGCCTGCAACCCAGGTACATGCCCTTGACCGGAATCGAACCTGGGACCTTTCAGTCCGCAGGCCAACGCTCTATCCACTGAGCCAAACCGGTTTCAGCAAGGCTAGACGTTCTTTAAAAGGGCTCCAAGTCCCAGCCTTTTCTCTCCTAAGGGGTAGGAAAGAATTACCCCGAGATCGCTTCTGGTAGGCCATACGTGCTGACTTCCTCCCTGTGGGCTAGGAGTTTGGACAAGGATTTCCAAGTCGGGAAGTCACAAGGTAATGTATGCGGCTGTCAGCAGGGACAGGCTGAGTTAGTTGAGCCCAAGCTGCAGCAGGGGTCACAAATGGACTGTCTCCAGCATCCTCACCCAGAGGCTTTGGCAGGTCAAGTCGAGAGCAAGCTGGCCACCAAGGGAGCAGAGATGGGCAGAGGTTGGCCTGAGGCACAGGCTGTACTGAGCTGAGGAATTGGATGGGATGTAGTTCCCAGAACCTTCTAGTGCCCACCCAACTGGTGATGGAGCAAGGGAGAGGGGTGACCCTGTCTGCTCCACAGGGGGCGCTGTCACCTGGAATTTTAGTTCCTCCAAGCCTGTCCTTGCCCTGACGACGGGGCTGAGCCAGGAGTTAAGGCTACTCTAGTCCATAGCTCTGGTTGGTCTGGGGGCTCCTGCATCTGCCTCTTTTCAAGATGTTATATGAGCCCAGCCGGGTTGCTCAGTGGTTGAGCGTCAATCCATGAATCAGGTCAGGGAACATGCCCCAGTTGTGATCTCGATCCCCAATAGGGGGCGTGCAGGAGGCAGCCAATCAATGGTTCTCTCTCACTGCCCACTGCAGGCAACCAGGTTCATAGGTCCAGGCTCAACCACTAAGCCCCGGGTGGCATTCCCTTAAGGCACAGGCTCGGGTCTGCCTCTAGGACAGGCTCCCTTCTAGGGTCAGGCTGCTACTTGCACTGAAAGGCCTTCTATGTCCAGCAGACTTCTCTCCAGGGGCTCCTGTGACAGCGAGGAGGCATCTGGCCTAACACCCTCCGCATTTTACTCTTTCAGTTGCTGAAAAATCTTTTTTTTTTTCTAAATTAGATTTTATTTATTTTTAATTATTATTTTTTTGTTTGTTAATCCTCACCCGAGGATATTTTTCTATTGATTTTTAGAGAGAGTGGAAGGGACAGGGAGTGACACAGAGAGACTTACCAGCTGGTTGTCTCCCCCATGTGCCCCAGCCAGGACCTGGGATCAAGCCTGCAACCAAGGTTCGTGCCCTTGAACCTGGGACCCTTCAGTCTGAGGGCTGACGCTCTATCCACTGATAGGGCTGGGGCTGCCGGAAAGATCTCCCACCCCGTTCAAGCCTTACAGAAACCACAAAGAAGTCAAGGCAGAGATTCAATCCCCCCACCTGCCAATTAGGACACAGGAACAGGAAGATACGAGTTGCCCAGGGTTGGCATGGGGCAGCACTGTAGCGTCATCTGTAAAGCAAGATGACAAGATCAGACAGCTTAGGGAACCTGAAACAGGAATACTTCAGGAAGCCACGTCCCCATTTTCTCGAAGTTCAGTTCCAGCCAGCACTGCGAGGCTGGGCTGCTGCCCAGGCCAGTTGGGTCTCCAGATTTCCAAGAGCTAGCCATGAGGGAGGGGAGGTATGGAGTGAAGGCAGCCTGGGGAGTGGAGCCCTGGATTAGGGTCAGATACGCCTCCAGCTGGAGCCGAGGTGCAGCCATCACCCACAGCAGCGTCCGCCCCAGGATGGCACTCAGAATCCACCTATTTCCCAGCCTGCAGTTCATCCCCATTCAACCTGCTCTACCTACTACCAGGCACCGTGTCTCTCTGACCACTTGTTCATCTGCAAAATCAGCGAGATGCTTCCATCTTGCCTAGGCTGGGGTTGTGAAGAAGCACAGCTGAGAACCTTCCCTGAAAGCAGTAGTGCTGATCCCCTGCCCTTGCTGATCCTGCCCTCTGCAACCCCTCCCCAAGCTGCCTTCAGATGAAAAGGCTTGGGCAGCACAGGAGGCCACCACAGATGCAGACTGTGCTTGGAGGCGTAAAGGAGGCTGAGGTTACCATAGTTCTCTAGTCGGGCACTTACCTCCACAGCCAGGAGGCCTGACCCACGGCCAGGGGTGGATGGGGCCTTGTTGGCCAGCCAGCTGCTCTTTGACCCCTGGGAACCACGGGTCTCTTGCCCAGCCCCTCCCACATACACACACGCCCCTTTGCTGACTCCAGACTGTCTAGGGCCCCTGCTGAGCTCCCCCAGCACAATAGGGCCCTTGTACTCCCTGCCCCCACCAGGTCTCAGACCTGCTCCCTGGCCGGACAGTTTTCCAGCCGCTGGCAGGTTCCCCCAGCCCACCTGCAGAGCTCAGCAGCAGCCACTACCCACTCCCTCCTAACCTTCCTCTCCCTGCAACCTCTATACTCTCTCCTTCCCAACCCTTCCGAAAACCTGCAGTCCCCCCCCCCCCCCGCCCCCGGGCTTTCTTCACCCCTGAGCCAGACTGCCAGGCTGGCTTCATAAGCAGACCCAGGTCTCAGCTTTGTCCTGCAGCCCTGATCCCTCAGGTAAAAGAAAAATGTAATAAATTAATACACGAGAAGGTACTGGTAAGTTGTTTTATTTTAAGAAAAGGCCAAAGGTAAGAAGCTTTGCTCAAAGGAATAAATGATTCTTGAGTGTATTGTTTAGGTAGCAAAGGATGTGGTGTAGGGGGCCCTTTTGGGGCTCCCCATAGAGGAGTGTATGTGTGACATCAGTCCTAGAACAGCCCAGAGCTTAGATTTTTATTCCTAACAGAAAATAAAAGTCATCTCTCTTCCAGAGGGATAAGTTTAGGCAAGGCCTGATAGCCACCCTCTCCAATGGCCCCACCCTGATAGGAAGTTCTGCAGGACTTATGACCATCAGTGCCCATGCCGCCTGGGGGACAGAGAGAATGCTGGGGTGGGGCGGGGCGGGGCAGGGCTGAGAACGTGCATCCTCACAGGTTCCCAAGTGATGCTGATGCTGCTGGCCGGGGGGGAGGGCGGGGGCCTCACCGCCTAAGAGATGCTCCTTCCAGACTCGGAGGGAAGTGATCCTGGGCCTGGGTTAAGAGACTGCTGACCTCATAGGATAGAGGTTGGTATTAGTCTCATGCCAGAGGGTTTAAGGCTCCCAAAAGGTCTGCATCACTTACCAAAGACAGAAGGATCTAACAGTCTGAAAGTAGAAAGGCTCTGAACCCCAACCAGCAAACTTGGGCATCCCAGGACCGGCAATCCCGCTTACTGGATCTTGTGATCTTTTTATTTATTTATTTTCAAAATATTTTTATTGATTGATTTCAGAGAGGAAGGGAGGAGAGAGAGAAACTTCAATGATGAGAATCACTGACTGGCTGCTTCTGCATGCCCCACGTTAAGGATTGAGCCCGCAACTGGGGCATGTGCCCTGATTGGGAATCGAACCCTAACGTCCTGGTTCGTAAGTAGAAGTTCAACCACTGAGCCACGATGGCTGGGCTCTTGTGATCCTTTTAAACCACTTTTTTTTAATTTCCCTCTTATGTATCAGGTACTTTACAAACCTTATTTCTACTCTGTAATATAACCATGCAAGGAGCTACCCCAGAAGCTTGCAGAGGTGGGATTTGAACCTAATTCTAAAGCCCAGGCTCTTACCCACTAGGTGATTCTGCCACAAGACAAGACAGAACAGCTACTTTTAGGAAGAGGGGCTCCCCATACCCCAAGTGGTTGTGCCCCATCCGCACCCCCCACCCCACCTTATCCCAGGCAGATTTAAATTCCAAACAAAGAGAGCTTGGGCCATTAGGATGATGAATAAGGGGGAAAGGATTCTCAGAAAAAAGAAAAACAATCACCAAGGTGGGGCAAGCTAGTTGTAAACTTTGCCTTCTTAGAAGCAAGGAGCTGGACCCGCAGCTCACTTCTAGCTCTAAGATTATAAGAGACAACTGTATTTACTATGTTTAAAGAGAGCTATTTTCTAAATTAAGAAACACAAGAGCTCCTTGACTGTTAATCTTCTCAGCTGGAGGAAAACCTGTCTTTCCTGGACTAGCAGGAAACAGGGAAACAAACCTAAAATTATAGCAGACCTGTTCAGATCAGCCACAGAAGTGGGGTGCATATGGCTCTCAATGGTGAATCCCCATTTAAAGCTCACAATAGATAATTCAGAGCTCAATTCCATCCCCTCAGACCCCCATATTCCAGCCCTTCCTGGGGCCCAGTGCCTTCACCCCTGGATTGTGAACTGATGGCTGTGCCTTCCCTGTCTGTTCACTGCTATATTCCCACCCAGAAGCATAGCTGTTAGCACATCCGAGGTGCAAAAGGTGTTGCACGAATCAACACATTCCCATCATGCCTGTGATGTCCACTGGGTCTCAGCCAGCTGCCAGGACTCCTTAGCTACACCCTATGGTTAGGGCTGTTTGAACTAGAGTAAAATCAAGAGGCTGGGAAATTCACTTCTTAAAACTTATTTTAATATCCTCCCCACCCCCCAGATTGGGAAAGGCCAAAACAGTCTGGCTGGATTTCATTACAAATTAATACACATTTAAAAAATCAGTTTAAAATAAATCAACATCATGGCAATAAGGGATTATCCTTGGAAAAAGTGAAACCCATATTAACAAAATATATCGTGGAAGAACCCCACTTAGTGATTTTACTGGCTATTTAAAAGTCTGGTAAAGGTGAATGTTCTGCATGTTTTCTGGAGCTGGTCCATGCCGTGGAAAGAGGCCTTGCCCAGACTCAACTGAGCCCAGGCAGCTTCAACTAGGCCCTAGACTCAACGAAAGCAAGGAGAGAGGGCATCCCTTCTTCAGGACCGGGTAGAAAAAAAAGGTAAGTAAAGTCCTGCAGCTTCGTGTAGCCCATGTGGAAAAAGGAGGCAGGAAGTTAGAGGGAAAGCTTAAAGATGCAGCATTTCTTCAATTGCTAAAAAAGTTAAAAATTTTTACAAGATTATTGAGTGAGAGGGAGGAAAAAAGGAACAGAATTTAATATTCGGAGTAAATTTAAATCTAGTGTCAACTTCATCTCTTCCTGTGCAGACACCATCCTTTTGGCATTGTGCTCAACCTCGGAGATCCCCTGGGTACTCTCTGCTTTGTAGCTTGATTGTAATAGTTAAAAAAGGTATTTCACACACACATCATGTGTGCACAGATATCTGTCTGTGTGTTCATGTGCACGTGTGTATAAATATGACCTGCAATAAAACAGCTTCAGAAAGCTGGCGGCACCAAGGGCGCTGGGGCTGACTTCCTTCTATTCAGAGTCCACAGGATGACACCTACCCACATCCTCTCTCCAATTTGGAACTCCGCTTCCCTTAAGACGGCCTGATCCTGGGGCGAGGGGCAGGTTCACAGAACAAAGGCCCTAAGAAACATGTCACCAGTGGCATTTATCCCATATAAAAGAAACACTAGAGTCTTGAGTTAGTTGAGAGCTCTCTACCCTTCCTGACTCCCCTCCCCCTGCCCAGGGAACTCGCATGCCTGAATGCTGCATCTTTAAATATTTCTGGCTGAGCCCTTTTGCCACATATGTCAGTAACATTCCAAGCTGGCTACCACATGTTCGGGCTCTGCCTCCTCTCCACTGCTGAGTGCTCTGCTGTTTCAGGCCACGGTAGGGCCACGCAGCTCCCATTTTAGCTCCATCTTCAGTTGATCACATCTCAGAAACAGCCACATTAAAAAAAAATATTAGTTCCAAAAAGAGTTCATATTTGAAATACCTATTTCCCTTGAGATTATGTTTTACCTCCACTTAGTGCATCTATTAAAGTGAGTTAGACAAAGTACGTGTGCACATGCACACAGACACACACACCAGCACACACCCACGAAATTTAGAGGTTGGAGGTTATTTCCTGCCAAAAGATCTAACAGAGGAAAGCTTATGTGCTGATCGAGTTTTAATATTGTCGTTAACAAGTAATGTGCACCATTTAGTGAGCACACAGAGACTGTGGGTAGGACTCCTGATCCCTGGGGCATTGGATTTGGCTGCCCAGCCCGTTTTCTGCCTGCCTTTGGAACAGTTGTGATAGTTACTACATTCAGAGAATCCAAGAGGACTGCATGGACAGATGAACCTTTATTTAAAAAAATAGCACTTCAAATAAATTAAAAGGGACAACCGTCAAGTGTTCAAATTGTGAAGAAATAGTTGAAAACCTAGAGAGACCCAAGCTGCAGTCTTCTAACCTCATTCTTTGTCCAATGGCAAAAGCCCACACATCTCAGTACTCCCACTCAATTTTTTCCCTACTGACACGAGGGACACAATTGCACACAGGAGACCAGACGGAGGAGAAAGCTGCATCTGATTGGAATGAACATTGCCACGTACTTGCTAATACGGGTTTCACTTTGTGACCAAATGTATTCTTCAAAAATAAAAAAGGGGGGAGGGAAGCTGCATGTTTTTAAAAATTGAAATTATTTAGGGATAAAACACTAACTCTAGTGCCTTTAACGGGCAATAGCAACTTTTTTCCTCCAAAGTCAAACACCATCCCCAGCTGAGCCTTTGTGCTACAAGCTTTTCAGGAGATGTTACCTAAACTTTATTAAAAGAAAAGAACAAGTTTAAATATAGACACTGGACTAGCCCAGTCTGTATTTTCAAGTCCACATTCTTCATCTGAAGCACTGCATCAGGGACCCCCCTGAGTCTGCATGTTTAAGTTCACAGTACATGGAACCAGTTTTTCTTTTTAATTTTTTTCCTCACTCAGAGCAGCCACACACAGTGGCCGTTGACGCCGGAACCTCGGGCGGGGCCTTTTCCTACGAGGCCTGGCCAGAGGTGCCCAAGGTTTCTCCTCAATGAGAATCGATGCTGTCATGCTCTATGGATGGGAAAAAAGCAAGAAAATAAAAGCACCTGGTACAGGTTTCATGAGATCCATTCGGATTCGCTATGTTCCAAACCCGCTGCTGAATGCCATTTGTCCACTGTGTATGTTGAACAGTCTGTGGCCTAGGAGTGGGTCTCAATTCGAAGAACTGTTATTGGACACCCCGGAGGTTGATGCAATAGCAGCTCCAGCAGGGCTACTTGTGGAGACCGACTTTCGGATGTGAGGCAGCAAGTAGGGGTCACAGGCCAGCTGCTGGACATCGATGCGGTCCTCCTTTCGGTAGGCCAAGCATCGCCGAATGAATGCCTGAAAGGAAAGTTTCTTGAAGCAAGCCTGAAGCAGGTAGCCTGGTGCCGCAAGAGGGAAGCCTGAGGGTCCCAAGCAGCTGCCAGAGCCCTTCCTGGACCTGCCGTGCGGACCTGGAGAAGACCAGGGAAGGAGGCGCACTGGCAGCAGGGTCTCTCTGTGGTCACTGACTCCTTCCCAGATGGAGGCGGATGAGCCATTCCTGAGGGGGAATGGGCATGACCTCTAAATACCTCTGCCCCCAAAGCACACAGACCAACACAGAAAACTCCTTTGGCCTTGGCTGGTTTGCGTGGGCACAATCTACATTCATGGTCTGCATCCACAATCCATGGCCTCATGTGACCTTCCTGAGGAAGTGGGAATTGTAATGACTACCGCCAAAGGCAGAGTGAGGAGACCAACACTAACACCACAGTGTGCCACAGATTGGTAAATGCCTCCCCTGTGTATCTCATTCTTCCCTGAAAGATCGTTAAGCAAACGAGTGGACACATACCTAAGTAGTAAAGGAAAACCCAGATAGGACTTGTCTCCCCAAGAGACATAAAGGCATAAAGACATCCTGTGAGCTGGGTTTAAATAGAATCCTAATTTACTACTAACACAGAGGTTTCCTTGGCATTAGGTACGAAAGGCTATGTAGTCTGTTCTTCAAGAAGTAGATGATTTGTCTTTTTCACCAGACAGTTCTTTTTAATCAAAGTCTTATAATTATTTTAAATAAGTGAATCAATTTTAAAAAATCTAAAATACCATCAACCAAAGTCTACTTTACTTGAGGGTGATAATGGCATCTCCACGGAGGTTCTCTGATTTTAACAAATGTACCGTGCTGGTGTAGACTGTTGACAGTGGGAAAGGCTGTGTGTGTGTGTGTGTGTCTGTGTTGGTGGAGGGGGCGCAGTGGTGGAGGGGAGCGGACAGGGAATATATGGAAACTCTATTTTCCACTCAAATTTTTTGTGAATCTAAAATTGTTCTAAAAAATAAAGTCTATTTCTAAAAATCTAAAACATGAAATGAATAAATGCTTTTCTACCCCGCCCCCATGTTTAATTAATAAAACACAAAAGTATAATACCAATCCTGTTTTCAAAATAAAGGACATCTAGAGGTAATTACTTGATTAAAGCATTTGGAAGATAAAAATAAATTCACAGAAGTGAACATAATGATCCTTTGTCTTTAAAAATAAATCTTCTGCCCTGGCCGGTGTGGCTCAATTGGTTGAGTGCCCCATGTACCAAAAAGTTGCTGGTTCTAGTCCTAGTCAGGGAATATTCCCCCAGAAGGGATATGCAGGGGGCAATCAATGTTTCTCTCACATTGATGTTTTTCTTTCTCTCTCTGTCTCTCCCCCTCTCTCCTTTCCTCTCTCTAAAATTAATTTAAAAATAAGCCTTTCTTGCCCTGGCCCGTGTGGCTCAGTTGGTTAGAGCATCATCCCTTATACCAAAAGGCTGTGGGTTCCATTCTCATGGGGGCACATACCTAGCTTCTGGGTTTGATCCCCAGTCAGTCAGGGCACATACAGAAGGCAACCAATTAATGTTCTTTCTCACATCAATATCTTTATCTTTATCTTTATCTCTCTTTTTCTCTCTCTCTTTCTCTCTCCTTTCCCTTCTCTTGCATATCATCAGGTAGAGGATTAAAAGAAAAAACAAACAAAAAAATCCTTCCTTAGTGAAATATCTGGAACTGGAATTAAATAAGGTTTTCTTGGGTTGGACACTAGTCAAATAAACTTTTACATCTTGAATTTTCTCTCAATACAGCTGCCAGTAAAGGCTTTTGAAACAGCAATCCAATCACTTAGTTGCCCTGATTAAAACCTTCAACTGCTTCCCATCAGTTCACAATCTTCCCTGCTGTCTCTCCTACCACTCTCCCCTCTGCTCTGCCCTCACTGTGGACCTGCTAAGCTCACACTCACATCTAAGCTTTACTCACTTTTCTCTGCTCAGAATATTCTTCTCCCAAATCTGTACATGGCCTCCCACCTTCACATCATTCAAGACTGCTCAAAACCTCACATCATCACGGAGGCCTTCCCTGATCATGCCATTAAAAGAGGGTTCCCACTTCACCCCCTCACTCTGATTTATTTTTTTCATAACATTTATCACCATCTGAACTGTATCATTTTAGTTATTGTTTGTCTCAACTAGTTGGATGCAGACTCCTTAAGGGCAGGGACCTTATCTGTGTAGTTCATTTTCTTTTCGAAATATATTTTTATTGATTTCAGAGAGGAACAGAGGAGAGACAGGAACATCGAGAGATAATCATGGATTGGCTGCCTCCTGCATGGGGATAGAGCCTGCAACCCAGGCATGTGCCCTGACCCGGAATCTAACCGGCAACCTCCTGGTTCGTGGGTCGATGCTCAACCACTGAGCCATGCCGGCTAGGCTGTAGCACTGTCTACTGTTTAACAGGCACTCAATAAATACTTATTGTGGGAGGAGAGAAGGGTAGGGGTTGGAGAAATACACATTTAGAAGGAAGAGGGTGTTTTAATTATTTAAATTTTGTTCAAAAAACCCATCCACTATTGCCCAGAGAAATAATACAAAAAGCAAAGCAGTAATTTCTGCTGGCCAATTTGGTCAGAACTTACCTTTGCTTCAGGTGTTACTACTGGCTTTGGCGGAAACTGCACTTCAGTAGCTTTAAGAATAGTATTTTCTTGCAGAATGTCTTGCTGGGACTGGTTATGGCCAAAAGGCTGTCATATAAAAATAAAAATAAACAAAGGTGGGCCTCTGGTTAAAACAAAAGAGAACAATTCAAAATTCCTGGGAGGAGCAGAGAAGACATCTTAAGAATTGCTATAGGGGCCAAAACCGGTTTGAGCGTCGGCCTGTGGACTGAAAGGTCCCAGGTTCGATTCCGGTCAAGGGCATGTACCTGGGTTGCGGACACATCCCCAGTAGGAGATGTGCAGGAGGCAGCTGATTGATGTTTCTAACTATCTCTCTCCCTTCCTCTCTGTAAAAAATCAATAAAATATATTTTAAAAAAAGAATTGCTATAGGGAACTTTGGAGATAATCTCCTTGAACTCTCATTTTTTAAAAAATATATTTTATTGATTTCAGAGAGGAAAGGAGAGGGGGAGAGAGAAACATCAATGATGAGAGAGAATCATCGATTGGCTGCCTCCTGCACGCCCCGCACTGGGGATAGAGCCCGCAACCCAGGCACGTGCCCTTGGCTGGAATCAAACCCAGCACCCCTCAGTCCGCAGGCCGACGCTCTATCCACTGAGCCAAACCAGCTAGGGCATGAACTCTCTCATTTTTATAGATAAAGGGTGCAAAAGGCTCAGAGCTTAAATGACTTGCTCACAGTCCAACATCTAGGTTAAGGCAGAGTTGAAACCAGGGGCAGATCTGCTGTGTCATCCTCTGCTAAGCTTTGCTTACAGCAAAGAAAAAGAAGATGCAGAGCGGGAACCAGCAACCTCTTTTGCCCTGAGTGATACCTGCGGGCTTAAGCAATACATGTGTGACACTAGCAAGCCCAAGACACAGATAAAAAAAGATAGAAAAGTGAAAGAGTAAAAAGGGTAAGGCCAGACTTCGGGGAGGGGGGAAAAACAACTAAACAGGCCCTAGACAGTTTGGCTCAGTGGATAGAGCATCGGCCTGTGGACTGAAGGATCCAGGGTTCGATTCCAGTCAAGGGCACATGCCTGGGTTACGGGCTTGGTCCCCAGTGAGGGGCATGCAGGAGGCAGCCGATGGGTGGTTTTCTCTCATCACTGATGTTTCTATCTCTCTCCCTTCCTCTCTGAAATCAACAAAAATATATTTTTAAAAACAACAGCAGAATTGGGGCTACTTAGCGGTTTTATCTGTGCCTCAAACTGCC
The DNA here is from genome assembly GCF_000327345.1 of Myotis davidii. Lineage (NCBI taxonomy): Eukaryota > Metazoa > Chordata > Mammalia > Chiroptera > Vespertilionidae > Myotis > Myotis davidii. The sequence goes on along the minus strand of NW_006295564.1, from coordinate 2,326,541 downwards.
ATTTTCTAGTGAACTCTGAAAAATTAGGTTAAGTCCTAGTGTCACTTCGACAGTGTTTCTACTTACAGATCACCAAACGACTCTTCCTGAATAACCTCTGCCACTATCTCGCAGCACTTTCCACATTACCAGAGTAAAAATGATAAATAACCCGTCATAGTTTGGTTTAGAGAAGTGGGATAAATAAACAAAGAAAACAAGAAGCTAAAGAGGAAGCTGAAATCTAAATTAAGAGCTCAGCACCTCCACATTACCAGAGTATAAGTGATAATTAACCCCTCCTAGTTCTGAATAGCTTCCTGATTAGAGAAGTGGGATAAATAAGCAAAGAAATCAAGAAGTTAAAGAGGAAGCGGAAAGCTGAATTAAAAGTTCAACACTTCCAAAAAAAAAAAAGTTCAAGACTTCCACATGATCAGAATAATACTGTAATAATTAACGCCTCCTAGTTCTGAGTAGCTTCCCAACTAGAGAAGTGGAATAAAGAAAGAAAACAGGAAGTTAAAAAGGAAGTTAAAAGGAGCTCGGTCTGGGGATTGTAATGAAAATACTAAGAGTCCAGGAGAGTTGCAGAACTCCCAAATCGCTTATACCCACAGCCTGAGGAGAGCACTGAAACATGTGGACACACTGACAGCAGAAATAGGAGTAGAAATACACAGCTGGATACTAATACATGCATTTATAAGATAGTGTGCTCACAAGGAAAAAAACAAGTGTGAAAATTCATTAGGTTATACTTTACTACCTAGGTTATTACTTGTTCTAATGATATGTCACTTTGATCAGAGGTAACAATGAATACTTTCTGACACCACCTCCCAGTACAGAAATATAAAGCATGCTTTTATTAATAATAGCTTTAAGTAATGGGGTGGTTGGGAATAAAGGGCCCTGCCAATATTTCAAGTTTCAAGTTTGGGGACCCTGAAGAATGGCTCCTGGGAAGACTGTATACTTTAATAAACTATTTCACATAATTCCCTATAGCATATTATTAGAACCAAAACATATCCTGGATCTCTCTGAGAACAGCAAAGAATACATGTTTCCACATGAGTCCCAGCAGAATTCATTAAGTGCTCTAGGGTTGAAAATTTCTGCTTATACATAAAGCTATTATTATTCTGTATTTTGTTCAAACCACAACTTTCAAGATTCCGTTTTGTATAATCCAATGATTAACCCCAAGAGAATAACCCACACCATACCATTCTGTACATGTACCACCCAAGACAGAAGTCAAGCCAAAACATCTGACCTTCTTCCTTACCTTCCTTCCATAAAGACACTGGTAGAAGATCACACCCACTGACCAGACATCAACTTTATTTGAGATCTTTGGTGGTTCTTTCCCAACCACAAAACACTCTGGTGGTAAATACCTGGGAAAAGAGGGAAATAAGAATTCTCAGAAAAGTGACTATATAAATCTAAGACATGTACAGGCAAAGGTAAACACCTTGTTGGAAATGAAAATATCTGAATTTTAACAGCTGAAAAAGCAACTTAGACTTAGCTGGAGAAAGTTGATGAAAAGACACTCTAAAATAAAAAGGCAGTAATGTCCTATGAAAACTTAAAATACATTTCTCTACTCATCGAGAGAGGTAAATATTCTCTCTGGTTCCTATTTCACCCACTCCAGCCTTCATTCCCAGGGTTGTCCCTAATATTAGTAATCGTTCAACAAAGGTTTAAGGGGTGGGGCATAAATGATGTGCACTTCCTTTTATAATAGCTGCATCAATATAACCAGAGGTGGTGTCGGTTTCCTTTCACGTTGGCTGAAGATGTTGGTAAAATAACTATTTTAAAAGTCCCTGATTTCAGGACTCAGAAGAAATCTCTGAGGAGAATGGCTCTCTTCTTAATGTAGCTTCTTTGGGTAATCTGGACTGGAAATAACTACAATATATAATCAATAGTGGCACCGAAGTCCTTATTATCAAAAGATACCTTACTACTAATAAAATAGTATTACTAGTAAATAATAATTATTATTTGCTAATAATATAGCAAAATATTTCCCACTTTAAAGGTGATCAGGGGATTACTAGAAGACTAACAGTGCAAAAAAAGCTAAACAAACTAGTTGTTAGAACAACTCAATCCTCATCTGAATTCCTTCCCTCCCCATCCACCCCTGGCCTCTAAAAAGACTAGCTGGACAGCCAACCACACCAAATTGTATGATACGGAAGGTAAGTGCCTCTTGGCATTTAGGAAACCAAACAAATATGCTTCTACTCATTGCCCGGAGTCTTAGCCATGGCACAGCTGGAAGGTGGAATTCTGTAGATAACAGATTGATTTCTGCAGATTTCATGCTGGCAAAATCAATTCTGTGAAAAACTATTTTAAAGCTTGCTATGCTTTGGTATAAAAATCTAAATTTTAGCTTGAAGGGGACCACAAGAGTTGAGAGGCAGAAAATGTTCAGATGATGGGGTTTCTTCTTTTTTAAAAGGAAGTTTAGTTTCATGTTGTTTCTCATTTATTATTTTTAACAGACATTTTTGGATGATTAAGACCACTGGCCTAGATTACTATTTCACAATAAAAATTTTTAGAGGCCATGCAGGAGGCTGGGACACCTTCAGGATGTCTGCATCAGCCATCTGAGGAGGAGTTGCCTGAATCATGCCATCTCCCAGGCTGTCAAAATATATTTTAAAAAATAAAAATAAAAACAGCTCTTCCAAGTGCTAAAATCTTCCCTAGTTTTCATGGTTCTTGACTCTTTAACACATAAAACAAATATGATATTAGATATATAACAAATAGAATTTTTATTCTAAATGATCATTTTAATGTATTTATAACTTTTTTGTGGAGGTGGTGGGGAAGAACAGAAGTTGTTGAACTTGTCCATATGAAGAGTAATAATTTAGCAAAATATTCAGAATACAAAAGACATTGCCACTTAATAGAAGTCTGGCAAATCACTTTCTAGGTCTCAGTTTCCTCCATTTGTAAATGAAGAAATAAACTAGTTCTTCCCCCAAATACTGAAAATAATAAGCATTCTGATTCCCTATCAAGGACTTTGGGAGTGAGAGTCAATGACAGTTTTATAACGCTACACTAAAAATTAAAAAACAACAACAACACAAAACATAACTGCATATTCCCTGATGATATAATCCTCAGAGAAAAGTGATCCTCAAGGCCTAGTCTACAGGTCACTTACTTAAAAGTAGTATTCAATGTAGAATAATTCTAGAACAACCAAGTATCATATAGTCACTTAGAATTATGTCCTCCTGTCTATTTGTAGCTCTCTGGGACATTATAGAGGATGATATATTGAGGATGGTGATTATGACAATGTTTCTATCAATATGGAGACTTTTAAAACTTTCATAGAAACCCTTAACATTTAATTAATGTTTCTCAGTAGCTCCTCTCTACCTTGCTTTTTACTATTAAAAAACCCCCACAAAATACCTCAAATATAACCGAAAGTAGAAAGAATAGTAAAATGAACCCCCAAGTAATCGTCATCTAACTTTAGTATCTACCAACACTCAGTGAATCCTTATTCATATATATCCTTCTCCACTTCTCAGATTGCCTTGAAGCAAATCCCAAGCATCATATAATTTTTATTTAAATTCCAACCACTGACTTTTTATAGCTTAGCAAATATAGCAATAGGTAGCAATGAGAAAACGAACTAAACGTGAAAAGGCTCCACCTTTTAAAAGAACACATTATTGAACAAAGAGCTCAAATTTAAGTTCCAGTGAATTTATACAGCAGAGGTATAGATCTGTTTCCAAAATTTCCAACAGCAGATATTTCTGTATCATTTAGTGACAGGAACACTAACCCACAATAACCACCATAGTGAATAAACACTGTAACTGTAGCTTCTATTTTAAACCTGGAATCTCAAAAGTTTTAATTAGTGACTAATTTTCACGATAGATACTATCTCCACAACAATGAGAAACATTAGAAATTTTTTGAGTTTTTTTTTAAGCAGGATTTGATTGGTTCTTTAATGCACATAACTTAAATATGATCAGACTGATAAGAACAGGGTCGATCCTACATGTTGTAAAAGATATTCCCCCATTCTTCTTCGTCTGCTTCAGATCAACACCTTCATTCCCAGACAGTCAATAACTATTCTTTAGTCTCAAACATAAATGATTTACCAAAGTTAAATGCCTGAGCTGTAGGTATCTTGCATGGTTCTCACTGTCAAAAGTTATATTAGGCAGAAGTAGGATGGTCACAGAACAGGCAGCTGGGTAGGTGGATGGGGAGAGATGAGTGACAATAGAGGGGAAAAACGTGGCTCAAAACTTTTTAGAATGTGGCTGAGAGAGATGGATAAATTTCTTGGCAAACGGCAAAATTTTTCCTATTTAGATGTTAAGGGTTGCTTTTTACATCCTAATTACATACTGATCTTTATAATTTCTTAGTTCTCGAGAATCCATCATCCTCAGGCAACTCTGGAAACAAATCCTTCAGCCCATTAACCCCTGAAGAGAGAGACCTGCATTTGTACTGAAAAGAATTTAGGGCCATTCCTGATTCACAAATGAGCAACCTCTTTCTCTACCTACTCACTAGGGTCAACTCTACAGAGGGAAACACACAACTCATCCACCTGGCCACACAGAATCTCTCTCTCAATGATTTTCAAGAAAGGAAAGAAACATTAAGACATAAATATAAACATAAGAGTCAAACTGCTGAGAAGACAGTAACTTTTGGGGAGGAAAATCTGCTTTGGTTTATATTTATAGTATTATTGCCCAAGCAGAAAGCATGCAGATATTAACTATTAATTATCAACACTTCAGTATAGCACAGCCACACCACCAGCCAACCTGACAGATCTCCCAGATACCTACCAATAAGTACCAGCACCTTGTGACGTGAGCTCCATGCCATCCACTGAATTGTAGCTATCATCATCCATGATCTTGGAAAGACCAAAATCTGTGATTTTTATCTCTCCACATGCTGTACCATTTACTAAAAGAATATTACCTAAAAAGATAAAAATCTTCATGAATAAAAAGAGACTTACTAATTAAGAGAAAAAGCCAAGGTAATAATAGACAAGATGTAGACAACTGAACTCAAACTCCTGCACGCAATACCAAACATCTCAATCCCCAGAATAAAATGAGATCTGGACTCTGAATGTGGGGGAAGAGTCCTCAGTGTCTGGCTGCAAGCTTCTATTTTCCAAGAATCACCTGCTTACTATGCTAAAACCACCACTGTGAGCAGTGGAAATAAATTATAACTCGCCAAAGTAAAATATCACTTGTACAGCTGGTCAAAAATTGTGGGAAAAGTTTCATCTGAACTATCAGTCAAGATCTCTAAACCACGGTGTTTAGAACATTCATTTGGGGAGGGAGGGGCTGTCAAAGAAAACACACAAGGGACTCAAAGATAATACCACAGTGCCACCTACAGCTCCTAAGGCATTAAAATGTATTGGATTCAGTGATGGAAAACCCGATCACATAATGGCCATTCTTTAAAAAAAGCACTTCATCGTAATGGATTTTTTAGTCATGTGAACTGTATTAGAATATTAAAGCATAATGAATCGTGAGAGTTAATATGCAGCTACCAGAAGAGGAAAGCAAGCTTTACCACTGTGCCACACCAGGAGGTAAATGGGAATCCCCTTCCTAACACCAAAGCTAAGCTGGCTGGAGCTGTCCACAGAGAACACATGCAGATGTCAACAAAGAGTAGAGGCAAGAAGTCCAACTACCCTCTACTTTTTGTTTATGACTATCCAAGTTAGATAGTAACCATACAAAAAGATGGAAAACTCTGCTCGGAATTTAATGTGCAAAATAAGTTGTTAATTTTTGAGCACGTTTCAAAGAGACCTGGAGTAGAGGAACTGCTATGCCGTGTGAGTAATGGGAAAAAACAAAGCGGGGCAGTTCTTTCCTAATCGGGCTGACATCAGGAACTGCCTGGGCTCTGAAGACAGGGCATTGTTTCTCCGAGCATTTATTAGGACCCGCCCTCCGAAACCCAGTGCTTCGTGGCCAGGGCTCTTCTATTCCCACACCTCCTCAAGTAAACTAAAGTCAGATGGTTTTAGCCTTCTTGGCTCCTGCCAAATTCTCTCACTTTATAAAATTAAGTCATTTATAAGACCAAAGAAAAGCCACCAATACTGTCTCCTAAAAGTTAGACATACCTGGTTTGAGGTCATAGTGTATGATGGGAGGTTTTATTTCATTTAAGTACTTTAAAGCATTCACAATCTGCATGATAATGGATCGGGCCTCTTTCTCCGACATTAATTTGTGCTGTTTCAGGTAGAAGTCCAGATCATTTCCCTCACAGTATTCTAATACTGTACAAAACCTAAAGACAAATAAACCAACATTTGACCGCGAGATGAGAGCAAGCAGATTAAGACTAACTAAACCAGTCCCAGTGAAAACTTCAGGTAATTAGCTTCTCCTTCCTTCTTTGTTCCTTTAAAAAAAAAACAAACAAAAAAAAACTCTTCTATTCTTTATTCAGTATTAGCTACTTGGGTGGGGAGAGGAAGAAATCGCTTACTCTCTTGGTGAGGAGCCTCCAACCCCCCACATTGGAATCTGTTGAGCTAAATAAAGCTCACACGTGGCACACCTCAACTGCAATGTATAAGGTAAGTATCTTTTTGGAAGGGTTTCCTTTACATATACAAGCTACACCCCATTTCTAAACAAGCATATGTGATCAAATACACAGTTCTCACTACAAACATTTTCAGACCCTGAGTGCTGACAGTGAGGAAAAATCTCAGGTTTGCCCGGGTCCCAAGGATTGACTGCAAACCATGCCTCCTGATAGTTTGACACAATACGGTACTACCATTTCTCTTTGCTAAACAAAAGGTATAAAAGAGCTTTGTAAAGTACAGAATCTGTGGTTCTAACAAATGTGTTATTACATGGTATGAGTTTTCTTCCTTCACTTATATCAATACATTAAACAGACCCAAATTTAAAATTGCATGTGTTTATCTTTGAAGGCAGTTATAAACTGAAGTAAGGCATCCTGAACGGTTTGAGTAGTCCTGAGAAGAACACCTTTTAAACGATTGACAATATGGTTGTATGACCCAGGGTCTAGCCAGGAAATAAAAATCACTTGAGTATTTAAACAGAGAGGCTTTAATTCAGGGAACTGAACACATAGATGATGAAAGACCTGAGAAGACAACTGGCCAGTGAGGTCCCCCAGAGATCATCTAGAGCAGGAAGCCATTAGCACCCTAAGGCCAGAGGGCCAGAGGGAGATGGTGCAACCAGAACCCAGGGTCACCAAGGGAAAGTGGAACCACAATGAGAGAGGGGTGTCCTCTATCCTCCACCATCTCTGTCTCCCTATTGGCTGAACCAGCTGAACAACAACTGACACACAAACACAGCCTGCAAGGACCAACTCACCTAAGATGCAGAACAGGGGAAGAATGAGCAGACAAGAGAACAAACAAACTCAGGACTAAAACTATGGGCCGCCGGGCAATTTGAAGCCTCCAAAATGCAATGCAATGCAATGTAATGTGGACATACATAGCCCTGTGGGATCCCAAACTGAACAACAGCTTTTTGCTTCTTGTGAAACATACTGGGGCATGCTAGCACCCTATTTGAGAATGTTTGAAATTTGTAGATTCTCTGAACTGAAACCAGAAATCTGAGATATGGATTCTCATGCTTAGTTGATTTATTCTTTGACCCAAATACAAGGTAAAAATAAAATCTCACTTTTAATACTCAAACAACTCATAGAGGTCTTTCTTTTTATTTTTTGTATTAGACATTTTATTTTTTAAAAAGGAAATGTATTATAACCTAAAAATAGATTACATAACATATGCAGTATATATTTAAATCTTTAAAATATTTTTGTGTCTAGGTTCAGTTCTTCTAAAATGCTGGTCTGACTTACTGTTGATGAAAATTCATCATACACACAATAGGAAGAACAAAGTAAACAACTCAAGAAGAGCACAGATTCAACTCAATTTCTCAGATAAATTTAAAGTATGTATGCAATTCAAAACAGCAGATAATCAAAGTCGCATATTTATTATGTTTGTACTTATTATGTTTGTACTTATGTTTTGGGGAGCAGGAGTGAGGGTCCTATCTAGTGTTCAAGGGATTTACTCAAAGCAAAACAGTAAAGCCACCCTGTGGAGACCTGCTCTCTACCTAGATATTTTTCTCAAACCCAATCCATGCTAAACACACCTGGCTATGCCTGGTACAAGGGCCACCTACTGGAAACGGGAAATCCCAGAGATGATAGCTTATGTTCCCAGATGGAATTGTGGTCTCTTTTTGAGGTCACTTCTAAATGTGCGTTGGTTCTCTGTATAGCAATTTCTGAGATAGCTGCTGCCTGAACAGGCCAAAACTCCTAAAATTACACTGGGGGTCTAAGAGGAATACCTGCAAACCATACCCAGAATATGTCCTCCTGACTCAGTTCAAATTTCTACAAAGAAAATGTTTCCAAATGCTGAAACATTTCTCAACTGCTGCATAAACCCAGAGGTAGTACTAGAGCAGTGATGGCGAACCTTTTGAGCTCGGCGTGTCAGCATTTTGAAAAACCCTAACTTAACTCTGGTGCCGTGTCACATATAGAAATTTTTTGATATTTGCAACCATAGTAAAACAAAGACTTATATTTTTGACATTTATTTTATATATTTAAATGCCATTTAACAAAGAAAAACCAACCAAAAACAATGAGTTCGCGTGTAACCTCTGACACGCGTCATAGGTTCGCCATCACTGTACTAGAGCTTATCTATACCTGGTAATGAAATAATAATACTCAAAATTATTAAAGATCTTAGACAACTTCTGATTCTCAAATCTCCACATATAAAATGAGAAGGCTGAACTGAGATCCCTCCCAATTCTTTATAACATCTTACAAAGCTATGAACCTATATTTTAACACTTTTAAAAGGTCTGTCAGTGTTCATCTGTCTCCAGGGTAGGGTGGAGACGTGATTGAACAGTCCACACTCACTGGTGCATGTAAATGGGATGCTAGCACCAACTTGTGTCAGATTCTGAGAGCTGATAGTTAAATTTCCAGGAATTTTGTGAGCTGGTTATGAAGCCACAGGTAAAATACATGGATAAACAAAAGGCAGTTATGGCCAAACAATAGAATATATCTGGTCATAAAAAGGAAGTTCTGATACATGACACAAAAAGGATAAACCTTGAAAAAAAGTCATACTAAGTGAAAAAAGCCAGTCACAAAAGCCCACACCTATACGATTCATTCACATGAAAGTCCAGAATAGGAACTCTATAGAGTCAGAAAGTGGATTAGTGGTTGCTTAGGGCTGGGGGTAGGAGGTGGAGAAATAGGGAGACGATAACAAAGGTACAAGGTTTCTTTTTGAGGTGATTAAAATTGACTATGAAGATGGTGGTGCATTCTGTGAATATACTAAAAACCACTGAATTGATTACACACTTAAAAACAGCAATATTCAACCGGTGTGCCATAAGAATTTTAAAAACATGTAATACCTGACTATTTAGTCAGGGGCACTGACCTCTTTTCCCTCAGACTGTCAAATAAAAAGATGACAACAGCCAACACAATAGCTGTTGGGTATGAATCAAAATTATACCTATTTTTAAATGTCAGATCGGCAAAAATATATATTGGGGTACCACAGAATTTTAGTAGTTTATGTGTGAAATGAGAAAAAGGTTGAAAACTGCTGCTTTAAAAGAGTGAACTACATGGTTTGTAAGTTATATTCCAATAAACTGTGTGTGTCTAATTGCTAACTTGAAACTGGATATGTTGAGAGTATTTATAACACAGAAATTGGCAAATATTACAAATTATCCCCATCTTTCTCCCCACCAAGCTGGATGTTAAACATTTATAGCACCAACTGCACACATCCTGTGGCCAAGAGATGTCTTAATTCCCATACGACTATTTTCCCATAAATAAATATATTTTGGTTCCTCAAAGTGTTTTTCTTGGGCCCAGATTTAAACTCTATTCCACGAGTAGTCAACACACTACAAGAAAACAGTATTAGTTACTAAGCTGAAATGGTGCAGCACTTACGAGTCCGTGTCCAGTGAAAAGTAATCGTACAGCTTAACTATTCTGGGATGATCCAGTTCTTTGTGAATCCGGTACTCCCTACATGCATGCCTGTAAATAAAATGGAAAATTAACATTTGCATTCTGGCTTGTCTTTTAGAACTCATCAAGGATAATACTAAATATTTTCTTATTTCTCTATTGTTTTTACCTATTCATTCAGATCCATCTGGTTCCCTTATCTTTCCTCATCCTATTTTCTCTACTAGTATCTACCAAGCTGTTGAGAAAATAGTAGGTACTCAAATATTTGTTGAATAAATGGATTTTCATCCTTTCAAAAGTTCATTCAGCCAAAACCGGTTTGACTCAGTGGATAGAGCGTCGGCCTGCAGACTGAAAGGTCCCAGGTTCGATTCCGGTCGAGGGCATGTACCTGGGTTGCGGGCACATCCCCAGTAGGAGATGTGCAGGAGGCAGCTGATTGATGTTTCTCTCTCATCGATGTTTCTAACTCTCTATCTCTCTCCCTTCCTCTCTGTAAAAAATCAATAAAATATATATTTTTAAAAAAAGTTCATTCAGTGACAATCTTACCTCTTTTATAATTATATACAAGTACTAGAGCTTTAAAAATTATAAAGACAGTTTTTTCTCCTTCTAAAGCTGATACTTCATATCTATAAATGTTTATATCCTGGTATTACATCAAGGGGAGCAATTAGCATATAAACTCCTTGGGTAAAAGGATTATTGGTTATATAAGGCAATTAGCAGCGCTTCCTATGTTTTTTAATCTTACTCCTTCCAAAAAGGATTTAAAGGGCTATCAGCTTTACTATCTTCTAAGAAAATATGAAATTATGGAAACCCCAGTTTTTTGGGAACAAGAATTTAAATATGTGTTAAAAGTTTTTATTTAGTACTTTTCCAATTTAGAAGCATTTAATAAGATTAGGAACACAAATGTATTATATACTAGGACATATTCATACACTGAATTTTAAAATAATAATAGAACATGTTTATACAATATAATTACAAATAATTTTTATTTACAAAGAATAGCAGGAAATTATATTTTAAGTAACCTAGCATCATTTAGTTTGGGGCATTTTGTTATAAGGCAAGAGTTATTTAAAGAAAACTTTTCCATAGTATGGTAACACACACACACACACACACACCAAAAAAACCCCCCCAAAACTAAAAGAAGTGGTGTTTTCTGAAACTGGTGTATTCCAACAGAAAGTTGAGAAAACTGGCGGGGAGGAAGAGGGGGACTGAAATCCAAATATATATATATATATAATTATATTTTTCCCCCAATGGAAACTGTTGGACTAGGCTTATTTTTCAAGCTGCCACTTCTGGCAGTTTTTGCTCCTTTTGATGCTTCATTTCATCATCTTTCTCTCTCTCTGAAAAGAAAGACTTGCCACACTTAGAGTAGCAACAGCCGCTACCCTGGGACCAAGAAACGGCGATTGAGTCTGGGCTTTGTGACCCCGTCTCACTGGGTTTCACCACCACTGTACTGGATTGACAGCTTTAACGGAGGCTCCCTGGAAATCCATGCCTCCGGAGCCTCTGTGGAGACGCTGAGCAAAGAAGGTGGCTCTGGCCCAACTCCCCATTCCACCAAAGCAGCTCCACACGTATCCTTTTTCATATATCAAGAAATATAAAAAATGTGAAGTATTTCATTTGGTAAAAAAAAAAAAAAGGAAATGCTGTTCAAAAAACAAACTAGTTTAAGTCTTGGTCGGTTGCTCAGTGGTTAGAACATGGGCCCCGCAGACCGAAAGGTATCGATTTCAACTCCTGGCGGGGACATGTACCTAGGTTGTAGGTTTCAAGCCCTGGTTGGAGCTCATGCAGGAGACAACCAATCCATGTGTGACTCTCTCACATTAATGTTTCTCTCTCTCTGCTCTCCCTCCTTCCCTTCCATTCTCTCTAAAAACCAATGGAGAAACTATCCTCGGGTGAGGATTAAAACAACAACAACAAAAAACAAGCTTGGAAACCTATGGGCTAAATAGGTATCTGTTCAAGTCATTTTTTCACTCTAGCATACTGTAAATCCATAGTTCCCTGCACTTTAAACGTTCTGATTTTGTGCATTTCAGAGTAGAGACCAATTTCTCTGTCAAGGTACAGAAAACAGAAGAAACGAATGGAGGCAAAAATGAAGAATCAAAGGAAGTGTCATTCAAACTCCTCACCAACTATGGGAATTTGCTGTGTGTCACTGAAAGCTCTCCCTCAAGGTCACATCAGGCTCTAGGCCTGCTTCTCATGCTTCATCAGGCAAGGCAGTGGCTCTGCCATGGCCCTCATATTTCAACTTAGCATCCAAGGGATTAATGCACCATAAATACAGAAACTTTACTAAGAAACTTATCCACTAAAGTGCTAATCTTTGACTCGCTTACAAGTGGATATATATTTAGACTTTCAAAATTATGTTATCCTAGAAGATTAGAAAAGAGTATCTTACAAGAGTATACTACTAATTAAAATGCAATTATTTCTGCAGAAAGCTTTATATGAAATTGTCCTACTATAGGGTTTTTAATATATTATGTTGGGGCATTAAAGAAATCTAGTAATACCTATTAATGCATTTAGTAATGCAAAAGTAAAACAATCAGTTCACTTTTTGTTTGTGCGTAAGGAGGAGAAGAAAGGAGGTACAGAATATAACTCAACATTAAAAACAACAGCCTTTTACTTTCTTTGATTTTTTTCCTTCTTTTTTAGCCAAAATAAATGTCTTGATTCCAATTGGGACTGGAAAGTCATCCACATGAAAGGAAAAGCAATTGGAAGACCTACTTTGCAAGGTTAGAGCAGCATTTTCATTTTTTTATAATATTTATAAACACTACTTTTTAGTTTAATACTGAATTTTTAAAGCACTCTAAAATCTGTTATGTGCTTGACATAAACCTCTTTCTCCTCTTGATATAGTTTGTAATTTTATATAAACCTCTTTAAGGTCAAAGAAATTAATGACATTTTGCTAATTCATTATTCTCTATAGCCTGAAATTCATCAATATGATTTTATATCACTTAGCAAGCAATATCTTCCAAAGAAGGTGGAAATGCTTAAGAATTTTCCCCGAGGGATGAAGGAGGTCATAATAACTTTGCACACCCTCTCCCCAGTGTCAACCAGGAAATGGCCACTACCCAGATGGCTCCACAGATGTGGTCTGGCATGCTGATTCCCACTTCTGATGAGGAAACAAAGAGTAGGAAGGCACCACTGTGAGCCTGAGTTGGGCCATTAAAGAGCTAAGAAACATGAGACAAACTCCTCCACTTGCTCTCTGACTCTGTCTGAAAGAGAAATGTGAGAAAGACAACCAATTCATACCTACCAGGACTTGCCCAATGTGTCAAGGGTCCAGGGGTCCTCAAACTTTTTCAACAGGGGGCCAGTTCACTGTCCCTCAGACCGTTGGAGGGCCCGACTATAGTTTAAAAAAAAGCTATGAACAAATTCCTATGCACACTGCACATATCTTATTTTGAAGTAAAAAAACAAAATGGGAACAAATACAATATTTGTATTTGCATGTGGCCCGGCCGTAGTTTGAGGACCCCTGAGGTACACAGTCCTGGCTTCAATACCTCACTGTTTCAAACCGCTGGGGTGTGAACACCTATTGGAGGTCTCTTTAAGGTGAGCCTAGATTTTCAGAAGCTAGATACTGAGACGAGGCAAAATATGTACAGATCCTAGCACAGGAACTATCTTCTTGAGAAGACAGTCTTGGTTGACCTTGGTCTTGGCTGACCAAAGTTGATCCCTTGTAGAGTCAATTGGTTTAGAGTGGTCAGTACATACATGACAGCTGGAGGGTATTTTAAAAGAGGGGCATATACTGTTCCAACACTTTTAGGCACTCTGAGGGTCTCAATATAATGGGGACATTTCTCATTTATAACTGGTCAGAACGACATGTGGTTTCCTTCTCTGAAGTGCTCCTGGCACTCACTGAAGACTGCAATTCGTCCCTGCACGTCAAGCAACTGGAATGTACTCCTAATAATGTAACTGCTCCTCAGAAGCATCTGGACTGCAGCTGCCTGTCACGTAAGATACACACAGGACGCCATGCATGAACCACACACAACCCCCTCTCCTACCTCTGCTAAGCCCTCTCTCTCTCACTACCACAGGGACATTCTCTTCCCCAGGGCCAAGAGCCATTGCCAATCTGCCTGGAATAGGAAGAGTTCCTGGGTCCCCAGTGAACAATAGGTATAAAGCAAGAGTTACCTTGGTCCGTGTATGAAGAAGTGGTTGATAATGTAGAAATGTTTATTTTTCCCTTAAAGATTTAGAAGCCAACTAAAAGGCTACTTTAAAGTCCACTGTTTTTTCCCCTTCAAAGAACTATTTATAAGAAAAAAAACCCAAAACTGTTTGGAGAAAGGAGGAGGGTTCTTTATATCAAAAGAGGCCATCTGAGCCGGCGTGGCTCAGTGGCTTAGCGTCAACCTATTGAGCAAGAGATCAAGGTTCGATTCCTAGTCAGGGCACATGCCTGGGTTGCAGGCTCGATCCCCAGTGAGGGGCATGCAGGAGGCAGCCAATCAATGCTTCTCTCTCATCATTGATGTTCCTCTCCATCCCTTCCTCCATCCCTCCCACCCTCTCTGAAATCAATAAAAAAGGTTTTTGTTTTGTTTTTTGTTTTTAAAAAGAAAAGAGGCCATCTCCTTCTTTCAGGGGTAAAACATGTCTAACTCAGTACTTGTACCTACAACAAGGAAACAACCTTAAACACAGTGGGAATCTTAATAGCAAATTGATTCTGTGTGGCCTCCAATGTTCTGAAGCTCAGAGGAAACAAGCATAACCTGACATTAGTGGGACAAAGTAGTTGACAGCTGCACATATAATGACTAGTCCTTCTAAAGAAGGCACGCCCGACCCCAAGTGCAGATGAGGGCCACCACTAGTGGCATTCTGGAGGTAAACACAATAAATGGGACACTTAAGATCAAGAACGTGAAGATCGGAAAACTATGCCGGGGGAGGTGAGCACAGCACTGAGGAGCTGAACAAGCCAAAGAAGTACCACTTAGCACACCACGTCCCCGTCTCCCTTCTGTCTGTCTTCTCCATAAGGAAATGATGGCAGCAGCTAAAAAAGCCCCACCAGTCACCTCCCAGGGTCTCCCAACCACTAAAGGACACTCTCCTCTGGTTTCTATAGAAAAGCAACAAGCCTATTTCTGAGGCTCTGTTTATTGTAGCTAATTTTATACAAGACAATGGAAAGGGAGGTAAAGAGCATGGGCTTTGCCGTAGCCGGTTTGGCTCAGTGGATAGAGCGTCAGCCTGTGGACTGAAGGGTCCCAGGTTCGATTCGGTAAAGAGCATGTACCTGGGTTGCGGACACATCCCCAGTAGGGGGTGTGCAGGAGGCAGCTGATCGATGTTTCTCTCTCATGGATGATTCTAACTCTCTATCCCTCTCCCTTCCTCTGTAAAAAACCAATAAAATATATATATAAAAAAGAGCATGGGCTTTGGATGAAGGGAAGTCTAGATTTAATAACCATCTCAGCCATTTCTTTTTTTTCCCTTTTTTTCTTTCAAAGTTAATTCTTTATTGCTGAAAGTTTTACATATGTAACCATTTCTTAATTGTTATTTAAATTCTCCTAAGTGCCAGTCCTCATCAGTAAGGTGGAAAAGTTATTCTCTCCTAGGGTAGTTATAAGGATTAAATGAAACAACAATATATGTAAAGCTTTTGACACAGTGCTCAAACGTCAGCTATTATCACTAAATTTTGAAAAATCAGACACTCTAGTATTACTTACTTGTGGTAATTCTCCTTTTTTTCATCTCTCCAGTTTTTATTTAACTGGTGAATTTTCACAGCTACATATCTTTGTTCTGTTAGGTCAAATGCCTATAAAGAAAAGAAATACATTATGCTCTAGATAAAGGATAAGAATTACAGGCATCTGGTTTGAAGCTTCTATTTAACAGAACAATATACTCAAAGTCCAAGATGCATATTAAATAAAACAGCAGCAGAAGACAACACATCACATTTGTGTTTCAGAGCAGCAAGCATCTTCTTGAAATTTGTGATCAGATAATTCAGAAGTCTCCAGACACACTGGCACCAAGGGGTTTAGAACATAAAACTAAGCAAACACCACGAACAGAAAGACAGCCCATGTCTTAACAGACACTTCCAAACAATTCTCTTTCTGGGCATCATTTAATCTATTTGGGCCTTTTCTCCCTTAGGCCCGTGGTCGACAAACTGCGGATCGCGAGCCACATGTGGCTCTTTGGCCCCTTGAGTGTGGCTCTTCCTAAGCCTTAGGAGTACTCTAATTAAGTTAATAACAATGTACCTACCTATATAGTTTAAATTTAAAAAAATTGGCTCTCAAAAGAAATTTCAATCGTTGTATTGTTGATATTTGGCTCTGTTGACTAATGAGTTTGCCAACCACTGCCTTAGGCCATCTCTTGTCCCTCAGCTGACAATGAGACCTAATATGCCTCAATGGCGAGTCCTGCCACTTTTAAAATGCTAGGGACAGAGACTGCCTTCTTGAAAAATAACCCCTCAGAATACACTTCTTTGCTATGTTTGTTTAGAAAATAACTTTGTAATTTGCCATACTGTGTTTATTAAAATAAAAACAGAAACAAAACCAAGAAAGAAGGCTTGCCTTTAGTCCCATTCATATATGCTGGGTAAATAAAAAGCAGTTTTTGATTCCAGGATTGTCTGAAATTAGTCACACTAAGCCACTTCTCCAGCACTGTACAAATAAAGGGACATGCTTTCCCCAGAGACCATCACTGTTGGCAAACCCCACATCAGATAGGTAGTGCTCTATCATGGGAGTAACAGGTGAGTTTTTGAGGATGTTGGGTGTAAATCACAATTTCATAAAGTAGCATTTTTATACAACAGACGACTTCCCAATACAAAAGGATTTATTGAGGAACTCCTTTAGAACGAATAGTCTTTTTTAGTTTTTAAATTTCAGATTAAAAATTTAGTACTTCAGTTCCAACATTGTTACCATCCATCTGCCAGTTTTCACAAATATATGAATGCATAAAAGCAATAGGGACAGAAACACTCTCCATCAATAGTGGTGATTGCTCTACAGATCTTTTAAGATGTAAGCTACCTCTAGGAAAGCATTGCATGCAAGAGATGGCTGCTTATAAAAGAAACTTCTAATTTACACTAAATATAAACCAGTATTTTTAAAAATACGAACACTAGCCCCGCTGGTATGGCTCAGTGGTTGAACCAGAAAGTCACGGTTTGGTATCGGGTCAGGGTCCATGTCCAGGTTGTGGACTCAATCCCCAGTGTGGGGCATGCAGGAGGCAGCCAATCAAGGATTCCCTCTCACCATTGATATTTCTCTCTCTCTCTCTCTCTCTCTTCCTCTCCATTCCTCTATGAAATCAATAAAAATATATTTAAAAATCCATTCAAATAAAGTATCTTATTTCACAGAAATGGAAACTTTTGAATTCCATTTTTCCTACAGTTTGAAGTCCACCTGCAAGTATGTACTATAGCTTTACAGTAGAGAACCATTTCAAGTCATTAAAAGCCATATTAAATACCATTTAATTTGTAAGATCATTAAATGATACTACAAGTATCATTTTCTCCAACTATCACACCATATTTCTGAACCCAAGACACTGTGATCACCTCTAATTTAAGAAGGGCTTTTGGAGCGTGAAGAACAGCAAAAGAATAACTACATTAAATGTACACATCATTGTAAGAAGCATCTAGATTTCACAAATGTTAAAATGCTTGAAGAATAAATAAGGAAAAAATAAGAAAATACTAACAAGTACTGGGAAGCACCAATAACCAATTTTGATGATTTAAAAAAAATGGAAGAGTCCCAATTCTGGGTATATCACCAAAAGAACTGAAAGCAGGGTCTCAGTGGAGGAGGCAACCTCCACTTTTAAGCGATATTTGCACATACATGTTCAAACAACACTATTCATAACAGATAAGAGGGAGCAACCTAAATGTCTACTGACAGACAAATGAGTAAAGAAAATTTGCTACATACATACAATGGAATGTTATGCAGCCCTAAAAAGGAGGAATTCTGGCACATGCTTCAACATGGATGAACTTTGAGGATACCATGCTAAGTCTAATAAGCCAGTCACAAAAAGGAGGCTTTGGCTGGTGAATATATTAGAATCTGCAACTATGAACTAGCTGATTTCCTCCTTTAGTAAAAATCTGCTAGAGGCATAGGAGTCTGTACTTTGCTGGCCCAATGGAAGCACTCTAAGCCGGGACCCTTCAAAATGCCAGCGCTATAAACACTCTGACTTAGAAGATGGGAACATCACAAAGCAGTTTTTCAAATAAGAATTATCTGTAACACATCTATTCAGTTAAAAAAAAATTATGAGAATAAAAATCACACAATTCCACTACCCAGATATTAGTGTTGTTTTCTCCTCCGGTTTTAAAAATTTTTTTAATTATTTATTTTTTGAAACTTGAAAATGGTAACATATTGTCTCTTGTTTAGTCACTTTAAGTTTATTAAAAGCAGTTCTCCCAAAGATACAGGTTCTTAAAGTTTTAAATTTCAACCATTAGTTATCAACCCATAATTATCACTATTCTAAATGTTCTCTAAGTTGGTACTAATCAATGATTTAACCCTTAGTCGTTTTGCTCTGTTCCCCATACTTACCTTGTAAACTTCACTGAAACCTCCTCTACCCAAAAGATGTAACAACAAATATCTGTCATTTAACGTTGGATGATCTTTAAATCTGTGGAAACAGAATATATAACATACATATATAATTATTAAATTATGTAATTCAAAGATACAGCATGACTACAATGAAAAGCATTAGCTGTAGAGCCATGAGACATAGGTGTCAGTCTCCGCATAGCCACAATCAGACTTTTGACTTTTGTTGGCCTCCCCCCTGCTTTCTGCCCTGCTATAAAATGAGGGGGGGTGGACTACACTAAATGAGGGATTTTTAAACTGCGTTACTCAGTTCCTCCAAACCATTCAAGGGCCACATGCTCCCACCATTACATAACTATATACAATAAAACTCCCAGATATTTTCATGGGCTTAAAAATAGATTTGATTATAAAGTGAGTCACATGTTCTATGTGCATTCATCTTCTCTCAATAATGCAAAAAGTCTTCATGCTGTAACTGTTTTCCCCATAAAGGATACCAGCTTGTGCTGTTCACTAAAAAAGAAATAAGAGGTTCTGGCAAAAATAACTTTTAAAATATTTCTACCTAGTTCCTGATCTTAAATAGCCCCACTAGTAATCCTGAAATTATTTTGATTTTAAGATGACAGATTGCCTGTGGAGAGAAGTGACATTATTGTGTGATAATTAACTTTGGAAACAGACAGATCTAAGTTTAACTCTTAGTTTGGGCCACTAGTTATGGGTCTCTGGTCAAGTTAACTGAATTTTTCTAAGCCTGTTTTCAGATCTATGTTTCAAAGATGACCTACCTGACAAAGTTACTGTGAAGATTAAATGACAGAACACAAGGGCACTTAACACTATGACTGACAAGGAGAGTGCTCAATAACAGCTGTTGCTGGCACTTTACTGAAAAAGGCCATGGCTCACACTGGCAAACAAAAATACACAAGTTATAGCTATGTCAGAAACTCCTGTTTCAGAGTCCAAAATATGTGGGAAGGAACGGATTACAGATAGAAGCCATTTCCCACTTGCTATCTACTTTTCACAGTTTCAGTCTCTTAAATGACTTATAAACAAAGGTGGGCATTTATCTAAATGAATGTGCTGAACTTAACAGAGTCTTGCTTAAAATCTCAATGGCCAAATGGCTCTTAAAGGTCATTCAGAAACCAGCTGTGAATTCAATAATCTTTCCACAACACCACTCTGTCATGCATTCTTTCCTTTTGTAAGGCTCTGTAGGTAAATCTAAACAGGAAGTGTATCCTAACCATTTACACTATAAATCTATATTGTTTTAGTGACCTCTATGGGGAAATATACTCTATGTATAGGTATATGTTTAATATATAAATCTAATATTTTTATATATATTTAAACTAAAGCAAATCATTATTTTGTTCATAAAACTGTATTACACCCTACAATAGAATCAAATACAGCATAGAATCAATTTACCAAATTTATATTAATCAAAAACATCATTCTAGACCAGCAATTTTCAACCTTTTTCATCTCATGGCACACACAAACTGATTACTAAAATTCTGCAGCACACCAAAAAATACATTTTACCGATCTGAAATAAAATAGGTATAATTTTGATTTATTCACACCAGACAGCTATTGTTGTGCTGGCTGTTGTTATTTTTTTATTTGACAATCTAAGAGGTCAGTGCCCCTGACTAAATAGTCAGGTATTGCATGTTTTAAAAATTCTTGTGGCACACTGGTTGAAAATCACTGTTCTAATCCATGTCAGAAAGTGCTCAGCAGTCTTTAAGCCAGTATACCCCCAATTGCTTACTGTGAATTATCTTCATTATGTATCCTTTTTAGTTCCCTGATATGTAGATTTCTAACCCTTTCTAGCCTTTCCAGCTCTGCCTGGATCTCCGCTTCCTCCTAAAGTAAAAAGGAAAGAAGTAGCTCAGAACACAAGAAATGTTACTTTTCCAGAATCTCATTTCAAAAACAGCATCAGACAGCTCTCTCATGAAAAGCTAAATCAAGATGTTTTGCATTAAAAAATATTTTTTAAAAGAACTAGACTTTTTGTCATAAAAACCAAGCCTATAACAAAATAATAAATAAAGTTCAAACCATATAAAGGATTACAGTAGAAAAAGTAAGAGTCCTCTGCCCTTTGCTCCCTCCCCTCTAGACCACTCCTCAGATGTAACTGCTGTTAAGACTCTTATGTAAAGTTTTTAGGAATGTTTTGTGCATGTACATATAGATATGCAATCTGTTTTTAAACAAAAACCAGGTCCTTTGTCTGGTTCTGTTCTGCAAGTATGGATTATACTTGGTGTTTAAGTTTTACTGATTTAACAAGATCTAAGAATCCAGTGGGGCAAAAACAAACACGTACCAATAGCAGTTTATTAAAATGCTTATTGACCACCATCACTGTAAGTAGCACCCACCAAAAATGTATGAGCTGCTGAATTAAAAAGATGAGCAACCTACATCTAAGATGCTTCTGTGAACATCGCCAATAACAAATTCTGTGTAGATGCCTTTGTGTTACAAGGTTGATACAAGACCTTCTCTTCTTAGCCAGTTTAGGCAAAAGATAAGAGCTGCTATGTGATTTAAAATATCATGAGATTTCTACGTGAAACCAATACATTTGCCCTTGCCTAAATAACCAACTTATTTCCACACTAAATGTAAACTAAAAATCGCATTTCTGGGGATGGGAAGAGTTGAGTGGGGGTTGGCGGGGGACGTGTAAAAGAAAAAAAGAAAAAAAAATCGCATTTCTCTTTTTATTTACCTTTTTAAGATGACCTAATCGGAGTTTGAAGATTTCTTCTTGTTCATGGTATTCTGCTAATGTTAACCTGGAAAATAATGGTAGAAATTTCAATAAATTATTTGAAATCATAGTGTATATTTAAAGAGAAATGCCAAAGTATGTTATACAGTATAATTAGTCTGTTAAAACGGTTAAAAGACAGTTTATCTTGCAGTCAATCCTTAGACACGAGAAAACTTCTGTGATTTATCAGATGTGATGTGAAAGAAGGACTTCAAAGGCAGAAGTCTAAATTGTAAAAAATGAAAAAATAAATAATGTGCTATAATTTTACATTATTTATAACATTAGTTTTGTCCCAAACATTACTCAGATGAGAATCCTTTAGGAGAGGTAGCCAAAAATTATGTTTAAAGTGTTTTAAAGGGCAAAATAATAGCCAATGGATCTGCTTATTTTTGATAACTCTTAGCCTTTGATATATAATAACAAGGAGAAGAACGTCTATCTGGAGTTTGAGGGCTAAAGGTTCAAAGTGCAACTTGGGTCATGTGACCTTGGGCAAGCAACTTTAACCTCTTGAGTCTCAGTTTCCTAAAAATGCAGCAAGTAATAATACCTAGCTAACAAAAGTGTTGTGACTATTAAATGAGAATGTGAAAAGAATGTATAATTTGCAAAATGCCATTTAAACAAAATTCTCAAAGGGCTGACTCGATGGGTAATCACTTGTTCATTTCATGTTTCACCTACTCAATTCACATGCTCACGTTTTAAGAGTAAGCATGTAAGATACTACTCCATCTTCACCCTCTTCACATTCTGAAAGCATACATATATAATTCAAAGTTTTAGATGTCCCTGTTCAGATATATTCTAACTAGCAGGAGAAAGAAGAAACAGCTATCCTATCAACCAGGAAGGGCTACAAAAAGAGCCTTTGAGGTCTAACTAAAAGAAAATAAAAGAGTAAAAAGAAGAAACACATCTAATAGAAGAATTATGCCTATCTCTTCATAATTGCAGAAATACTTATATCCATTACTTATATCACACTAGTGAAAAAAAGGAAGAGCCCTGGTCAGATGGCTCAGGTGGTTTGATTCCCGGCCAGGGCACACACCTAGTTTGTAGGTTTGATACTCTAAGGCAACCAATTGAGATCTCATTCTCTCAAAATCAGTAAGAAAAAAATAACCGTGGGTGATGATTAAAAATAAAAATGGGAACCTGGCTGGTATGGCTCAGTGGTTGAACCAGGAAGTAATGGTTCGATTCTGGTCAGGGGGCCATGCCTGTGTTGCAGGCTTGATCCCCAGTGTGGGGTATGCAGGAGGCAGCCAATCAATGATTCTCTCTCCCTCTCCCTTCTTCTCTCAGAAATCAATAAAAATATATTTTAAAAAAATAAAACAATAAAAAAGGGAGAAAAGAATGCTTTCTCTGCCTGAAATAGGTTTGATACCAGGAAAGGATAATGTGACTCACTCCAAGACTCCAGAAGACTGTTTTTGGCTTCTGGCCCAAGGAATGAGCCAAGTCTCATACTCTAATTAAAAACTGGACCGAACGCCTTCCAGCTTGGATTTTACACAGAACTCCAGATGGCAACTATTTATTCACATACTACTGACCTAGACTAAATTCTAATTATTGTTCTATGGGAAGGAAATAACCTATGCCGCCACCTTCTTCTTTTTCTTTCTTTTTTTTTTTTTTTTTGCCTATGCTTTCTTTATACTCCTAACCCAATGGCTTTATGCACTAGAGTTAAGTAAGTTTCAAGGTATGTTGGAGGAAGAGTCCCTTCACAAAATAAATACACGAAAGAAGACAATCATCACATTAATGTGTGCAATATTTGCCTGGAGAATCTTTCAAAGTTGGGCTCTTATTTTGATTTTTTTAAAGGAAATAATTTTTAGTTTTAGTTTTAAAATATTCAGAGCTATAAGAGTGAAGATGTTTTCCAAGCTTACTCATTATGCATATTTTTATAACTATATTTAATGTAATTATTAACTTATTCATCTGTTCATTTTCCTTAAATAAACTGAACTGCTATGGCTGGGGCTGTATCCTTTAGCTCTGTATCCCCAGTGTCCAGACCTGAGCTGAGAATATAATAAGCACTTAACATAGACTTACTAAATGAATGTCAAAGGAAACACTCCCCAATATGTCAGGTCTGTATGGGGGTGAGGATTGCTGTTAAGCAATCCTTCTCACTGGATTGAAGATACATTTCTGGAATGTCATGGACTTTTAACAATGGTGTAATACAAGTATTATACTTGAGGGCGTTTATGGGTTAATACGTTTTTGTGAACTGATATGAAAACATAAAAGGCAAAAGACATACCAATTAATAAATCATACAATATTATTATATGCTATTTGTGGCTATCTTTAGACCTGAAACTTATTTTCAATTAAAGAACCCCACAATGACAGCTTTACAAAAATTCTTTTCTCCCTGAAAAACCAATGTAGCCAATATAAGTACACTGATTACAACAAGAGCAATGACTGATTCTATAAAAAAATATATATTTTTTAAATTTCAAATCTCCAATTCAGAAACCAACTTTATGGCTACTATCAATTCTTTAGATATTTATTGCCTACACTATTGTCTCTGGTTTTCCCTTTTAATTTGAAAGCCTCTTAACAGCAGTTGATGACTTAAATGTCTTCAGGGTAGCATAAGAAATATTTTAAATAAGTAATATATAGATTTTATTTCCCGCGCACATTCTAACTATTTGGTAGTTCCTGTCCAGTTGGCAAACTACATACAGCCAGCGAGCCATTCAGTCCAGTTTCTTTTTGTAAATGAAGTGTTACTGGAACACAGCCACACCTGTTCGTTTACGTATTATCTAGGGCTGCTTTTAGGCTATTCTGTTGAGTATTTGCAACAGAAAATCTCTAGCTTGCAAAGCCTAAAATATTTACTATCTGGCCCATTAAAGAAAAAGTTTGTCAACTCCTGTCCCAGAGGAAGATTCTCTTAGGGTTTAAGAATTCAATGATCAAAGAGGGAACTCTGACATGAGATGCGGGTGAACAAGGAAGCTATCTGTGCTCAGGATATCCTACCCCTCCTATGTACTAATTGCTGATTGGCAGTGAAAAAAAGATGCAATTTAAGATACTGGTGTTTTCCTTAGGTACCCCAGAACAAGAAAATACTGTGATACCAAGATTTAGCTTATTGGGAAAATGTCCTTTTCCTAAAATAATACCTATTTTTTCTGAGCTTATTCCTAAGTTTGTGGCTGTTAACAAGTGCTCTTTAAACACAAAACAAACCCTCCCCCCCAAAAAAAACCCCACAAAAAAACCCCCCAAGTGCTCTTTAGACAATAAAGACCATTTTTCAGTTGTACATTCTTCAGTCTGAAATAGTAGCCAGGTAACCCCCATAAGATGATACCAACCTAGAGCCAACCACACATAAGCAATTATATCCTTTGAATACCACAACAACATCACATCCTATATAATAAGAGAAACATGTAAATTGACTGTCCCTCTGCTACGCTCACCAGCCAATCAGGAGTGAGTATGCAAATTAACCCGACAAAGATGGCGAGTTAATTTGCATACACAGGCGCCAGGTGGAGAGCAGAGCAAGAGAGCCCAAGGCTTGGGGGGCCGTGGCTCCCTCCAAGCCGCTGGGCGGAGAGCAGAGCAGGAGAGCCGGCAGAGACTGGAGCAGCTTGGGGAACTTGACTCCCCAAGCAGACGGAGAGCAGAGAGGGAGAGTTGACAGGCTGGAGGATTTGGCAGAGTGGGCGCTGTGGGAGGGAGACAGAGCAGGAAGGGAAAACCAAGAGCGCAGGGAGCACCAGGAATCCTGGGAATAGTAGTTCTGGTGGCAGCCCCAGGACCTGAAGTGGAAGCCCAGAGTGCAGGGAGCACCAGGAATGCTGGGAATCATAGTTCTGGTGGCAGACGGATCTCCTAGACCAGCGGTTCGCAACCTGTGGGTTGGAGGAAATACAAAGGTGATACTGAGTTGTTAGAAAAAAAAAAAAAAAAAAAAGCCTCTATTATTCTATGAGCAACAAACCAAACTGGGGTGGGGGTCTCAGACAATTCGCTCATATGATTGCAAAGAAAAAAACTCCCGAGGGCTCCCCTGAGGGCTCCCAGATTGGAGAGGGTGCAGGTTGGGCTGAAGGACCCACACCCAGTGCACGAATTTTCGTGCACCAGGCCCCTAGTTTGTTATAACAGTGGCCAAAGATCATGATGTCAAGTTAAGTGACATTACTTTTCCTTCTCACTCAAAACTTCCTAAATAAGATCAAGCTAAAAATATTAGCTACCCTTATATGACTTGAGCAAATCCATTAATGTAGCCAAAAACAAAGCTTAAGGTCTAGAAACCACCATAATTTATCAATTTTTTCCAGTGGCATTCAATAGTTTTGTGTTTTAGGGGAGAGAGTGATATCTCATATCAATAAAGAACATACGTTTCATTTTCAGCTCCATTGGTCTTGCTTTTCCGCTGTTTCTGCTCATTGGTTGCTGGAGGGGCCTGTCCCATGGCAGGAGGTTTCCGCTTTGCTAACATTTTCCGCTGTCTTTCAATTTCTTCCCTCTGTGAATTTATCCTTTCCTGCTGCCTAGAGATATAAAAGATGTGGCACAGAGAAAGAAGGTAAAAAACAAAAATTAACATGGCTAGAAGATACACACAAATATCTTTGCCACCTGCATATTTAATAGACTTCAGAAAATAACCCCCTTTAAATCAAGTAGAGATTTGATTTTAACTTCTATGTGAAAGAGCCAAATAAATGATAGTAGAAAGATTTATTTAGAAAGAGTCTGCTTTAAGACACTAGTTATGATTATTTTCAGAGTAGAAAAGTGGGCAGGAAGGAAAATTATCAAATTTCTACTGTGACCTCATTATCTGACTAAAAAGAATTTTCCCAGAAGAGGTCACTAGTAAATAAATAAATAAATAAATATAGAAAGAATTTTCTGATACCTTTTTAAAAGTTAAGAAAACAGCTCTAAGTCATTCCCACTCACTGATACAGTGAAACTTATACTAACTACCTTCGGAAAAAGCACGATGAAGCCTTGTGAGTAGTAAAAACTCCCTCAGATGTGGTACATTAAACGAATAAAAAACATAGAGAAAGGTTCCAGACATCTAACATCATTAGACTCTTTCCTAATAAGATGTCTAATTTTTCTAAACAAGTTTACAAATTAAAAGTCAATAAAAATACCAATATAAGAAAATCATTTTCTCTTATGTGTCCCACCACCTAACAAATATTAAGGTTTATAGACTTGATATGTAAAAACATACCAAGATTTGGGTTTAGTTAACAAACTAAACTCTTTAAATTATCTGTCATAGTTGACAGTCAAATGCTAGATATGCTTTCCCCAACTTTTTTTTATTCAATCTTCATTTTTGTAGAATGACAATCTATTTTTTAACCTATTCTCAAATGAAATCTCTTCTACCCTCTTCCCTGAACACAGCAGTTGTCAGTCCCTATACAACTTTTCCAGATTCAGTATATTTATTTAGAAAGAGTCTGCTTTAAGACACTAGTTATGATTATTTCCATTCTTGGAAGAATGGCAACCAGAAAAAAAAAGACTATGCTCCAGGGAGGGCAATACTTTAAACAAGGTTAAACTAATCTGAGCACTAAAAGCAACTAACCATCTGATAATATAATTCCTTTGCTGGATCACTGATTAGATATCAATTTAACAGCAGAATTGACATTTTAATTAAAGAGTTTTCTGTTTGTCTGAAAAAAATCTTTTAACTATCATTGGAGGTATGCTTCCCCCTCCAAAATATATGTATAAAATCATTTGTGGTTTAAAAAATTTCTGGATTAAGACACAGAGTCTTTAGGTAAAATCACAGTCTTCCTTCTGACTCAATGAATATCCTTAAGGGAAATAATTTACCTCCTCTGAACATGAGTTTCCTAATCAAAAAAATTGGTAAAAATACATGTTTAGCTCATTTCTACCCTTTCAGGGGCCATGAGTACAAGGAACTCTGAACTTTCTGGAGATAACCAGACAATATCTAATTTAAACTATCAACTATAGTGGGAGAATCACTCAGCCTCCACAGATTACCAGCCCCACAGTCAACATATACATAAACCATAAACAAAGGGTAGCATACTGATGCCAAGACATCTTTGCAGCATCTTAAACTGTACAAAATAAGAATAAGAGAGCTTGCCTTGACATGAAAATTGATGTAGCAGAGATCAATCTATGCTAATAATAGGGTAATATACAAATTGGTTGGGACGCCGTGACAGTAACAACGGAAGCGGGGCTGCGGCAGAGAGGCCCCTCCACTGTGGGCCCGGCCTAGGGGCGGGTCCATGGAAGTCCGCAGGCCTCCGCTGCCACGGTCCGGCCTTGGGCAGGGCTGCAGCAGGGGTCTCTGTGTGCCTGCACCGCTGGGGGTCTGCAGGCCTCCCCCAGCTCCAGCCCACTTCTTTGGGGCAATCCATCTAGGAGCCCCAGATGAGTGAGTGGGGCCTACCTCTTTGGGGCAATGGATCACAGGGCAAAAGCCAGGCTAGGGGAGCCCCCTCCCATCCCCGCCCGAATTTTGTGCACCGGGCCACTAGTGTTATACATAATAAGGATTCCTACATTAATTCCTGATGTTCTTAAAACTACTTACCTATTTATACTTACAAATAAAAGTTATCTAAAGATAGTCTATCAGTGATACTCCTTACGATTTATTTTGAGAGTACAAAGTCTGGATTATGTCAATAAACTATAAATTCTCTTAGAACAAGAACCATGTCTTATCAACCCTTCTACTTCCAACACATATGACAATGCCTTTATATAGTTGAGCCTTAAATATTTCTTACATGCCATCAATTTTAGAGTGTTTGATCTTCATCACCCATGGAAAGAGTATTTTCCACCATCTTTTACAAAAGTATTGATGACCTAATAAATCCATCTCACTCAAATCTAAATAACCCTATTTCAAAAGCCATTGTCTATAAAAGAAAACAAGATAATCAGTCTTTGGCACCACTATGGGTTGAACTGTGTCATATAAAATATATGTGAAAGTCCTCACCCCCAGTACCTCAGATTATGACCTTTGTAAATAGAGTCACTGGAGATGCATTTAGTTAAAATGAGGTCATAGTGGAGTAGGGTGGGCCCTAATTCCAACATGACTGCTGTTTTTACAAGAAGAGAAGAGAAGACACAGAGACACATGTGGGAACAGAATGTGAAGATGGAGGCAGAGACTTAAGTAGCTAAGCTGCCACAAGCCACAGAACACCAAAGGAGGATCCTCCCTAGAGGCTTCAGAGGGTAGAAGAAATTTCATTTGAGAATTGGTAAAAAAAAAAATCCCAACAGATTCTGTCATTCTACAAAAAAAAAAACTTTGGCCCCCTGAACTGTGAGAGAATAAATTTGTTTTGAGCCACCCAGTTTATGGTATTTTGTTACAGTAGCCCAAAGAAAAGAATACAGGCACCTTCAACAACAAAACTGTTATTTCAGACTCCAACCATATTACATATAAACAAGCAGGAGGCAGTAAAGAACAATGCACATTTTCACCAAAAAATTTTTAAGCAGTGCTCTACAGATAGCACCTAAATATACCAGATACAAATTTTTAAAGATTCCCAGGATTTCTTATGTTCTACTAGAGGCCCAATGCACAAAATTCATGCAAGAGTAGGCCTTCCGCCGTGGCCGGTTTGGCTCAGTGGATAGAGTGTCGGCCTACGGACTGAAGGGTCCCAGGTTCGATTCTGGCCAAGGGCACATGTCCAGGTTGTGGGCTCGATCCCCAGTAGGGGGTGTGCAGGAGGTAGCTGATCAATTCATTCTCTCTCTCTCTCTCTCTCTCTCTCTCTCTCTCTTTCTCTCTCGCAGGAGGCAGCTGATCAATGATTCTCTCTCATCATTGATGTTTCTATCTCTCTCTCCTCCCTTCTTCTCTGAAATCAATAAAGAATTTTTTTTTTAAGTAGGCCTTCCTTCCCCTGGCTGCGAGCATCGGCTTCCCTCCGGCACCCAGGCTTCCCTCGCAGCCCCAGCTTTGTCTAGAAGGTTGTCCAGAAGGAAGTCCAGTCTAATTAGCATATTATGCTTTTATTATTATAGATATCTACTGGGAACTGTGAAATGCACTACCCAAGGGAGAAGCTACAAAATGCCAAAGAAGGATCCTCTCTAGAGTCTTCAGAGGGAGTACGCTTCTGGCAACACCTTGTTTCGAATTTCTGGCAATTTTAATTTTTTTAAGCTTTAATGTAAAACTCGTTTTGATTCCTT
>NW_006295564.1:2286255-2296486 GCF_000327345.1 Myotis davidii | reverse complement strand
ACATGTGATGGCTGAAACTGACTGAAAAGATGACTATCACTAACTACTAGAATTATTAATGATTCAATTACAGAAAACTTAAAAAATACAAACCAAGTTGTCAATTCTCAATTTAATCATCACATATTAACTTACTTGATAAGGTTCTGGAAAGCATAACCATCTGTCCATTGTTCAGTAAAAGAGGCCCCGTGTCGGACAGTGGTAAAGTGGCCCAATCTCAAGCGGTCTTGCATGCTCTTATCTCTACATGCCATCTTCTCTTGTTTTGACTTAGAAGAACAAATAGAAAATAATTTCATTTTCCTATGAGAACTCATATATAGCATTATGTTTATTCTTTGTACTATACTGTGCAAAGTTTAGTACAACTGACTAAATTTGCATTGACCTTAGGAAGTAAGCTAAAACTTTAAATAAATTCTCTATATTAACATCTACCTTATCATAAAAATGGAAAAAAAGCGGTTTCCTTATTATAAAATTAGTAAATTAAAAGATGAAGCAGTCCTGGCTGGTTTTGCTCAGTGATTAGAGTATCGGCTCACAGACCAAAGAGTCTCAGGTTCGATTTCCAGTCAAAGTCATGTACCATTGTTATAGGTTTCCCCAATCCTGGTAGGGGGCCGTGCAGGAGGCAACCAATCCATGTTTCTTTCTCATGTCAATGTCTCTCTCTCTCTCCCCCTCCTCCCTCCCTTCCACTCTCTCTAGAAATCAATGGAAAAAATATCCTCGTGTAAGGATTAAAAGTAATAAAAAAATAAAAGATGAAGCAAAATTTCCCAGTATCTTTGACATCAGCATAATCACTTCACTTTTATCACTGCTCCCTGTCATTTTAACAACATCCCAAAGATTTTAAGCACAAGTAACCAGGTTGCCTCAAACCTGTACCTTGTAATAATTTCATTAGTAAGTTCTGCCATCTTAAAGCTTTCAATGTAAGATAAATAAGTACTGGGAATGTAATAAGAAAAAACTTTCAAAAAGAAGTTACTAATAACTATTAAAAGCAAGTTGCAATTAATCACATACAAGGATATACCAACGTAATTATTTTACAGCACAAAACAATTATAATATAATTATATATGTACATTACTCCAAATACCATCTCTGAAATGGAAACATAACTATTGTTAAATGTTTGTAATAGAATCCACACTTCAACAGATAGATAAAAATAAGAATTAAGGTCCAACCGGGTAAGCTCAGCTATAGCATTGTCCTGATATGCCAAGGTGTGGGGTGTGGGTTCAATCCCCGATCAGGGTACATACAAGAATCAACTAATGAGTGCATGGATAGGTGGAACAACAAATCTCTCCCCCCCCCTTCTCCCTCCTCCTCTCTCTAATCAATAAATTAAAATTTAAATAAATAAAAGAATTTAGGGAATCAACACCGCGAATAAACTCAACTAGGACAAGCTGTTTCTGTCCAATCAACATCACACACAAAGCAATGCAAAACCAAAAAGCAGAAAGAATGTCCCAAATTATAACTCTGGATGCTTGGTTCACATATCCAAACAAGAAAGAATTTTAATTATCAAACAATAAGTCTTTTCCTAAAAAGCCCTAGTTTGAAATATTTTCATCCCAGGTAAGGAGTAAGGACCCACAACGACACACACTGAGCACCTTGGGATACGTAGTATCCTGGCTGCCTTTCACCACTCACCTTTTCTATAAGGAGTTTCTTGCTCATTGTCACACATCGATTTAATCGTTCTTTGTATTTCTCTAGCATCTTTTGCTGTTCATCAATCTGCCGTCTCAAATCACAGTTGGCCTTCAATGGAAAACAACATTTTACCTCCAAGGAAGAACGATTAATACAAAAGAAGTTTCTAGGGATGTCAGAGAATCATTTGTTCTTAAATCAAAAGCAAAATTAAGGATTGAACAGGTCTTAAAAAATGTTAAATTCTTTATTCTCTCTTAATAAACTTATCTATTTATTAAAGATGAATTCTGTTACTAAAAGTGCGCTTGTTTTTCTACTGATCATATTTTACTCCTCCCAAAAGCTAGTTACAGCTAGCTAAATCTAGTACATCACATACGCCTCAATTATCACAAGACGAAAGGGAAAAAACCCTATGAAATATGAGATGCTTAAAATACATAAAAAGCATGATTAAACACTTTACAGCACTTATGGATTAAATACTTATAAAGAGTGACTAAACATTTACAAAAAAATTACAGAATTAAAAAAACACACACATATAGTTCTTTAAGTTCAATTGTTCTTTGTTTTTAAATTCTTGTTTCCAAAGAAAAGGAGACATGAATGTACATAGTGTTTCTTACCAGAAAAGCCAGGCACACCCATGCCCACATAAGATAGAACTAGCTAGCTGAATACAAGGTCCTGGTTCAAGAATGCCAGAATGTAAATACACAGTTAATTTAGCTGTGGCCAGAAGGATGGGATAAATACTTTGAAAAATTCAAGCCTCCTACAATAACAGAGAAGGAAAGAACCACTAACCCAAGATCAATTTTGACTTGAAACTCCTGAATTTATCCTGGTGTTAAAAAAAAGATCTCCACTCTTTCGGTAAATAAATGCTACTTTATAAAAACTTGCTGGAATTATGAAAAAAAAAAATCTGGTATTTCCCAATCAAATAAAATAAGTGTTTCTAAAACATTAAAAATCACACATGGAGGATATTAGAGAAAACTCAAGTTTTAAGACTTTTCAGGCTTCATTCTAAAGTGACCAGAATAGAAAAGCTCCCATCTCCAACTGTCCGCTCTCCCCATAAGTATAATTTCTTCCCATTAGTTCCTCTATGAGTTCTATGGACCACATTATCAAAAGCGAAGTGCAAGGCAGCAGACCCCTACTCAGCTGTGTCATGGGCCCTCGTGGAGCCGTTTGAAAACCACCACATTAGTATAAATAAGGATCAAACCTACCCCTTCTAAATCACTAGAGAAGAGAAAAATGTTAATCAATTTTATTTATAAATCAGCAATATTTATGTATATATGCATTTATATATATAAATACTACAAATGGCTCAAAATTACTAAAGGAAATGTATCAAATGTTTTATCTTGAATGCCATCTTTTTCAGCATTTGCTGAATTTTTTTAAAAAAAGAGCAGGTATTACTTTCATAACAACAATAAAAACATTTAAAAAATTTTAAGCATGGATTTGTCAATATACCAAATTGCATGTTAAAAATACGTATTTAAAATATCCTGGTATATTTTCTAGTGGTATCTTTTAAATTCCAGATTAGGTATTTTTGACCTAATTTTTCTTGTAAGTACAAAAAACTTTAGATGAATAGATTATAAAAGATACAAAATAAAAAAACCAAGGCTGTGAAATAGTTTTAAAATTCAAGAATACAAAGGCCCTGGCTGGGTTGCTTTATTCTTTAGAGCGTTGACTCCATACACCAAAATTGCAGGTTTTATCTCTGGTCAGGACACATACAAGAATCAACCCACCAATGCATATATAAGTGGGACAACAAATTGATGCCCCCTCTCCTCTCCGCTCCCCCTTCCTTTTTCTCTCTAAAATAACAATAATAAAAGAATATTAAAATTCTACAATATAAGATTTCCAATTTAAAGGCATTTACAGTGCTTAGAATGTAGGTTTGATCCTGCTCGCTATTCAGAAAATATCCATATGCTTATTATTTAACTTTGTTATTTGGCTATAGTAATTATCTCTATGATATGCACATATGCCAAATACACATAACATCAATCAGAGCTTATAAAATCTCCTATCACATTTTAATACTTACTCTTAACAAATCATCTATTCTTCCCTCCTTCTTCTCTAAGTCAGAATTCTTACTGTTTTCTAGTGCAGATATTTTTTCTATTGTGAGGTCAGACTATAGAGACAAAACAAAATTTAGAATTAGTCTCAAAATACTGCATACCGTCACTCCTTTTCTCATTACTTTTCTGGGAGAAAAGGCACTTGCTAACAAATAGCCAAGAATCATATGGCTCAAGAAACTGAATCTCCTTTCTTCATCCCATTCTTTAAGTTTTATATTCTGTTACACCTGCACCTCAAAAACATATTAAAACTGGAATGAAATGTATGAATTATCAAGATCTCTGTGTATTGAACAATAGAGAAACATACTATTTTAGAAATGAAACTGAGAGAAGACATGACCCAAGCACGCCACCTTGTGGAAATAATGAACAATCAGAAGGCAAGAGATCAAAGTTACTGGAATATTCAACTATCTTTCAATTGCCCAAAGGCTGGTAATTCAAATAAAATTAAAGTCTGCTCCTGAAGGTTGCATAGCTCAAGACTTTAGAAATGCTCCTAGATTTTCAAGCATCCTGCCCTGACTTGAAGGCAGCACAGTGCCAAGAAAACCTGGTATACTATTTGACTAGCTCAATATTACAAAGTAGAAGACATATATCCACTACCCTTTGCAAATAATATCTTTGATTGTTCACAACATTCTAACTTAAAAAGTTTCTGAAGACTGTTTAAGGAGAAAAGTATGTTGGTGTGCCACATGTTAAAGAAGTTTATCTAGGTCCTGCCAAATGAATAGGTACACGGAATAAATTAACTCCTTTCATAAAGTAGTAAATTAACATTCATTGACGACTACCGTGAGCACTGTCCTAATAAGCATTTTGTATATATTGTTTGAGACAATTAGAATCAACCACATTATACAGATGATTTGTACTCAAGAAAATTGAGGACTAAAAATATAATGTAAGGTGTAAAGACAGAATTTGAACTCAGGCAAGGTCTCCAAATGAGTGCTCTGTTCTCAACAGCTTGCTATAAACAAGCGCTTCTGCTGCAACGTGCCAGAAAGGAAAAGAAACACCTCAAAAGTTAAGCACCTTCCAAAAGCCTTTAAGTACTCATAATGTAACTTCTAACAGAATAATAAAAATAATGAGGTAAAGTTAGAGAATTAAAGGGAAGACAGAGAGAGGACTCATAGACTTTATATGTGGTTAGCAGTTATTCTTAAGCAGATCTTTTTCTCCTCTGTTTACCTATCGCCAACCTACCTGGGTCTGTCTGTGCTGGATGGAGATCTGTTTCTGGGAGCTGCAGTAATGCTCTGTGTTACCAGATCCTGTAGAAGAGGGACTGTTTTGCTGAGCCTGTAATAAAGGTATATTACCAATCACAAGAAAGTTTTGCATTTTCCTCCACAAACATTTGTATGAATGCAAATGATTAACTCTATATAAAATGAACTCTGATGAAAGGCAGAAGTCAGGGCCATGTAGCCACGAAGAAAGTAAAACAATTCAAATGAGAAGCAAGAGCCAGACATGATGGCTTGGAACATGTTCCTAGAAATAGTTTAAAATATCAAATGCTGCCTTAGCTGGTCTGGCTCAGTGGATAGAGCGTCAGCCTGAGGACTGAAGGGTCCAGGTTCAATTCCGGTCAAGGGCACATGCCCAGGTTGAAGGCTCAACCCCCAGTAGGGGGCATGCAGAAGGCAACCAATCAATGATTTCTCATCATTGATGTTTCTATCTCTCTCCTTTTCCTTTCCTCTCTGAAATCAATGAAGATATATTTTTTTAAAAAAGCAAATGCTTATAAAAGAATTTTTTTAAATATGTAAATTAAGTTATTCCTGTTATAACAGGCCCCTTTCACTTGTATTTAAATATGCTTTTATCAGTAAAGGCTGGTGATGAAGCAAGGGGATGCTAGTAACTCCAGGCAGAAGGACTGGGAACTACTATTCAGAATAAAGTAGTGCCCCTTATCCACAGTTTCAGTTACCTGTGGTCAACCGTGGTCTGAAAATATTAAATGGAAATTTCAGAAATAAACAATTCATAAGTTTGAAATTGCACTCTGTTCTGAGTGATGTGAGGAAATCATGTGCTGTCCCGCTCAGGACATGAATCATCCCTTTGTCCAGCGTATCCATACTGTATGCACTATGAACCGTTAGTCACTCCGTAGCCATCTGACTGTCAAAGTACTATAGTGCTTGTATTCAAGTAACCCTTACCTTACTTAATAATGGCTTAAAAGAGCACAAATAGTGACACTCGCGATGCAGATGTGCCACCAAGTGTTTCCTGTGTGTGAAAAGGTAGGTATGTATAGGTACTATTGATACCATCTGTAGTTCCAGGAATCTACTGGGGGTCCTGGAACAGATAAGGGGGGGGACTATTGTAGTCTCCTAAGTCCCCAAACATTATCCATAAACACACACTGGCCCCAAATCCAAGTTAATTTCTAATAATATTACTTGCTGACAGAGACTTTTTAAAAATATATATTTTTATTTATTTCAGAGAGGAAGGGAAAGGGAGAGAGAGACAGAACCATCAAGGATGAGAGAGAATCATTGATCAGCTGCCGCCTGCATGCCCTACACTGGGTATGGAGCCCACAACCTGGGTCCTGACTAGGAATTGACCATGACCTCCTGGTTCATAGGTCAATGCTCAATCACTCAGCCATGCCAGCCGGGGTGAGTGACTTTTATACACAATTTACAGGGCATCTCTAAAGCATTGCCTCCTGCACACCCCCCACTGGGCATCGAGCCCACAACCCGGACACGTGCCCTTGACGAATCAAACCCGGGACCCTTCAGTCTGCAGGATGACGTTCTATCCACTGAGCAAAACCAGCTAGGGCTTCTAAGGCATTTTTAAATTTAGAAAGCTAATTTAGGATTTAATATTATTCAACTATTCAGGAATATACAATCATTATTATCCCCAAATTCCTTTTATAAACAAAATGGCACCTAACAACACAGTACAACTTGTCACAGACATAATTAGGAAATATTGGATGGTGTGAGGATTAGATAATGTAGTGTTTTACACAGGTAAATTTTTCTGATACTGTATATATTTATCTTTCCTTTTTTTTAATCCTCACCCAATGATATGTTTACTGATTTTCGAGAGAAAGGGAGAGAGAGATGTGTCTCTCTCACATTGATGTTTGCATCTCTCTCCCTCCCTCCCTTTCTTCCTCTGTCTCTAAAAATCAATGGAAAAAATATCCTTGGGTGAGGATTAACAAAAAAAAGAGAAGAAACTTAGATTATAACTGGAAATAATGAACCAGTAAGAGGAACACAAATTTTAACAAATGGTGGCTTCAGCTCTGAAAATTGTCCCTAAACATGGAAGCATAGGGCAATAGAGCTTTCTCTTGCTTTATACATCCTTGGTCACAAACACTTGGTAGGTCACAGAAACCAAGAAAGTAGAAATTTCTGAGTCAAATTGTATTATAATTTGGCAAATAGGTCAAACTTTCAAGTTCTTGTTCTTCAAGGAAGGAGAAAGAAGCAAGCTGAAAAGAGCAAACAGATAAATATTCCTGGAAAAGGTAAACATAACAACACTCAGAAGAGTTGAGAGAAGGCAAGCATGTCGGTCACCCAAATACCAGAGGTGAAACAGCTTGTAAGCATGCTACGGAACCCCTGACTACAGGCTAAAATTTTACTGACTTGAATATTGCTTTAAATAAGTGATGGCTGCAGTCTGGAAATTTTACTTGTTATAAGTTCTTTGGTTGTTATGGAATTTGATCTGTATCTTCTTTACTTTGTCAACCTAAGGTCGCAGTTTTCTTCCCACAATGTGTTCAGACATTAACAAAACAGTTTTTTCTCTCAGCCCTTTGAACCCAGGGAGACTGAGAAGAAGCTCACCACTACCTCTAGAAGTGACAGTTAAAAAGGTCATCCTCTCTCTACCAAATAGTTATTCTAACTTCATCAAGGAGCTCCAGGACAACAAGGGTCTGCATAAACTCAGGCTCAGGACTCACTGAAACAAAAGTGAAGCAGAGGCCAGCTCCCCTCTGTGCCAGCTGCTCTGTGTCGAGCCGAGGTTTTGCTAGCATTACTGACATCAGGGTTGGCAGAGCAGACTGCTCCTCCGAGACCTCCTTTGCAGCGCTGCCATCTAAACCATAGAGGGGCTGTTCTACTCGTCGCTGGAAAACATTAAAAAACACACAAATTACATGAGAAAGAAAATCTGATATTGCCAAAACATGCAACAGATTAAAACAGTTATTGAATATAATAATGACTTAAAAAAAACAAATACCTCTGAAGACACATACGGAGAGCATAATAACATTATTGGATTATAACCTAGCTATCAACCTGAATTAATATCTTACTCAAATTAAACAAAACTACATTTCAATGGTTCTATATTTACTCAACTCTGAATTGGCAGATTACTCTGTAGAGTTCAATAAATCAACCTCATAATACCTTCAATCCTACAAAGGAAATGTTATTTCTATCCTGTAGGTAAATGAAGATTAAGATATTTGTTCCCTACTTTATAGGTAGAGCTTATTTCACTCTTAATCCTATTCTCAGCACACTATACCTAGACGCAAAAAACAGCTGAAATAAATATAAGCAAAACAAGCTCCATACTACACTAAAAGAATAACATACCACAATTATGTATGATTTATTCTAGAAATGTTAAGTATGGTTCATTATTAGCAAATCCAATAATGTAATTCATTACATTAATGTCAGAAGGAGGGGAATCAAGATTCTTCCCTTTATAGATGACCCCCGCAAAAAAAGTCCACATTATTGGGCAACTCTTAAAAAAAAAAAAAAAGACCTGGTGGCTCAATGATTGAGCATCAACTTATGAACCAGGAGTTCACAGTTCGATACCCGGTCAGGGCACATGTCCAGGTTGCAGGCTCAATGCCCAGTGTGGGGTGTGCAGGAGGCAGCCAATCAATGATTCTCTCTCACCATTGATGTTTCTATCTCTCTCCCTACCCCTTCCTCTTTGAAATAAATAAAAATATACTTTAAAAAAACTACAAGTATCCATCTTTCATATAATGAAGTATTTTTTTAGAAATTAACATACATAAACTTAATGGTCCTTTAGTAGAAACACTATCATTAATGTATGGAATTAACACATTAATATCACAATCATTCAACATTTTTATAAAAGTTTTGGTCAATGTGATAAGGAAAAATGAGGTAAACACACTGGAAAATAGTAAAGCATCATTAAAAAGTATCATTTTTGGATGATATAACTATTCACAAAGGAAACCAAACCAACTGAAAAACAAGAGTTCAGTAAAATGGTCATATATAAAATAAATAGACAAAAATCAATAGCTTTCCCATATACCAACAACAATTGATTACAATCAGAATATGTAATGGAAGAAAAAGCAGACTTAAAATTTATGTAAAATACTCAGAAATGCACTTAAGAAGTATGCAGATTATACATAAAGAAAAACTAGAGCCCGGGTGGTGTGGCTCAGTGGTTAAGCACAGACCTATAAATCAGGAGGTCACAGTTTGATCCCAGTGACATGCCTGGGTTGTGGACTCAAGCCCCAGGTGGGGCATGCAGGAAGCAGCCAATCAATAATTCTCTCTCATCACTGATGTTTCTATCTCTCCCTCTTCCTTCCTCTCTGAAATCAATAAAAGTATTTTTTTAAATATATATACATTTTTTTTCTTAAAAAAAGGAAAAACTAGAGCTTCACTGACAAACACAGAAGATTTTACCTAAATTAAATTGCAATATTATGCTTCTGGATTCAAATTTTACAGATGTCAAATTTCTCTAAAAACCAATGCTTAGGGCTTTTTCTTTCTTTTTAGTTTTGTTTTTCCTTTCCTATTTCACAAGAAAGTGTGGTGATGGTATAATTATCATCTGGGTTCCTTCTTACTCTCTTTTAGGGAGTTGATTTTTGTGTGACTTCACAAATGAATTCTGAGGTTCACTTAGAAAAATAATCAAAATTAGTCGTTTAATTTTAAATAAGGAATATCTGGGAAATTTGACTATTAAAACATATACAAAGCAACATTAACTAAATTAGTATAATACAGAAAATTCAGGAAGCAACCCATGTAATATCCTATCTAATAAAAAAGAAACATGGTAATTGGCGTACGACCACTACCCTTCCCATTGGCTAATCAGGGAGATATGCAAATTAACTGCCAGCCAAGATGGCGGCCGGCAGCCAGGCAGCTTGAAACTAACATGAGGCTTGCTTGCTTCAGTGACGAAGGACTCCAACGTTCCCACCTGCTGCTGCAGGCCTCTGAGCCTGCAGTTTGAACATTGTAACAAATAATACCACCAGACTTCAACCAGCAGGATTGCAACATTGTAAGCAAAGGCTAGAGACCTACTTTCAGCCGCGGAGG
>NW_006295564.1:2274071-2285568 GCF_000327345.1 Myotis davidii | reverse complement strand
CAAGATGCAGTTGGACATCCCCCTGGACTGAAGAGGGTGCAGGCTGGGCTGAGGAACCCTCCCACCCCGGGCACGAATTTTGTGCACCAGGCCTCTAGTGAATATATAATTAGTGATTAAAATATACTTCAAATTAGTGAGAACTTATTAAAAAGATTATAGGATATTTGCAGATATTAGAAAAAAGGAAAAGAAGGTTGCTTCCTTATCTATCTACTAGAGGCCTGGTGCACGATGCACATAAATTTCATCACATGAATGAATGCTTGAATATCAATGTGCCACAAACCAGATAGTTTAGCCCTCTCACAGTCCGGGACACCTTGGGGGATGTAGCAGTGTGCCAAGCGTCAGGCAGAGAGGAAGAAGTCCGAATTGGGGCCGGACATCCATCTGCTTGCGCTCATCCCAGCCCGCTGCACCTGCTGCCACCACTCGGTAGTGCTGCTGCGGAGTCAGGAGAGGCTCCCAACATGGCAGTTGCGCTCACCAGCAGTGAGCCCAGCTTCTGGCTGAGCGGCGCTCCACTGACCACCATGGGGCAGCTCCTGCGTTGAGCATCTGCCCCCTGGTGGCCAGTGCACATCATATCGACCGGTCGTTCTGCTGTAATGGTTGCTTAGGTTTATATTATATAGATTAGAGGCTCAATGCATGAAATTCATTCATGGATA
This sequence comes from Myotis davidii, assembly GCF_000327345.1. NCBI lineage: Eukaryota > Metazoa > Chordata > Mammalia > Chiroptera > Vespertilionidae > Myotis > Myotis davidii. Next base: position 2,284,894 of record NW_006295564.1, on the reverse strand, counting down.
GGGTCCCTAGACCTGGCCGGTGATCAGGGCTGATTGGTGGGGCGACTGGTAAGGTGATCGGGGGCGCACCTGATGCACCTGCCTTGGCTAGGCTGACACTGGCCACACACCCTGCCGCTGCAGCCAGTGGCTTCCCTCTGCGGGGCAACTGATGGGGCGATCATGGGGGCCCCCTGGCACCCGCCTTGGCTAGCCTGGGGCCTGCAGGCTGGGGGCAGCTCCTGCATTGAGTATCTGCCCCCTGGTGGTCAGTGCGCATCATAACGACTGGTCATTCCACCTCTCGTTCCACCATTTGGTCGATTTGCACATTAGGCTTTTATTATATAGGATGTATATAAAAGGCTAATATGCAAAGTGTCCCCACGGGAGTTCGATCAAGAGTTCTATTGCTCGCTATGACATGCACTGACCACCAGGGGACGGTGCAGAAAAAGGAAGGCCCCGGCCAGCAGCCGCGAGCTGGCAGGAAGGCCCTGGTCAGCAGCCAGAAGGCCCCGGCTGGCCTGATTGCCGGCCAGGCCTAGGGACCCCACTTGCGCATGAATTTCATGCACCAGGCCTCTAGTATCATATAAAGTTTATAAGAACATACAAATTCTTTTATGACTTTCTAGTGGTGAAGGGTATTTTAAACATGACATTAAAAATACAAACCATATAGGAACATCTAAGAATAATACAAAGACAATAAGTAATAAAGAAAAAGACATTGATAAATTCAACTACTTCAAATTTTTTGACTTCTGTATGGTGAAAGTCAACATAAACAAAGTTAAAAGACAAAATTACAAACAGGAAAAAATATTTACAATATAAATGATGAGTTAACAATTTTAATAAATAATGTATTCCTACCCATCAGTAAGAAAAAACAAGTACTCCGAGAAATAAATAGACAAAGGACCTGGACAAGCATTAAAAGAGAAATCCAAAGGCCATCAAATATATGAAAAAGTGTTTACTATCAGTAATTAAGAAATGCAAGTTACAACAAAGCATTTTTCTCACTGACAAAGATTATAATGATAAAATTCAGTATTAGAAGGATATGTAGAAACTAAGACTCTGAAACTGCTAATAACCAGAAAAGTGAGCATATTCTTTGACTTGGGAATTATACTTTGGAAATTTTCAAAAGGAAAAAAATGTGTAAGTACAAAAATATGTATAAACAAGGACATTCATTACAATACTACTTATAGAATATAAAATGTTTATAGGATATTGGTTAAATAAATTAATTACAACTAAAATAAAATCTATCACATGAACATACACACTATATAATAAAGAGCTAATATGCTAATTAGACCGGACTGCACAACAACCTTCAGGAATGACCAATGGGCGGGGCCGCAGAGCCATGAGGCAGCTGGGCTGCAAGGGTCAAGCTCCTTGCACAAATTTCATGCATCGGGCCTCTAGTGTGTATATATATATGGCCACTAAACTCTTTAATAATAGCCCTTTTGGAGAGGACTTTCTATTTTACCACTTCTGAATTGTTGGATTTTTAAAATATGTATATATCCCTTTATCAGGAAAAGCTATTTAACATTTTCATTTTAGAAAATGAAAATAAAATAACCAAAATGATCCTGAAAAAGGAACTCTGAGTAGAGTCCACCTAATACATTTGGGCCCTGACTTACGAGTTTAATTCGTTCCATGACGGAGCTCGTAACTCAAATTACTCGTATGTCAAATCTTAAAGTGAACGAGTGAGACACGTGATGCTGGGCTGATGTTGTGGCATTCACTGTGACGTTCGCTGCACCAACTAGCAGTGGGTATCTGAAGATGGCTCGTAACCCGAATTTTAGCTCACAACTCAAAGCAAAAAATCAGCCAAGAGACAGCTCGTATCTCGAAAAACTCATTAGTTGGGACACTCGTAAGTCAGGGCCCCAATGAATTTAAAACTATATCTGGAAATAGATCAGGCTACGATGTTTGAACCAACCACCTTCCCTTAGAAAACAGGACAAAGTATAAAAAAAAGATATTAAGACCATCAAAGATTTGATTTTTAAAAAAAGGGATCCACCAGTGTAAAATCTAAGGGAAATGAGAAACAAGACAAGTAAAAGAAGCACCAAAATCACATTTGCCCTAAGGGTACCTGCAAATCTCTTTAATTTCTATTTCTAGTGCATCCTAGTGCTAAGCAAAAGTCACAGACAAAAGCCCACCCTGTTCAGTAAGGAAACTGTTCCCACTTCAAGCTGGGCTTCTGAAGGGCTAGTAGACACCCCTAGAAGAAAAACTGACAGCACCCTAAAGGAGCTGCAAAGTTGTCAATGAAGGGACAGGGCTTCCCTGAGAAATGTTGGCTCAATTCAAATCAGTACTGCCTGGGTGGTTGAGACAAACAAACAAAATAAATAAAACACATACACAAAATGCTAGCCATAAATTCAGCAGTTTAAACCAGTATTGGATTAGTACTCTCTAGGCCAAGCACGTCAAACTCAAAGGCTAACATGGGCCAAATAAATGAGGCATGTGGCCCATGGGCCACGAGTTTGCAATACTTGCTCTAGGCATTTGGAAGAAGCAAATATTCTCTCTGGAGAAACACATCTTTATCCCAGCTCTCAAAGAAATTTCACAAATAATTTTTCAAGAATAAGCAGATTTATGTATAAAAATAAAAATGAAGCATAAATAAATGAAACCCTGCCCTGGCCAGTGTGGCTCAATTGGTTGGGCATCATCCCATGCACCCAAAGGTTGCCAGTTCAATTCTCAGTAGGAGGTGTGCAAGAGGCAGCCCATTGATGTTTCACTTTCACATCAATGTTTCTTTCTCTCCCCCTTCCTCTCTCTCTAAAAATTAATTTAAAAATATTTGCTTGTTTTCTTATCTTTATTATAGAGAGTATTATAGAGGTCCCCCCATTGCCTTTAGCTACCAGGTTCTCACACAGCTCCAGGCCTTCACCATGCTATTGCCTGTGTCTATGGGCAATGCCTATCCTATCTAATAATAGACAAACATGGTAATTAACCGTAACCTCGCTACCCTTCCCACTGGCTAACCAGGGAGATATGCAAATTAACTGCCAACAAAGATGGCGGTTAACCGCCAACAAAGATCGTGGCTAATCTGCATACATAGGCGCAATGATGGCAGGCAAAAGGGGAAAGACATAAGAATGGTGGCAGGCAAGAGCTGGGGGTGCCAGTGATCGCCATGGCGATCGGAGGACGAGAGAGTCGGGGTGCAGGACCCCCGGGGCCAGGGGTGCCGGCTGGGGCGCGGGGCCCCCCTCCTCGGGTGGGGAAGGGGGGGGGGGGGCTGGCGGGCATGACTGCAGCGATCCGCCACCGGCCAAGCCCCCAACCGGCCCTCCCACAGGAGATCGGGGCTGGTGGGGCGACCGCAGCGGTCCGCCAGCACTCACGCCCACAACCGGCTCTTCCTGGTATTATCTTGCCAAGATATTCCATATCAAGTAAGAGAAATAATTAATATAATCATACCTTTATGTAAAGTAATAAGTACTATGATAAATGAAAACAACAGTAAACAAAACAAAGCCAAGCCCTTGCTCTCATGGGATGAACATTCCAGTAGGAGAAGATGGACAATAGATAAATCATATAGTTAAAAGTTAAAACATATAAGTTACAAATAAATTAAAATGTATTAAAACTATACTATACACCAATTATGATGAATGATCTACAATAACACCTAACAATATGGATGAATCTCACAAAAGTAATACTGAAAAAAGGATGCCAGACACAAGAGAGTATACTGTATGATTCCTTTTATACACAGTACAAAAACAGGAAAAACTCATCTATGCTGTTAGAAGTCAGGATAGTAGCTATTCTGGATGGCAGGAAGAGGTCTAATAACTGCAAGGGAGCATAAGGGAGGTTTTTCTGGGGGGCTGGTAATAACATCATTTCTTGTGCTAGTATAGTTCGTGTAAATTCAGTAAGCTGTGGGGGCCTGTCCTGTGCATTGTGGGATGTTTACCATCATCCCTGGTCTCTGCCCACTAAATGCCAATGGTACCATCCCTCCGCCCCTAGTTGTGACTAAAAATTATGCCAACGTTGGCAAATGTCCACTGAGGAGCAAGACGATCTCCTGGTTGAGAACCACTAACTTAGCTATAATGTTTTTAAGACCTTCAGATCTCAAGGCAGAAAACAAACCTATCTCAAATTTGTATAGCATTAGCTTCTCTACTATGTCACTGATTAAGACTTGAAAATAATTAAAATGCCAGGAGCTGACCAAAATTTTTTTTAAATATATATAGGAACATATAAGTTTGTCAAGGATAAAAAAACTACTGTTTGGATAGGAAACCATTTCCTTGACAGAACACTGAGCTGTAGGCTTAGAAGGAATTTATTAAACTGAGAATAGAGTTAGCTCTTATAAAATGTTAATTTACTATATATAGATTTGAATCGAAGTGACTGATTCAGAGGTAATATTATGAACTTTTCTCCTTACTGCCTCATTCCCCTTGAGTGATTAATTTAAGAGAAATTTTGCTTGAGTGTTCCTGGGTTTCTTGTCTCCTGCAACAGGTGTCAAATTTCTCCAGGTGAATGCTTACCGGTAAGGGATTGGATAAGGAATGTTGCGGTGAGGATCGTGCAACTGGTGGAACACTTCTGCCAGGGCTGGTTCCTGGCCCGCTTCCCCCAGCAAACTGGCCAACAGGGAAAAATGGATATGAATAATTCAAAACAGTACTATGCTTCAGATAAGGAGAGTAAAAGATTAATACACAAACAGGTCTTAATTATATATGGACCCTCTAAAAGTCAATACATTTTATTCTAGAAAGAAAATGTCATGTAAGTCAAATTTTGCTATATTTTCCGTGAGATTTTTAAGAAGGAACTCCAGCAGAAATGTACCAAGAAAACATGGCTAGAAGCGGTTTTGAAAAATATGAGAAGAATGTTTTCCCTTCTTGTCACAAAATACATGAAGCAGAAATATAGTGGTCTAGTGGATGCTAGTGTCTTCTTTAGTAACCACTGACGATGGGTCAGTGAGCACACTATGTGTCCCACTGGACTAAAGAGAAGAGTCCAAGTTACTCAACTTCAATCTAGGTAAGACATGAAACCTAGTCTGGCCAATAAAAAAATCACCTCATTTGTGAATTTTTATATCATCACAGACAAGATACATCATAAACAAATTTAAATTCAGAAAGCCAGCAGCAGTTTCCTCTTATAGAGAGAAATCGGATGGCATAAGACTGATGAAGATGGGAAGGGCAGGAAAGCATAGTGAAGGAAAAATATTGCTTTCTAAAGCCTTAAATGAAGCAAAATTTTATTTAAAAATAGACTTCTCTTCCCCCCCAAAATTTAACTTACCTCAAAGTAATCACTAATTTTATGTCCCCTAGGTGTGCCTTTCCCTGAAAATGAAACCAAAGTAAGTATAGTTTTTCAATAACACACAGGTAAACTATCAAGCACTCAAATGTACTATGTACTCAATAACTGCATACATTGTTATCAATTCAAGTGCTGGTGTTACTTTTGACAAATGAGCCCAAATACCTAGCTCATAAGGACAGGGAGCTTCCTCTATATAAAGAAAGACTGAATAAGCAGTGAAAGGCCTTATCGCAGCTTGCTTCCCTTTAAGATTTGTTAATCTTTCTTTATAAATACACTTTTATGTCACAACTGTGAATCAAAATAAAAGTCATCTATAACCCATACCCCCAACTAAGAGAACAAAGAATTCAAAACAAACTCATTTAAAGTAAAGGGTTTGCCGAAACCGGTTTGGCTCAGTGGATAGAGTGTCAGCCTGAGGACTGAAAGGTCCCAGGTTTGATTCCGGTCAAGGGCATGTACCTGGGTTGCGGGCACATCCCCAGTAGGAGATGTGCAGGAGGCAGCTGATCGATGTCTCTCTCTCATCGATGTTTCTAACTATCTCTCTCCCTTCCTCTCTGTAAAAAATCAATAAAATATATTTTAAAAAAAAGTAAAGGGTTTATTCTATTTCACAAGACTTGGTGACCTTGTCATTTTGGGAGAATTCCCCCTCATCCCAAAAGTAAAAAATTAGTAGATTAAAAAAACAAGAAAAACGCAAATAGAGTGGGACTTCTATTACAGGAGGCAAAGGAGAGTGGAGGGGGAGAGCCAAACCATTTATTCTTTCTTTATATAAAGATATTTGGCATTAGAACTGTCACATCTATAGATTTATTCCACTGAGTGCCAGTGTCCAACTAAATAATTGATATGGAAAAAGAGTAGGTGGAAAGGACAGCCAGGTAAATAAAACCATTTCTGAGCACCTATTATTAACAAATCACTGATCTAATGCATAGTTGAAGCTCCAGTATAACCTCTTTTCTGTATAATAGATGTTTGGCCTGAAGAAAAAAACCTGTGGCCAGAAGATCGTTAACTTACAACAGGAAAAACATGAGTCCCCAAAGAACTGACACCGTATTGTCAAGTGTATATCAAGTGGCAAGTCTATAATAAACACCATGATATTCCCTTAAGGTACAACATCTCCTTTGTTAGGAATCCCTGCATACAAATGAATTACCTAGGGTGAGATGGAAAATTCTATCTAAGTACAGTACATAAGAGTTTAGTATTTTTATTGGTGTGAAATTATTACTACCTTGGCTAGTTTCATATGGTTCAGCTTTTCTTTTCCGGTTTCTCTGGTCATTCTGTTTTTTCTCAGGAGTCTGTTAAATACCATATAAATCACAATTAGCACTGTGTCAAATTTTTCAGATTATGAAAATTAGAGAGTATGAGAGTATATACAAAATATCAAATTTATAAGGAGATTTAACTGGTACAGACAAGTCGTAAATCAGTGTCCTGTACTTAGAGCAGGGTCATGGAAAGTATAAGGTCTGGAACCACATCATCTATACAATTCTTGGCAAACTGCTTAAAATATCAGAGCTTCTATCTACTCGTCTGTAAATCAGAGTTGCTGCAAAGCCTAAATAAGGTATTTTTATAAAGCACAAATGTAGTACAAATATCTAGCATATTGTAGGCTTGCCAAAATATCCTAACAGCTGCTATCTACTTTATAAGAGCTTAAATCCAATTCTTTTTCCAAAAAGGATAGACCTGCATAATCAATCAACTGGCTCTGATTTATTGAAAGTTCTGTCGAAATGCAAAATAGGTAGCTGCAGACTTGGACCCACATCCAGGCAGCTGGGTTTTTTGCCTAAAAAAAAAAATTCTTCAAATTCTATTATTAAAGTTGGCCAGGCTACACTGCTATACTGACCCACACATCTGTGTACTAACAAGCATTAAAATTCAAGGGCATCTAAACTAATTCAGATACAACTGCAAATTTTTGACCTTTATTGATGGCAACTAAGCAGAAATTTAAAAGAAATACAGACACAAGGGGTGGGGGAGGTGGAAGAGGATATAGGGGGAATAAATGGTGAAGGAGACCTGGGGTGGTGGACTCATAGTACAGTGTACAGATAATACAGTGTTGTGGAATTGTGTACCTGAAACTTGTATAATTTTGTCAGTGTCACCCCAATAAATTCAATAAAAAGGAAAAAATTAAAATTAAAAAATACAGACTCAAAGAGCACACAACTGAAACAGCACACACCTTAATAGCACCCCTGGGGTTATATTATCTTTTATCCCAGACTGAAACTGGGAATATGAAAAGTTTTGTAACAGATCTGGCTTCTTACCTCTACTTCTTTATCACTCAAGGACCCCACACTGCACAAACTCTGGTTTGAAGACTCGCTATTAAGTGGCCCCTGAAAGACAAAAAAAAAGGAATTAAAAGAAACTAATTTAAGATAACAGCAAAAGTGAGGAAGAAGCCTGTTGATTTTGATGTCTAAGTCACCTGACTTAGAAGCCAAGGGGTAACTACACTGTCTCTAAGTCAACTTGAAAAGAACTCAACTACAGTACCCTCATGTTAAAATTCTCTAACTACTATTTTCAATTCCTTTATAAAATGCTGTACGTGTGTGCAGATTTTCTCTGAGTACATGTCATGAATTCATTCTTTAAGAAAAATAAGCAGGAGAAATCAATTCTCTCAGCCTCTTCATACAGATATCTGAAAGTTGAGATGTTAATATGTTAAAGGTTCCTTATGAAGGAGTGGTCAGAACCGTATTGAACAAAATGCTTTTCTGAGTCATGCTTTAAGGAGGCATGACTGCTAGTTCAAAAACACACCGTCACAAGAGATCGATTTCTCAGAGCCTAATAGCAAGAGGAGCTTGGCTAGCCTGCTCCTCAGTGAAACGGGTGCAGACTATTTAAAAAAAACAACTACTCAAAATTTCTGGAAATGATCCCTAAGGGTAAACAGCAAATAAAGAAACAACTATTCAATAAATTCTATGACAATTCAGTCTGAAAGGTGAAAAGTTATGGTATTTGAAATAAGATCACTCCCTCCCCTTCTTAATCCCATTTCAGCAAGGCTCCAGACTGCTGCCTTCATAACACAGGACTCCCTCTTTCCTCAGCTCTCAGTCCAAGAGCTTTCTTCCTGGGTGAGGAGAGATAAGCAGCTGTGCCACACACACTCATCTCCTGCCCCCTCCAGGGCTCAGCTCCTAGAGCAAGGAGGTCTCTCACAGAAAAGTTCAGCACTCTCCCCATCCCCACCTCCAGAACCCTGGCTCAGATATTTGGCCTAGGGGTAAAAGCTGGAACCCATAATACCAAATCTCTTGCCAAGAGTGTGGACAAGAACAGTGGTGGTAGTAACAGGCGACTGAAAGGAGATTACAGTAAACTCTCAATATGTGGACCTTGATAAACAAGACTTCAGATTTAATGGACAAAATTTCCAGTCTGTATGTAATATGTGAAAATGACCACCCTGTTAATGTCTAAATGCTTTTAACCAAGATTTACTTATAATTGAATGAACAAGATATTTTTTTTGTTATTAATTTACTGTCATTTTTAACAAATTTTAGTGAATTGGCCATATGTTGGAAAAAACACTAGTAATTTTGCCAACATAAATATTACATATCTACAATTATAGTCTACACTAGTGACCCGGTGCACAAATTTGTGCACATTGAAATTAATTAGAAGAAATATTTTAATATAGCTATTCGCCCTCTCTCTATAAGTGTCAACTAAATTCACGATCAACAACAGATCGAAACACATGTGCGCGACTGGTGCCAGCGAGAGCTTTATATGTATCATGCATGCACAAGTCAACTTAGCCTTTTATATATATAGACTAAACTTGCTTAGTTAGAACTGCTTTCTGATGTAGCTAAACTTTTTCCAGCCCAGTGAAGCACCCCAACTTCTCTTTCAGGTAATTGTCAGCAGCACAGCAGTAAATATCAACATGAAGCAGATTCTTATTGTAGATCACGCAGGGAGAACGAAGGGTAAAATAACTGCAGCAGTATATGACTATATTCTGTGCAGTGAGAAAACCTGAAGTCATTTTCAAGGTCCACCATGTCTTACTTCTTCAGTGGGGTCAAGTTTCTAAACTTTCTAAATCTCCATTTTCCGGCTAATGAAAAGAAAATAGGATTCCACCAAGTCTCCTATCTAGCTGCTCCAGGACTTCTGTGAGGTTCAAATGAGATGAGGCACAGGAAAACACTTCACAGACATTTAGTTTAAGTGTGAAATGTTTCTACCTGGCTATAAACCAAGTCATGTTCCTGGACTGAAGAAACTGCAAGGAGGCTAGTCGTCGCTAGGGAAAGGAAGCTGAGCGTTGCTACATGACATCATTACCCGGACAGACACTTAGCATATTAGCCTTTTATATATATAGAAATTTAAATCCCAAGTCACCACTCATTCTCATTCAGCGAACGATTAGCAAGTGATCACACTGTATCGGATGCTTCTGTTGTAGCATGGCATGACTTTCTGCTGCAGTTTTAACACATACTGGTCAATGTTCCCCCATCCACTAAGCCATGCCCCAGCTGTGTGCATTTGTTTATTTTCAGTAACTAGTGAATGCACACATTTACTAGACCCATTCACTATAAATTTAAAATTACTGTCAACATGGCTCAGTGGTAGAGTGTCAATCTATGAACCAGAAGGTCATGGTTTGATTCTGTCAGGGCACATGCCCAGGTTGCCAGCTTGATCCCCAGTGTGGGGCATTGAGATGAGTCACAGGAAAATACTTCACAGACATTTGGTTAAAGTGTAAAATGTTTCCACCTGACTATAAACCAAGTCATGTTCCTGGACTGAAGAAACTGCAAGGAGGCTAGTCGTCGCTAGGGAAAGGAAGCTGAGCGTTGCTACATGACATCATTACCCGGACAGACACTTAGCATATTAGCCTTTTATATATATAGAAATTTAAATCCAAGTCACCACTCATTCTCATTCAGCGAACGATTAGCAAGTGATCACACTGTATCGGATGCTTCTGTTGTAGCATGGCATGACTTTCTGCTGCAGTTTTAACACAACTGGTCAATGTTCCCCCATCCACTAAGCCATGCCCCAGCTGTGTGCATTTGTTTATTTTCAGTAACTAGTGAATGCACACATTTACTAGACCCATTCACTATAAATTTAAAATTACTGTCAACATGGCTCAGTGGTAGAGTGTCAATCTATGAACCAGAAGGTCATGGTTTGATTCTGTCAGGGCACATGCCCAGGTTGCCAGCTTGATCCCCAGTGTGGGGCATGCAGGAGGCAGCCGATCAATGATTCTCTCTCATCACTATGTTTCTCCCTCTCTCTCCCTCTCCCTTCCTCTCTGAAATTAATAAAAATATATTTTAAAAATAAATAAAATAACTGTAACA
>NW_006295564.1:2273133-2274055 GCF_000327345.1 Myotis davidii | reverse complement strand
GTGGGGAACCTACTATTATATAACAGACTTTCAGCTTTAATGGATACCCCCCTCACCTGAATTAGTCCGTTATATCAAATTAGTCCATTATATCAAGGTTTTATAAGATACAGCCTAGACTATAGGCCAGAGAGTTTGTAGGAGAAAACCAGGGAATAAGACTTCTGGAAAGAGTTCTCTGGGGGACAGAACACATAGCAAACATTGACCTCAAAAACTCTCCCCTCCTTCACGGAACCCCAATTTGATTGGATTAGTTTGTAAAGGAATTTATGCCTCGAGGCATTGTTGAAAATAATAGAGTAATATGGGCAATTAGTGGAATTTAACAGCTGGGTTGGTCAAGGAAGGAGAGCCCTACCAGTAACAGTCATCGAAAGGTGACTACAGGCATACCTAAAGCTGTGCCTCCCTGAGGAACACCACCAGAGGTGTATTGCTAGGGAGATGGGGTGGTACAACAGACTTTACTAAAATAATCCAGCAAGTCACTAAACAAACAAGCAAATAACAATAACAAGCCCCAAGGGATGGGATGAGAAATCAGTACCCAGAGTTGCTGCAATGTATCATTTAAAATGACCAGTTTCCAACAAACAACTCATGAGGCATGCAAAGAAACAGGAAAATATGACCCATATATGTGACGGGGGGAGTCAGGGTTAGGGTTAGGGTTAGGTTGACGCTCAACCACTTAGCCACGCTGGCCAGGCTATTAATGACTTTTTAAAGTAAAAAACCAAATGGACCATTTGAAAAATAGAGAACAGCCCTAGCTGGTTTGCCTCAGTGGATAGAGCATCCGTCTGTGGACTGAAGGGTCCCGGGTTTGATTCCAGTTAAGAGCACATGCCTGGGTGGCAGGCTCCTCCCCAACCCGGGCCCTGGTCGGGGCACGTGGGGGAGGCAACCAATTGGTGTG
>NW_006295564.1:2262066-2270485 GCF_000327345.1 Myotis davidii | reverse complement strand
AGTCCGGTCAAGGGCATGTCCCTGGGCTGCGGGCACATGCTCAGTAGGAGATATGCAGGAGGCAGCTGATCGATGTTTCTCTCTCATCGATGTTTCCAGCTCTCTATCTCTCTCCCTTCCTCTCTGTGAAAAATCAATAAAATATATTTAAAAAAAAAACACAGGTAAACTAATTTGTCAATTTTTTAACATACGCATTCAGAAAACCTACTGTGGGGAACCTACTATTATATAACAGACTTTCAGCTTTAATGGATACCCCCCTCACCTGAATTAGTCCGTTATATCAAATTAGTCCATTATATCAAGGTTTTATAAGATACAGCCTAGACTATAGGCCAGAGAGTTTGTAGGAGAAAACCAGGGAATAAGACTTCTGGAAAGAGTTCTCTGGGGGACAGAACACATAGCAAACATTGACCTCAAAAACTCTCCCCTCCTTCACGGAACCCCAATTTGATTGGATTAGTTTGTAAAGGTATTTATGCCTCGAGGCATTGTTGAAAATAATAGAGTAATGGGCAATTATAGTGGAATTTAACAGCTGGGTTGGTCAAGGAAGGAGAGCCCTACCAGTAACAGTCATCGAAAGGTGACTACAGGCATACCTAAAGCTGTGCCTCCCTGAGGAACACCACCAGAGGTGTATTGCTAGGGAGATGGGGTGGTACAACAGACTTTACTAAAATAATCCAGCAAGTCACTAAACAAACAAGCAAATAACAATAACAAGCCCCAAGGGATGGGATGAGAAATCAGTACCCAGAGTTGCTGCAATGTATCATTTAAAATGACCAGTTTCCAACAAACAACTCATGAGGCATGCAAAGAAACAGGAAAATATGACCCATATATGTGACGGGGGGAGTCAGGGTTAGGGTTAGGGTTAGGTTGACGCTCAACCACTTAGCCACGCTGGCCAGGCTATTAATGACTTTTTAAAGTAAAAAACCAAATGGACCATTTGAAAAATAGAGAACAGCCCTAGCTGGTTTGCCTCAGTGGATAGAGCATCCGTCTGTGGACTGAAGGGTCCCGGGTTTGATTCCAGTTAAGAGCACATGCCTGGGTTGCAGGCTCATTCCCTAATAGGGGTATGGAGGAGGCAGCCAATCAATGATTCTCTCTCATCACTGATGTATCTATCTCTCTCTCCCTCTCCCTTCCGCTCTGAAATAAAAAATTAAAATAACCTATATTTATAAAACCCTAATATACAAATAGACTGAATGGTAGAACAACTGGTTGCTATGACATATGCTGACCACCAGGGGGCGTGCGCGGAAACATGGCGGGTGTAGGCAGCTGGCTGCAGAGTGTGGAACATGATGGGCGTTGGTTGCGGCGGGATGGTGGAGCAGGTGAGCAGAGGTGCCAGATCAAGGCAGAGCGCCAGTCGCTGTCATTGGGGCAAGCCTCTGGTGGTTACTGAAAATTCTTTGCTCCCGCATGCTGCAGTCCCGCCCGGAGTTCAAACCTGCAGCCAGCGCTAGTGCCAGCCCCACTCGCACCTGTTGCCAGCTCCTGGCGCTGGCCCTGATTGCTTAGCACCGTCAGCAGATGTGAGTGGCGCCTGCCAGCCCCAATCGCCCCTCAGGGCATCTCCACTTCCCCCTGCTCCTGAGGGGCGATTGGGTCACCAGCCACTGCTCACACCCGCTGCTAAGCACCAGCCCCAATCGCTCCGCACCATTAGCGGGTGCAAGTGGAGCCGGCACCGTCAGTGCGTGGGAGCAGCGGCAATGGAGAGAGCGGGGCTGCCGACAGAGGGAGGGTGGGGCGGCCCTGGTGTGGGGGGCCGGGCAGGGCCGTGGAGGATGGACCAAGACCCACCCCTGTGCCCACCACAGCCTCACCAGCCCACAGTTCCTTTCAAGGTGCATGAATTCATGCACTGGGCCCCTAGTAATAATAATGTTAAAAAATAATAAAAATTAAAAATAGACAACAGTCAAGTTTCTTGTTTTTAAAAAAGTATGGTTTCCAAACACAAAGTAAAACATGCTTTTAATTTACTCAAAATGCACTTTTGAAGGACTTAAACAAATATTTCAGTTACAAGCCTAAAGAAAATTTTGTGGATAATTTATAAACCCATGAAAACTGAGGTTAAGATACAAATGTTGACAATCAGCCTTTAGCACATGAATTAAACTCGTATAAACTAAGAAAAACTTGTAGAAGTAGGGGCCAAAGGTTAATCTTTCACTCCTATAAAAGTTTAAATGTCAACATTTATTGAGTTTCTAAAGTCTTCATTTCCTCGTTGGACTAAATAGGCATTTTAAAAGGGATTGAGAACAGTGGACAAAAGTTGAACTTGATTAAGTATAAAGGAGCACAGCTGACAAGAGTCAAACTACCTGAGAAAGTAAAGATACTCCATTAAGGTCTAGACCAGCGGTTCTTAACCTGTGGGTCTCAACCCCTTTGGGGGTCGAACGACCCTTTCACAGGGGTCGCCTAAGACCATTGGAAAACACATATATATAATTACCTATTGTTTTTGTGATTAATCACTATGCTTTAATTATGTTCAATTTGTAACAATGAAAATACATTCTGCATATCAGATATTTACATTATGGTTCATAACAGTAGCAAAATTACAGTTATGAAGTAGCAACGAAAATAATTTTATGGTTGGGGGTCACCACAACATGAGGAACTGTATTAAAGGGTCACAGCATTAGGAAGGTTGAGAACCACTGGTCTAGACCTAATGGAAAATTAAAACTAAGGGTCTCAATAAACTTTCTAGTCATTACTAGCATCACTTTTTCACACTATAGTAAAGTCAAATCAACAATTAGAACAGTCTGACTCCCAGACACACACCACACTGTCTAGTTTATCATAGTGTTCCCAGCAGTGAAATAGATGGACCATCTACTCAATTCTTACTTGATCTGTACATAGTTCTAGGTCAAGTGAACAAAAGCCTAATTTGCATCCTTAAAAAGAAAGAGCTGCGACCCTTAATCAATCCTAATATCTGAGTAAGCTGACAGACCCAGAACCTTTTAAATGACTGGTCTCATTGAGGAAAGATTCCAATTCCACTACAATGCCAAAAATTTACAGTTAGCCTTTCTCCCAGCCTTCCTTCAAAAGGACTATGACCTTTTATCAGTGGGACTGTGCAATAGGGAAAATAAAATAAAGACTTTTCAAGGATTACTAGATACTGGTTCTGAATTGACACTAATTCCAGAAGACCCAAAAACATCACTGCGGTCCACCAGTCAGAAGACTAACCTCTCAAGAATATGCTTAACTAACATTAATGCTTTTTGGTAATATTTTAATCATGCCAAATCTTAATCATGTGATTTAATAACATCCATTTCCAGACAACAAGCAAGCCCTACAATTAGAACAAGAAATCCTTTACCTGTCTTTTCTCCTGAAAACCTGCCTATGGAAGACTATGTAATTCACTCAATATCTGGTGCATATAATAAAAAAGACAGACAGTAACATGTTGGCAAGGACAGGGAGAAGTTTAACCCTCATGTACTGCTGGTGGAGATGTAAAAATGAAGCAGCTGCTTTGGAAAATATTCTTGACAGTTCTTCAAATGGTTACACTAATAATTTAGAATGTACATATGCAGATCCTTAATTTTATATTAGGTCCAGCCTTTAATAGATTTATCTTGGGGGGGGGGGTTAATCCTCACCCGCGGTTATTTTTCCATTGATTTTTAGAGGGGGACGAGGGGAGAGAGAGAGAGAGAAAGAAACATCAATGATGAGAGGCACATGGATTGGATGCCTCCTGCACATGCCCCAACCAGGGCTAAGGATCAAGCCTGCAACTGAGGTATATGTCCTTGACCAGAATCCAACCACGGATCCTTCGGACCAAGGGCTGATGTTCCATCCACTGAGCCAAACTGGCTAGGGCTATTTTTTTTTTTAATTCTCAGATGAAGGAACACAGAGAGAAACATGATCAGCTGCCCTCCACACTTGCCCCAACCAAGGATTGAACTCATAACCCAGGTATGTGCCCTGACCAGGAACTGAACTGGCAAGCCTTCAGTGCATAGGATGATACTGAACCAACTGAGCCACCCCAGGGAGCTAATAGAATATCTCTTAACTAAGACCCATTAATTCCACTCCTCGGAATATATCCAAGAAAAAAAACCACATATGTGCACACAAAGACATGTACATGAATGTCCACAGCACCATTATTTATAATAGCCAAAAAAAGGGAAACCCAAATGTTCACCCACTGAAAACTAGATAAACAAAATATCAATACAATAAAATATTATTTCGCAATGAAGTTCAGACACATGCTCTAACATGAACAAACCTTGATAACATAATGCTAAGTGAAAGAAGCCAATCACAAAGAACTGCATATTATGATTCCATTTATATGAAATGTTCAGAACAGGCAAATCTATAGACAAAAAGTAGATTATGTAGTGGTTGCCTAGAGCTGAGAAAGATAGGAGTTTTGATGGTGACATCTATGTGATAAGGATTTCTTCTTGGTGTGATGAAAATGTTTTAAAATTTATTGTAATGGTTTTACAATTCAGCATATATACTAAGCCACTGAATTTTACACTTTGAGTGAACTATATGGTGTGTGAATTACATCTCAATAAAGCTGTTAAACAAAAGACCCAGCACAACACTTTAAAAAAGATTTTCTTTATTGGTTTTTAGAGAGAGAGGAAGGAACAGGGAGAGAGAAACATTGACGTGAGAGTTAAACACTGACTGCCCCCTGCACACCCTCTACTGGGAATCAAACCCAAAACCCAGGCATATGCCCGCCCTGACCGGGAATGGAACCAGCAACCTTTCAGTGCATGGGACAATGCCCAACCAACTGAGCCACACAGGCTTGGGCTCCAGTACAATTTTGATGAACACAGGAAGTACTTACAACCATGGGACTGTACCACTATGGTGGTGAATACAGAAGAGCATCACACATAATTCTGGGACCACTGATGGAAAGGATTTAGGTTACTGGTTTCTCCCCGTAATTTTCAAATCCTTTGTCTCATTTAATATTTCTTAAAATGAGTGACAAAACACTGTTCTGCAAATGTATTTACAGGATGATTGTTTATAGGCCAGTGATCCAAAGTAGGTCTACATATAGCAACATCTATATGGCAGATCTTAAAACCATCTGCTGAATGATTTACAGGATGATTGTTTATAGGCCAGTGATCCAAAGTAGGTCTACATATAGCAACATCTATATGGCAGATCTTAAAACCATCTGCTGAATGATTTACAGGATGATTGTTTATAGGCCAGTGATCCAAAGTAGGTCTACATATAGCAACATCTATATGGCAGATCTTAAAACCATCTGCTGAATGAAAAATAAACAAATGGCAGAACAATAACGATAATATGATTCAATTTTTGTAGTTTGTAAAAATCACATGCAAAAATCATACTATATGTTTTCTAATGGAAAACTATGTATGCAATTCAGTAAGTTTTTTAAAAAATCTAGCCCTGGCTGGGTAGCTCAGTTGGTTAGAGTGTCAGTCCAAGATTGGGGGTTTGATTCCCAGTCTGGGCACATACAAGAATCAAGCAATGCATAAATAAGTGGAACAACAAATTGATGTCTGTTTCTCTCTCTCTCTCCCTCCCTCTCTCTCTCTCTCCTCTCATCAATTTTTAAAAAAACTTTAAAAAATCTAGATACATATCAAATTTCTAAGAGCTATTACGGTTCTCAGTATTATAGAAGTATGCATGCATTCCTTATATAACTGAAAAGTAATCGTTAAACTAATTCTAAGGAAAGGAAGTATGACTTCAATATACATAGAAGCAACAGTCATATGGATGAACTACTAAATGTTTCACTATAAAGCTTACAATTTAGCCTTTAACTTCTCTTCTTATGCTAAAAAAAACTATCTT
This sequence comes from Myotis davidii, assembly GCF_000327345.1. Lineage (NCBI taxonomy): Eukaryota > Metazoa > Chordata > Mammalia > Chiroptera > Vespertilionidae > Myotis > Myotis davidii. Next base: position 2,264,563 of record NW_006295564.1, on the reverse strand, counting down.
TTTATAGATTAAAAACTACCAATTCAATATTTACAGATGGAAAAGATATGCTCTGTACATATCCTAGGGCACGTTCATAGTAAAGAAAACACAGAAGAAATTGTTGTAAGAATAAGAACAAAAATATAAAGATTGACATAATCCAGATTTAAAATATCCAGAAAGTACATAACCCTGAAGAAAATTTGAGGACAATAAATTTAGTTCCTGGCTTTTAGTTTTGAAGGGATCATTAATCAATCTGTGAGAAATAAACCCACTGCCACCACCTACAGGAAACAGCATAACAAAATCCCAATATATTCCAGAGCCCAATATATTGGTGTAACAATAAGAGACAGGAGTCTAAATCCCACTTCTGTCACTTACTGACTGTGGCACAACCTATAGCAAGTCAACTGCTCTCCCTGAGCCTCAGTTTACTAATCTATAAACAACCAGGAAGACTTCACTAATGCCCTTTATGCCCCCTGAAGGGCTAGAATTTAAGATAGTAATTTTTTTTAAGTTTATATAATCAGTGACTCTACATTCTACACACCAACTTAGCTGTTTTTAATAAAGGTGTGCTCACAAATAAATAAATGTTCTTTAATCCTTTGTACTTCAATGTCCTCATCCACAAAATAGAAATACAAGGTGACTTCTATTACAAAAAAACTATAAGAAATATTCTCTTCTGTTCTTGGGAATGTTTTTATATTTATACTGTTTGGTGCTATTATAAATGATATTGCTTTATTTTCATTCATTCATTCATTCATTCATTCATTTAGAAAGTAGAAGAGAGGGGAGGAAACACAGAGAAACACTGATTGATTGCCTCCTGCACACACTCTGACCAGGGCTGGGGATTGAGCCTGCAACCAAGGTACATGCCCTTGACTGGAATCAAACCCGGGACCCTTCAGTCCCGATGTGTCATCCACTGAGCAAAACCAGCTATGGCTACTATTGCTCTTAAAATGTCAATTGCCAACTGTAATTGCTAGTGTACAAAAATACAACTGTTTTTCAAAAACTAATCTTGTACCCTAAAACAAAACTTAGACCCTAGTAGCTTTTTTATAGTTTACTTTGAACTTTCTACATGCACAATCATGTCATCTATAAAACATACAAAAAAATAAAATAAAAAAACCATATTTTTACTTTTCCTTTCCAATCCATAAGCTTATTCCTTTTACCTGTCCTAATGCACTGGGCATGGCATATACATACACACACACTAGAGGCCCGGTACACAAAATTCATGCAGGGGGGGGGGGGGGGGGGGGGGGGGGGCGAGTCCCTCAGCCCAGCCTGCACCCTCTCCAATCTGGGACCCTTCGGGGGATGTCCAACTGCCGATTTACACTAACTGCCTCTGCCTGCCAGCCTGATCGTCCCTAACTTGACCCCCTGCCGGCCTGATTGCCCCTACCTTGTCCCCCTGCTGGCCTTATCACTCCTACCTTGCCCCCCAGTTGGCCTGATCGACCCTAACTTGCTCCCCTGCCAACCTGATCGCTCCTACCTTGCCCCCCTGCTGGCATGATCAACCCTAACTTGTCCCCCTGCCGGCCTGATCGTCCCTAACTTGCCCCCCTGCCGGGCTGATCAACCCTAACTTGCTCCCCTGAAGGTCAGATCACCCCTAACCACCTCTGCCTCGGCCCTGGCCTAAGCCGCAGTCTGGCCTCCCTCTGCGGGAGGCGACCTGGTGGATCAGGAAAAGGCACTGCCCCCATTACCCCACTCCTGCCGCCACTGCCAGCATGAGCCTGGGCCCTTTGCAGCTGTTGCAGCTTTGTCCGGAAGGACATCCAGAAGACGTCCATCCTAATTAGTATTACCCTCTTATTAGTACACTAGAGGCCCCATGCACGCCAGCACGGCCTTCGTTCCAGCCCGGGGCCGATTTTCCGCCTTCCCCCGCTGCCCAGAGGCCCGGAGCAGCTGGGGCAGTGCGGAACACCTGCACTGTTGCAGAACGCCTGTGTTGTCGCCATATTTGTTGGGTTAATTTGCACACTCACTCCTGATTGGCTGGTGGGCATCATGAAGGTATGGTCAATTTGCATCTTTCTCTTTTATTAGTGTGGAGATTAGTATACTATCCTATCTAATAATAGACAAACATGGTAATTAACCATACCTCCGACATGCTTCCCACTGGCTAATCAGGGTGACATGCAAATTAACTGCCAACCAAGATGGCGGCCGGCAGCCAGGCAGCTGAAGCGAACAGGAGGCTTGCTTGCTCCAGTGATGGAGGAAGCCAAGGTTCCCCGCCTGCCATTGCCGGCCTCTGAGCTGCAGTCTAAGAAACAATGTTGCAATTATAGAACCTAAACAATCCCCAGAAACCTGCTTTCAGCCATCAGAGCTGGAGCGAGCAGGACAACAGTGTTACAATTATAGAACCCAAACAAACGCAGATACCTGCTTTCAGCAGCTGAGGTCTCAGAGCTGGAGCCGAGCCTCAGAGCTAAAGCCAGCTCTCATCTCCAGTGAC
>NW_006295564.1:2259219-2261537 GCF_000327345.1 Myotis davidii | reverse complement strand
GGGAGAGGGAGAGATAGAAACATCAATGATGAGAGAAAATCATTGATCAGCTGCCTCTTGCACGCCCCACACTGGGGGATGGAGCCCATAACTCAGGCATGTGCCCTAAATGGGAATTGAACCATGACCTCCTGGTTCATAGGTTGACGCTCAAAAATTGAGCCACGCCAGTCTAATATATGTTATTGCATTAAATGTAAATGAACTAAGTCTTCCATTTAAAAGACCAGTTTTGAGAGTGGATTAAAACAAAAAGCTGGAATGAATTATCTAGATATATAAAAGGCTAAGCAACCGTCCGACTGGTAGCTATGATGCGCCATGACCACCAGGGGGAAAATGCTCTGACCGGTAGCTATGATGTACACTGACCACCAGGGGGAAGACACTCAACGCAGGAGCTGCAGAGCTGTGGTGACTTGACAGCAGCAGTTCTCGAATGACACACCCTGGAACCAGAGAGGAGGGAGCCCAATTCTGGGGTGCATCACCCGAGAACCGATCTCTCATACTCCGGGACCCCTCAGGGGATGCTGGAGAGCCAGTTTTGGCCCGATCCCTGCAGGCCAGGCTAAGGGACCGCACCTGCGGGAGGGACCTCGCTCACTCCGCAGATGCCCTTCGATCCACTACACAGCCCCAGGTGCGGCAGGCCAGGAGGAACCAAGGGAGGTTGGCTCCAGGGAGTATCCAGCCCTGTCTCGCACAGTCCCGCTCCACCAGCCACCTTCGAATTAATTTCCTTTCAATGTGCATGTGTCCATGCACCAGGGCACTAGTGCCCATATAAGTGACAATGAACACTACCATCTTCCCCCTCAATACTCTTTTCCAATTCAACAAAGGTTTATTCAATATATACAATGTGCTGAGCATTTGAATAATCAGAGATAAAGATATCCATGTTCTCAAGGAGACTAATGGGAAATAAAAGATGTCTTATAATAAAAGGTACCAAGCATTAATAAGATAACCCAACTAGATTGGTAGATATACCTTGAAAAGCTATAAAAAAGAGATCATCTGGATTATGCTTTGAGGGGTAAACTAAAAGTTCATCAGGCAAATAAAAAGGAAAAGTAGAAGAGACAGTATAAGTCTGTTCATTAACATCACAGGTTAGAAGATCGGTCATGGTTTGAGGTAGTAGAGCACAGAAGTAGAGGAGTAGATAAGTGACCATAAAGTTGAAAATTTAGGACAGGAATGGGGTGGTGAACAAAATACAATATATAGATGTATTATAAAATTGTACACCTGAATTCTATAAGATTGTATTAACCAATAGCACCCCAATAAATTCCATAAAAAAGTTAAAAAAAAAACGTAGACCTACTGGGGTTTTGATTTTTGCTGCTTTGAAATTAGATTAATTTGATGGAGAATGGGCAACTTTATAATAATGAGACTGCTAAATCATGCATTTGGTGTATTCATTTCTTTTATTTAATTTATTTCAATAACATTATGTAGTCTTTAGTAGAGCTCTTTCCTATCTTTTGCTGATTTATCCTTATATATTTGATGCTTTAAAAATGCTATGGCAATTGATAACATTTTAAAGATTTTATTTTCTATCTGTTAGCTACTCATATATAGTAATACAATTGATTTTTGCTTATTGATCTTATATCTGGTGATCTTATTAGGGACACCAATAATTCCACTGGTTTGTGACTCTTTTGTGTTATTTATGTTTATACTCATGTTTGTGAATACTCATTTTTTTCTTACTTTCCAATTCTTAAGTCTTTTATTTTTTTTTCTTGTCTTAGGGCATTAACTAGATCTTTCAACACAATGTTGAATAAATGTGATGATAAATGACCTATGGTTCATCACGGATCTTTAAGGAACACTTTAAATATTTCACCATTGTGTATGTTTGCTTTGAATTAGGGGTCAACAAAATACACCTTGTGAGTCAAATCTAATTACCATTTGTTTTTGTAAATAAATTTTGCTGGAACACACATACACACACACAATGAACCAGTTTGGTTCAGTGGATAGTGTTGGCCCAAGGACTGAAGGGCCTCAGGTTTGATTCTGGTCAAAGACACATGCCTTGGTCAGGGCGCATGCAGAAAGCACCCAATGCATGTGTCTCTCAATGGATGTTTCTCTGCCTCTTCCCCTCCCTTCCACTCTCTCTAAAAATCAATGGAAAAATATCCTCAGGTGAGGATTAACAACAACAAAGAATTAGGATATGGAGTTTATCCAGTAAGCAATGGACACCTTTAAAGCCATGGAGTAAAACAATAACATTGATATTTTGTTAGAAATAGAACTAGTGGCAGTTTACAGAAAGATAT
>NW_006295564.1:2253134-2258733 GCF_000327345.1 Myotis davidii | reverse complement strand
GGAAAAGAGATCATTTTCTTTAAGAAGATATCCAAAATCTTCTATGTGGTACTACGTACTTAAAAGTTTATGGCCTTGCTTTAGGCTCTACAAACTGAAAGTTATTGTGTCAAAATAAAGTCCCACTTTACATAGCTTCTTAATTTGTTCTTATCAATACCATTCACATATTGCATAATCCTTTTTATTCAATACAACTGAAACCAATGACATCGGTCAAAAAAGTAGGTTACAGTGAAGAATCTTAAAAAAAAAGACATCTGAAACATTTTTTTGAACTTAATACACATAAATGTATATTCTGTTGCCAGTCTTTAGATGTAAGCCTTCTGAGTTGTAGACCCACTGCAGTTCTACACTATCTTACACAAACCACACCCATAGTGCCTCATCTACAATTTCCAGTTTCGATTTCTTTAAAAGATACTTGCCAAGGATCTAAATGAAGAATTCTTCCAGATTAAAAAAAAAATTATGCATTTTTATATATATCACCTTATATTTAGTCTTTCCAAGGTAGTTAACTTAGTATTTTAGAATCAACAATTCTTTCATTTTACAATTATATTTCATCGGTTTACATAATTTTGTATTAAATTATATAATTATAATACAACTGCAAGTTGTCATAAGATGATCCTTGGTAAGTCTATGATTCAACTTGTGGGAACAATGCAGTGGGTATCATATGTCTCATAAAAAGAGAATGAAGGTTTACTGACTGCTACAAAAGATCTAAATTCACTTCTTATTGCTTTTATTGTACATGGAACAGTAGCTGGCACATAATAAGTACTATTTAAGTATTTGCTACTCTGCTAGCATTAAAATTCAACTAGGTCTATACCAGTGCATGCAAAGGTAAAATTCTACCTACTTTACAGTCTCCAGAATCAGAGACCATCTGTACTTAAATTGTTAAAAGGGAGTACTGCAATGATCCTCACTGAAAACATATGAATACAGGGTATAGTCAGTTTCACATTACTGAAAGTGGATTATCCAGTGTTTAAAAGAAGAGATCTTTAAAAAGACGTAGGATAGCTCATCACATATCAGGTCAACAAGAAATAAAAAAGTAGGTTCATAACCGAATTTCACCTTATCACCTCAAAAATGTCAACTGGATGGGTACAGGTCCTCCCAGAAAGTGGCAGCTAGACTAGAGGAGGAAAGTCAGCTACAGCTTCTTGGTGTACATTAAGCTACTTTCCTTTACCATAAACTCACTAATGACAGAAAATACCAATCACTTAAACAAAAACCACACAGTGTATCACAAAGTGCAAAATAAATGCTTTTGGTTTACCAGTTATTATAAATTACATATGCTAATAGTAAGAGAAATAATGTATATACTGCAATATGCAAGTAAGTTTTAAATTTGCAAATAAAAAACCTAAATGTAAGTAGAGCAACTTAAATATATAAGTAATAAATGTGGTAGCCTGACCATTTCATTTTAGTGTAGGTTTTGTGATATGTATCTAATCTGTGGATGTAAAAAACTTGAAGCAACATGACATAAGATCTATAATAACCAGGAAGTTCAAAGACTGCAGCTACTTAAAACACTCCTGTCAACTAGAGAAGAATCCACAGTGGCACTGAATTTCTTCCTTCTATGGACATCAAAAAGTACTGAAAATGTTATGAATAGTTAGGAGAAACTCGAGACAGGCCATGAGGCTGCACCAGTCCCACTAGATGGCACTACCACAGAAAAGTCACTGTGTTCTCCCATTTGGAACAAGGGCTGAAAACTCTTGATCTTTGCAAAACTGAAAGCTGTCATCAACAGTGACATCCTTACTGGAAAATCAAGGCCCATAATGAGGAATTCAAAGCTAGGAGGAGGAGTTTTTTCCAAAAGCACCTTTTCCCCTGGTACGATGGCCTCCTCCCGACTCCTATTTCAAATCAGTGGTCTGAGAGATACGTCTTGTAGGCAAAAGAAGTTGTACAAAATGGAGATTTTCTTTTCCTCTTCCCAACTCTGCAAACTACATAATTTACTTGGGTTTTCTTTTTCTTCAAGTTTCATTGCTATGGGGAGAAAAACACTCTACCTCTAGTCTTTGAATACATTTATTGTAATCAAAATGCCTACTGTAACTGGAAACATCAAAATAGCATACAATTAATACCATAAAAACACTTGGATATAAATGAACTTCTTTTTCTATATATTAAAGGTAGAGCTTCCTATTAAACATATCATCAGATTAAGATTGCTGACAACTTAATTACATGATGTTAAGTTGGCCCTGGGTAGCAAAAGTCAGTGTCACTCATTCTCACTACTTATGCTTTACCCCATCAAAAGGATACTTGGATATAGCTATTGTGAACCAAAAAACAAAGGAAAGAAAAGCGTCCTAACAACAAAGCCCAATGAGTTTAAACTACATACACTTTGAATAGAGACTTAGTTTTACTCAGTACGTGACCACTTGAACAGACAGATCTGAATATGAGCCTTCTACTGAATTCCACAATTAAAAGACACATCAAAGGTCATTTAGTAGATAATCAACTGAATCAGAGATCAATGTAATACTTAAATGTAGTGGCCCCTTCCAGTTGAATCTACTTCACCTAGATCAGTGTTTACATTTATACATGTAACTTCAATGTACATCAACAGTCAGGAGTAAAGGCCTACAAAGTGCCACAAAAGTCAGTTACTAAAGTGGCCAAAAAAACCCCCAAGAACTACAAAATGTGTGTTCCCATAGTACCAGGTCACAGCTCTAATATATCTCTAATCCTAGTATGATCTCTCTCCACAATGGAGGCTTGGAGACACACCATTGTTGAGGTGTCATCCCTAACAACCTGCACAATGCCCAGTATGCAATAGGCACTAAATATCTGTTGAATGAACAAAAGCTATCAAGCTATTCCAGCTCACCAAAACTATGAGATCCATCAAAGTAGCAGGTTTTTTTTCAACTAAACTTTGATAAGTAACTTCCTTTTTTATATTGATTTTGAGAGAGGGAGGGAGAGGGAGAGAGAGAAAGAGAAAGAGAGCAAGGGAGAGAGGAACATCAATTGGCTGCCTCCTGCAGGCCCTCTATCAGGGATCAAGCCCCCAACCCAGGCATGTGCCCTGATAGAAATCAAACCAGCAACCTTTAGGTGCACAGGGCAATGCCCAACCAACTGAGCCACACGGGCCAGGGTGACAAAAAATTTATTTAAGCTACTAACCAAAGTATGAGACCAATATCTAGGTCACCATCCTATCCTATATAATAAAACCCTAATATGCAAAGCAACCAAACGGCGGAATGACCAGCTGCTATGATGCACACTGATCACCAGGGGGCAGATGCTCAACACAAGAGCTACACCCTGGTGGTCAGTGCACTCCCACGGCTGGAGCACTGCTCAGCCAGAAGCCGGGCTCACGGCTGGCGAGTGCAGTGCCCATGGCAGGAGCCGCTCCCACCTCCATGACAGCACTAAGGAGCAGCAAGCCAAGAGGTAAGGAGCAAGCAGGCAGGTGGTTAGGAGTGAGGGGTCCCAGATTGCAAGAGGGATGTCCGACTGCTGATCGGGCCTAAACCAGCAGTCAGACACTCTCCAAGGGGTCCCAGATTGCGAGAGGGCGCAGGCTGGGCTGAGGGACCTCCCCACTACCCCGCACGAATTTCGTGCATGGGGCCTCTTGTGAGAAATAAGATTTATTGAAAAGCACATAAAGAAATGTACCACATGAAGTCACGGATCAAAAATTCACAAGTCCGAAGCCCAAGTAATGCAATAATTTTGGAATGGTGAAGCTTTTAAATAAAGCATCATAAATATATTTTACATATTGTAGTAAAACCATCCTATAAGAGCAGACAGTTGAAATAGCAAGTACATAGGTTGCACGGAAAGCATTAACATTGTTTAACTTAACACCTGCCCGTTAATGGCGGCTTGATCTTATTTTATACTCCCAGAATAAAAATAAAGAGTGAACAGTTAGGAAAAATAGAAGAGAGAAATCAGCCTGTGGATGCAAACAAGAGGAATCTGCTGAACTGCAGATTTGGAGAACTGACAGACTTAGCAGAGACAGATTTTTCAAAACTCTACCATATAACTATCCAAAAAGTCCAGTGTAATGAAGCTATGCCTATACCTTTTAATTAACAGTTTTATTCTGAGTGACTGAGTTTTGAAAAACTGTGGCACAGAATGCACATCCATCCGGTTAGTACTCTTGCAATAAGACCATGGGAAACCTCTCCCCCATATTGTAGGGTTGAAAAATCAGCATACACTCCCAAACAGAATACGTTCAAATACACTGCTGAATGGCTGGAATGACTGGTAGGATTGAAAAGTTCATTGGAACTCTGAGCCAAATCTTCTCCTCTACAATGTAACAGTATGGTCCATCAAAATTGCCCTTAATTGGGTTTTGAATGTGTTTAAATTAGACTAAGCACAGTGTTCATTATCATCATTTTACTCACCTTACTAACACCAACTCCAGTAAACCTGGCCTCTAATAATTCCTGCCGTCGTGGGTCCAGGCTATGCAATTCTTCCATCATTTCTACTGAAAAAGAAAAAAGTAGGTTGTGAGACCATAAAGGCTAAAAACATGAGGAGCCAATTTAGTTCACTGAATGGTCACACACAGATAAACCTCAAGTAAATATATCACGTTATAAACTATAATGTGCTGTATCAAATAGTAACACAGAGTTATAATGCAGTTCAGAAATTCTCTTCTTAGGGCCACTTCTCTCATTCTGATTTTAACAGCAAAAAACCCTCAAACCCTTCATATAATCTCTAAAAGTTGAGCAAGGACTACAAGCCAAAAAAAAAAAAAGCCTTTTACCAACCTTTGAATCTAGCTAAGAACTTTCAAATATTGCTTTCCGAAACACACAGGAACTAGTTTTTAACTAAAAATATGAATCATTAATAATTTCCTAATAATATAGCATGAATCAGAAGCTACAAATAAATTCAAATAACGCTATTACATAGCTCCTTTCTCTGAAGAGCTCACAGTAGCTCATAAAAAAAGGAACTATTTTAAATTAATAGAGAACCCATGGTAAAACCATCAACCTGCATTCATTCAGGAAATTAGTTTAGCTCCATAACCATCCCTTTTCAAATCTTCTTCTGACCACTCCCTGGAGCAGTAGGTTTCTCTAGACATCTGCTCTTTGCACTCCTTCCAAGCAGGGAGGGGCAGGAGGACACCATTTTTAAACTCCTTCCAGGACCAATTAATGCACAGGCTACTTTCATCAAATACGTCCATCCTTTGCAAGAGAGCAATTCCTGCAGAACCCACCGGAAACCTCTCCGTGGAGAAGGAGCATAAAGCATTCCACAGAACCCCTCTGAACATATTATCGAACAGTTATGGGCACGACTGTCAGGATTTAAAAGTTCACTGAAAACATGAATTAAACATTCTCGCCTGCAATCTAGCAACTCCACAATCTCCAGTAAGCCTGCCAGTCCTCCAGTTTCATTTCCCTTCCTGGACTCAGAGCCCGAGGCCAAGGGGAACGAGGGGGTGACAAATTACCAAGTTTCACCCACATCTACAGACAAGGACAGGTCACCGAGG
>NW_006295564.1:2252794-2253098 GCF_000327345.1 Myotis davidii | reverse complement strand
CAGCAGGAGAAGCGCGGAAGAACGCGAAGAAGGAGTTTCCCCCGGGTGGCCTTCCTCGCGTGTCGCCCTGCCCTGACCGAGGCCGGAATGGCAGAGGTGGCAGCCTCCGTCAACCACAGGGTCTCCCCGGCATTCCCTGACCCTCCAGTCCCCGGCCTGGCCGGGAAAATGACACCCCGGCAGTTACTCCCTTTAATGTCAACTCGTGTGAAGGGAAGACCCACTCAGTCTCGCTCCCGCGGGGCCTGGGACCGGGAGCCTCCCCGCAGCTCCGAGCCGGGAGGCAGGGCTGATGGGGCCTGGT
>NW_006295564.1:2235387-2251843 GCF_000327345.1 Myotis davidii | reverse complement strand
CTGCTGGGGTGCGGCCGGCCCCGCCCCAGCCCGGGCCAGAGCTCGGGACCACGGATTGGCGCTAGCGGGGCCGGCACTTCCCGGATCCGCCTCGCCGAACCCGCACCCACCTAATCCCTGTCTCCAGGAGTTTGGATGAGAAGTGCTGTGGCTCTGCCCAGGGTGGATTTTAGAGGAAGAAAGCCGTCGCGCCCCGCCCGAACTTCCCCGGAGATGCCCACCCAGTTACTGAGTTCGCTGTGCCCACCCGTGTTCGCTGGCTCCCACGCCCCACCACGCTCCGAAGCGACCGTCCAGGTCCATAAATTCATTCGCCGCCCTGGAACGCGGACAGCACTTTCCCTCCACATACCTGGCTGGCAGGGTGCCTCCAGGGGCGAAAGATGCCCTGGGATCAAGGCTGAGCCCCCACCCACACCAGCATGTTGTCCTCCAGAGGGGAGGGGGCAATGCCCCGAAGAGACACTCACCAGGCACCGATGGGGAGGTTCCCTTCAACTTCTGATTAAAAACACGGCCCTCCTGGACACTTAGGAGGGTCTGAGGGTAAGTGTTAGGGTGGAAAACACAGGCCTGCCCTTCACAGAATGTCTGCCGAGGAATGAGAAATGTGAAAGGGTGAGCTCTCCTGCACAATAGACCTGCAGCAAGGAGGGCTCCTGTGCAGGAAAAGGCTCCCACTCAGATTACCCAGCACCAAGAAATAAAGCATATTGTCCACCAAGTCCTATGCGCCAGGACCCTGACTTCAATACAAACATCCAACTTTTGTTTTCCTCTGATGCTTCCTTAGTCAGACACCTGGAGATGACTTAAGGACTACAAGCGAATCACAAGGGAAGGCCTTAGACATTGAACAACAGTCTTGAACTTTCCCAGAGGGAAGGCAAATACTTCAAGTGGAGTTTCTGCCTTTTTTTCTTCCTGTTACTTTGTAATTCTTCCGTATTCCGTATTTTAACAGAACACAGACCTGCTGAAAGGGCAAAGGATGACCGTTTCCTTTCTGTGAGCCAACCTTCCAAGCCTTTGGGCAAATTCAAGCCCTGTGGAAAAACTCCATTAAACCAAGAGTCACCTTGTTCCAGACACAAGCCAGGTTGGGAAGTGCACACACATATTTCCAAAGATAAGTGTTTGACGGGGATGGAGAGAGAAAGTTGGGGACAAAGGATAGGAAAAAAGGGCAAAATGAAGGACTACCAAGAGAGCAGGAGAACCAAGAGGCTGACAATGGACATATGACTTGCCTTCCACTCCCCAAAAGGAAAGCAAATGAGCCGACCTTTTTCATTATAGTGAGTGATCGAGAAAGTTAAGTCCTACCCTACCCAGTTTGGTTCAGTGGATAGAGCATTGGCCTGTGGCCTGTGTTCGATTCCGGTCAAAAGCATGTATCTAGGTTGCATCCATCCCTGGTGCTGGTCTGGGCGGGTGCAGGAGGTAAGCAATAGGGGTGTGTGTGTCTGTCTGTCTGTCTGTCTTTCCCCCCTCCCTTCCACTATCTCTAAAATCAATGGAAAAATATCCTCGGGTGAGGATTAATTTTTTAAAAAAGTTAAGTCCTTAAAATGACACTGGAATGTCTTAAATGAGGAAAAATTTAAGGGAAGAGCAGTCAGCTGAGTTTCAGCCCAGTTCTTCCACAGACAAGCTGTATGGGCCCCTGATCTAACTTTTTCAAGTTTTGCCAGCCTCACCTGTGAAGGAGGGGTTTAGACTAGAGGATTTCCAAAGGCCGTTCCAAGTCTGAAAGGCTATTATTCCCTTTTTTAAGTTATTTAAAGTAATCATTGAAACACAGGGAAAGATGAGATTTTTAGTTTATCTTTTCCTGGTGCATTTTTCTCTGCATGTTAAAGAACTTAACGCTGTCATAGGCCTATTCACAGCCCCACTCTAAATTTAACACTCATCCCAATAGGAATTAGTGTAGGAATTTAATGAATTTGCTTACCACAAAGATTGGTGCTTCTATTTATAGGCACCATGTAAATGAAAGTGTCAAATATCAACAGTAAGAAAAAAAGCAGATCATAGGCTTCACCCATTCCCAGAGAAAGATGGATAATAATTTCAAAATAAAATCTGTTGTCAAATGGTTCCTCTTACAATGTGATTTAACCTTGGGTTCACGAACCAACTTGTTTAAAGTGTGTTTGCTCATATGGTAACTTCAGGGACTCAACTTGTCATGAACTGGCAAATGGTGACATGCCACATGCAAAGGCCCAATCCTCATCAGCTGCAGAAGGCTCAAACCAGGATCCAGCTAGATGTGCACACTGGTCATCTAGTCCTTTTTGCCTTAGGTATATGACAAGACCTCTAGATTCATGTTCAGATTCCCACAGAGTACCATGGAGCTGGTAGACGTGCCTCAGACTAGTTAAGGTGATCCCGAAGGTGTGCTCTGCAAGCCTTGACAGGTTAATATGCTTTCAAGGGAGTAGATATTATATTGGTCCTTGGGAAACTCTGGGTTAAAGTTAAGTGGAATTCTTTAAGACTAGTTAGAGCCTAAAATGTATAATGTGCATATGGCAATCTCCAGGAGAGGGACTGGGGTATTGAATGTTTTCCTACTTGATTTTGGAACCACCACCTTAGTTCTTGGTTTGTTGGTTGGATGTTTCAGGTACTCGAAGTTACTCTAAGGAAGACATTGGGGGAAACTTGAGTAGTTCAACTCCCTTTTGCTCATCCACATACACCACACTAATGATTGTCCAGTGTATTCTTGAATGTTTCATTAATATCCACCAGCTTCAACGAAAAGATCCTGGCATTTGATACTGAGCAAATTGATAATGCTCAGAAATCATTTTTTTTAATATATACAGAGAGGAAGGGAGAGGAATAGAGAGTTAGAAACATCAATGAGAGAGAAACATTGATCAGCTGCCTCCTGCACACCCTCTACTGGGGATGTGCCTACAACCAAGGTAGGTACCCTTGACTGGAATCGAACCTGGGACCCTTCAGTCCACAGGTCAATGCTCTCCACTGAGCCAAACCGGTTAGGGCAGAAATCATTTTTTTTAAGAGGAAGGAAGTGAGAGAGAGAGATGGAATCATCAATGATGAGAGAGAATCATTGATTGGCTGCCTCCTGTACACCCCCTTCTAGGAATCGAGCCCATAACCCAGGCATGTGCCCTGACCAGGAATCGAACCATGACCTCCTGGTTCAGAGGTGGACACTCAACCATTGAGCTACACCAGCCGGGCAGTGCTCAGAAATCTTAACTCTTTCTTTTTTAAAAATATATTTTTATTGATTTCAGAGAGGAGGTGAGAGATAGAATATCAATGATGAGAGAAAAATCAGTGATCGGCTGCCTCCTGCAGCCCCCACACAGGATGGAGCCTGAAACCTGGGCATGTGCCCTGACTGGGAATCGAACCAGGACCCTTCAGTCCTCAGGCCAATGCTCTATCCATAGAGCCAAACCTACTAGGCTTAACTCCTTTTCTAAAGGAGCCTGCAGGGTGGCGGTAAGAGGATAAACTTCCCAGTCAAGGTCCTTGGTTGTTTTTGTTTTGTTTTTTTAATCCTCACCCGAGGATATTTTTCCACTGATTTTTAGAGAGAGTGGAGAAGAGAGAGAGAAAGACAAAGAGAAACATCAATGCCTCCTGCACAAGCCTAGACCAGGGGCCGGGTCAGGGAGGAGCCTGCAACTGAGGTATGCGCCCTTGACTGGAATCGAAAATGGGACCCTCCAGTCCACAGATCGATGCTCTATCCACTGAGCTAAACTGGCTAGGGCAAGGTCCTTGATTTTAATCTTGACCCTGCCTCTCACCAACTGAGTAGCCTTAAGCAAGATATTTAACTTCTCTAAGCCTCAGTTTCTTTATCCATAAAATGGTGTTAAAACCTCACAGGACGGTGAAGGATTAAATGAGATTATATATCAAATTCACAGAGTAGTTCCTGAATAAATGGTCCCCAAACTTCACACTTCTGCCAAGGATGTATACATTTGTCATTAGATTGCTTTAGCAATACAGAGTTTAACTCCAGAAACCAGGCTGCCAATGTCTTAATGTCTTTTAGTGGTACTGTTTTCTTCAGAACAGAGAAAGGACTTGATGTCTCTCTAATGAAGACATTTGTTGGGGGGAGTAGAGAAAAACTTAAAATTTGCCTGACCTGTTCTTCCTTGACCCTGAGAATGGAGGGTTTCTAGTGGTATGAAGAAAAAGGAAGCTAGCAGGGAGAGGGGGACGTGCTAGAAGGGGGTCAATGGGAGAAAAAGGGGGACATATGTAATACTTTCAACAATAAAGATTTAATTTAAAAAAATAAAAGGACCTTAAAAAGAAAAGAAAAAGGAATTCAGCAAAAGCAATATTTACATTATAATTTCAGAAAAGTATAGGACATTAGCGTATTTGTGCTCAGACAGAACTAGGTTCCAGTCTTGTCTCTTCACCCCTCGGTTCCTCATCTGAAAACTATGGCTTGCATACATAATTCCATGAGTGGCTTTAGTTAAAATAGAAATAATGATGGGAAATGCCATATAACATGACATATGTAGGCATTTAGTCAATGATATTTCTTCTCCCATTCCTAACAAAATGGAAAAGTGTCTGTTTGCCATGAAAGTACACTACAGATTTAAAAAATTCAGACCTCAGCCTGTTTTTCATATCCTCCTACTGCCCAACTTGCTTCAGAAACCCTTCTTGAGCAAGTCTCCTTGACATAGTTTGCTTTATTTATCAAGTCATGCATTCTTCTGCATAGCCCACTGATACCGAAACAATCTTCTTTGTTCTCCTGAAGAGCATCTCCCTTCTCTAAGTTTCTCTTCCAACTCCTCCTCCAAATGTCACTTTTTAAAAAGTATTTTTGAGAGAGAGAGAGAGAGAGAGAGAGAGAGAGAGAAAGAGAGAGAGAAATACCACTCGTCCCACGTATCCATGCATTTGTTGGTTAATTTTTGTATGTGCCCTGATCAGGGATTTAACTTGAAACCCTGGAGAATTGGGACAATGCTCCAACCAACTGAGCTACCCAGTCAGGGCTGTCCCTTCTTCTTAATAACTGTCTTTTCCCTGCATCGTGTGTTCCTTCTTTCCAGCAGCTAAAATGTAAAATAGAGAAATAGAGGGGCAAAAGAGAATAAAAGCCACTGAAATGTAACATAAGCCCCCTCCCCTTAAACTATTGAATCTACATATTGGTCTTTCTGAGAAAGAAAACTTTAAGATAGGAAACAACAGCAAATAAACTGTTTTTATGGATATGGATACTGATAGAGTACATTATTAAAATCTCAGTCCTTTCATTCACTTTTCATATTACACTTCAGTAATCAACCTTCAGACAAAATAACCAGGTCATGAGGTAAAGGGGGCCCAAGCCTTGTGCCCACAGAGAAGAAAGATGGGGATCACTGGTTGGGGGCAGGAGCTTGGAGATGGTCAGCCCAGAAAGGCAAGTCAGAATATTGGTGTGTTTTGTATAGCCTCTGAGCTAAGAATGAGTTTGACATTTTTAAATGGTTGTAAGACCATCAAAAGAAGAATATTTCATGACACATGAAAATTATGTAAAATTTTAATGTTGGTGTCCATAAATAAAGTTTCATTAGGACACAACCTCACTAATCCTCTATATATTGTCTGTGGCTGCTTTTGCACTCCAGTGGCAGAACTGAGTAGTTTTGACAGGCCTGCAAAGCCTAAAATATTTACTATCTGGCTCTTTACAGAAAAAGTTTGCTGACCTCCGCTCTAGACCAGGGCTTCCCAAATTGTAAGGAGCATATGTATCCCTTGGGCATCTTGCCAAAAAGCAGGTTCTGGTTCAATAAGTTGAATGGGGCTTGAGATTCTGCATTTCCAAAATCTCCCAGGTGCTGCTGCCGGGGTTTGCAGACCATACAGAGTAACAAGGCTCTGAAAGGCTTGTCTGTTACATCAGGGTTTTTTAATGAATGATTTCTAAGTAAACAAATCTTAGAAAATATGAACAGTTGGAGTGTAACCCACGATAACAGCCTCAAAAGGATTTTCCCTGTTGTTTGGGCATCACGTGACAGCCTGAATGGTCGCGGAAATGGATTTGCTAGCAATTCCCCTGAGCCTAAAGGGGTTGCAGCCCACAGCACTCCTGTGATGTGGTGCTTCCTGTCATTTGCCCTAAACTTATCAGTCCAACTAGAGAAGGGCCTTCTTTGTCCTGGTATTCCAGAATTTGGGAAAGAAGACTGAGTTCACCTTATCCAAGTTATTCTTGATTTTTTTCTTCAGGTAAGTCCCCTCTCAGCTCTACCTTCAGTGACCAGTGCTTCTCAGGGTGACAAACCCTTGGAGAGGTAGCCGGGGTTCAAATCCCAGCCCTGGAGGTACATGATCTAAGACCTGGAGATGCATAACTTCTAGTGCCTCACTCCTTATCTGTGCAGTGGAGGTACTGTATATAAAGCACTTGGCATACTGCCGGGTTCTTGGTAGATGCCTCCAACCTGAAAGCATCGAAAATGTAGCACATCCAAAACCTGCTCCCTTCCCAAAGCTGACACATTTTAGCAAATGCCCATTCCATTCTTTTATTATTGAGACCAAAAACCTTGGAATTATTCTCTCTTCCACTTCCATTGTGAGTTCCTCCACTCCAGCTTCACCACCGGCTCCTATCCAGGGCCTTTGTACTCACTGTCCCTCTACCTGGAACACTCTACAGCATGTGCCTCGCTGGGCATGGCCACATGTTATTACATTGCATGGAGTACGTCCTATCTCCTATGTGTATGTGATGAGGAGGTGGAGCTGGCAAGTAGCTGCCTTTCCATAATAGAGTGAGAAGAACCTTCAGGCTCTTTCAAGAGATGCCACACGAGGCTTTTGAGTAGAAGGACGTGAGGAGGACATTTTAAAAAGGAGTAGAGCCCAAAATGAAATCCTTGCTCTCTCGTGCATACTAATGGGAGAAACGGACAATAAACGCATAATTACACGTCGTAGGTAATGACTGCCATGAAAACATAGAAAGCAGGTTACATGGGTAGAGTGCTAGATCCCAGTGGCCGTGTGGATCCTACTTTATATGGGGAATTAGGTCAAGAACAGCTGCTCTCTGATAATGTAACACCTAAGCAGGTATCTAAATGAAAAGAAGGTACAGCCTGGCTGGTGTGGCTCAGTGGTTGAGCATTGATCTATGAACAGTTCAATTCCCGGGTCAGGGCACATGCCCAGGTTGTGGACTCAATCCCCAGTGGAGGGTGTACAGGAGGCAGCCAATGATTCTCTCTCATCATTGATGTTTCTATCTCTCTCCCTCTCCCTTCTCTGAAATCAATAAAAAAAATTTTTTTAAATGAAATGAAGGTGCAAACCCTATCACCATCTGGGGGAAGAGCCTTCCAAGCAGAACAGTGAGTGAAAGTACCATGGGGCCAGAACTTGGGTAGTTTGTAACAGTTTAGGGGCCTCCTGGGCTTTCTGGGCCTGTGTGACAGAGTGAGAACGCTGCCTGCTGCTGAGTGCAACACACAGGGAGACCACGATTTCACCAGGTCTTGACATAAAGCACCAGGCACTTTATGCTGTAGGGAGTTTCAGTGTCTTGAGCCTGTGTTTAATGCCTAATCCCAAAGGATAGGATTATAACAAAAGCACTTACTGAGCATTTATGTGGCAGGCACTGGAATAAAAGCATGTTCATTATCACATTTAATCCTTTCAAGCTTGAGGGAGGCCCACCTTACAGATGAGGAGGAAGTGGAGAGGAGGGATGAAATCTCCAGTCACAGCTCATGGGCAGCTGAAAGGGAATTCTCTCAAAGACGGTCTGGTTCCAGAGCCCCAGCTACTGGCCCCCTGCTCTGCTGGGTTTTGAGCTGTATCATGTGCACATAGTACTCAAGTCTGCCCCTCCTTCTCCGGGCCCATTCCATCTCATAATTTCCAGGTAGGTCTGAGTTTGCCTGATTGGCTGTGACCCTAATAGAATGCTACATTATTACCCATACAGCTTGTTTCAGACTCTTTTCTAGGCATTACCTTCCAAATGAGTAGGCCCAGTAGACCCAGTAAATAGTCCTCCCAATAAGCTCCCACTTTTTAAAATATTGATTTTAGAGAGAAAGGAAGGGCAAGGAAGAGAGAAACATGGATGAGAGAGAAACATCAATTGGCTGCCTCCTGCACGCCCCCTACTGGGGATCCAGCTGTAACCCGGGCATGTGCCCTGACCAGGAATCTCACCGGCGACCTCTCTGTACATGGGACAATGCTTAACGGACTGAGCCACACCAGCTAGGGCTGGTTAAGCTAACTCTTAACTTTCATTCATCTCCTTCAGGCTTATTGTTTCATTACCCCATATTTATTGTTTCCCACAATTTCCTTACCAGATAGTTTCCGCTTCCTTTGTAGGTTTAGACATGGGCAGTCGGTTCATTACTTAGGTAAGACTTATCAAATTCACCATCACCCAAAACCTAGTTCTCAGTTCTTCAGGTCCCCTTGCACCAGAGTTAATCCGACTCAGGACGAATTAATCAAAATGAGAATGGTGCACACCTCAGGGCCCCAATTCCTTCATTTTGAAAGAAGAGTATGTCTGCCGCACAACAACATCTGACCGACCAGCAGGCTCTCCTCATGGGAAAGCTACTCAGGAAGGCCTTGGGGAGCAAGGAGAAAGAGCAGGATAATCTTAATGGCTCCACTGAATCAAGCTATATTTAGCTACTATAGGGCTCTGTCTCATGGAATTACACCAAAGCCCTGCTTTTTTTTTTTACAGCTCCCCCTCCCCCCACCTCTCTCAGATGCTGGATTGGCAGATCACACCTCTTCTGCAACCTCAAACAATGTATAGGCTTACACTTTCTTAGACACCTGTTTTTAGCCAACACTGCATCTTTGTGGGTTGCTGATCATCACTGTGGAGTCCTCCAAGTTTTGTTCTTAGATTTTGCAGGTATCTTGGTGAGGCCTCAGGTTTAGACTGCTTTAACATACATTAGCAAAAGATTTTAGGAAAGTTACTTCAATTTCCTCATCATCAAACTTAGAACCAACATCTGTCCTCCTCCCAAGGTTGTTCTATGTACTTAGCCAATTAAGACAAGAAAGTATTTTGAAATTTGGGGGGGGGGGTGTAAATGCAAGATGAAATTATTCTTTCAAGGCAATTATTCTTTCAATAATAAAACAACAGTTGCAAGAAGGAAAGAGAGGGTGACGTTACAGCCTTGCTCTGCAGCCCTGATTACCTACCTACATAGCAGCCCAGTGTCTGTTATCAATAGGAGTGGGGTTCCATCTGGTTCCAAGAACCACTGCCCTAAAAATACTTTACTCTCTCAACGTGAAGCCATCCACAGACTAAGTATTATGTTTCCCTGGTGTCCCAGTGCTCTTTCCTAAGTCCAGACTTAGTTGCAGAGCAAATGTGATGCTGTGAAAGGAAGAGAAGACACAGAGTCCTAAGTCCCGGGTTGGAAACAGCTCTGCCACACACTCTTGGTGAGGTGCAGCCAAGTGTCACTCACCTGCCTAAGCCCATGGCCTCCCCAACATTAAAAAGGGGCTGCTCAACCCTACCTGGTTTGGCTTAGTGGATAGAGCGTGGGCCTGCGGACTGAAGGGTCCCCGGTTCCATTCCAGTCAGGGGCACATGCCTGGGTTGTGGGCTTGATCCCCAGTAGGGGGCGTGCAGGAGGCAGCTGATCAATGATTCTCTCTCATCATTGATGTTTCTCTCTCTCTCTGAAATCAATAAAAAATATTTTTTAAAAAAGGGGTGGTGGCCAGCACCGGTTTGGCTCAGTAGATAGAGCATCAGCCTGCGGACTGAAGGGTCCCAGGTTCGATTCCGGTCAAGGGCATGTGCCTTGGTTGCGGGCACATCCCCAGTAGGACATGTGCAGGAGGCTGCTGATCAATGTTTCTCTCCCATTGATGTTTCTAACTCTCTATCCTCTCCCTTCCTCTCTGTAAAAAATCAATAAAATATATTAAAAAAGGGGGGGGGGGTGATGGTGGTGGCTGCTCAGGTGACCTGCCCCTCAGAGCTGCTGTGAGGATGGGATGCGATAGCCTAGGTTAAGAAAGATAAGCAGTGTCTGGCAGGTTTAAGACACTCCAAGATGCTTATTTAAAATAATAAAACTATCACATCCTGGGTATTAATTAGTCTGATGAGAGAAAGCAGTTTATTATTAGTCTTCTCAAAATGCTTGCTTTCTTCAGAGGTTTTAACTTTGGCCTGACATACCACACTCTTCTTTTGTATGTTCATTATTTTTTGGTGTTTTTATCATAACAAAATATTTGGAAGCCAAAATAGGTAACTGGGCTGGGGGCTTTCTTGGTCACTGCTGTAGCCACCTAGACAGTGGTGTTTAGCCCCAGGTTTCTTAAGTGGCAGCCAGGGCAAGACTTTACTTTGCTCTGACTTCCAGTCTCCAGTGTCAACGTTGCCAGGATATCACATACTAACAGGTTCCCAAATCTGATTACGAAGTTGGCATCTTACTGCCCAGCTCATTCTGTTCCACTCCTGTATCAGAGCAGGAAATATCCTGATAGGTTCTTCTCTCCTCACATGAACACAAGACTCACTGAACCACCAAGTATTTCTTCCCTGGAGAGCCCCTGACTCATACCCCACAATGACAACCAGGAGCTGGACAGAAGGACCTGCAGCCACCCCGACAGTAAAAAAGGGGCTCCTCACACGACTGCTTTTTCTCATCAGACAAATTAACACTCATGAAGTAATATTTTTATTATATTACTTTGGCGTGTCTTCTACATGCCAATGCAGAGTTCGGCTCATGCCTGTGAGAGCTGGTCCTGTGCCCTTGTGAGCCCTCCATCTCCTGCCCTCTCCTCACTGCACTCCCCACAAGATTGGACTCCCCCAGGATGCAGGCCTGAGCTGAGTTCTCCAGCCCCTGCTGACCCGTCTCCTCCCTGGAAGCAGTATGAAAAGTGCGCGTGTTAACAGATTCCTGTGAGGGGCCCCGTTGTCCATCAGGAGAGTTTCCGTCTTATAAGCGGGAAAACAGACGTGGTGGGTGAAGGGCAAAGAGCCTGACTCAGGGACAAGGCTGATCTAGGATCCAGCCCAAGCTCTACTCTGCTGAACTCTAGGAACTTGGACTGTTATTTCATCTTCCCAGCCTCAACTTCCTCGTCTGTAAAATGGGGATACAGCACCCATCTAATGGAGTTAGGCCACCTAAAGCATCAAGCACAGTGCTTAGCCAAACAGGCAGTCAGTAACAAGGTTTCTGGGAATGATGGCTTCTTTCTCATTTAAAAAACTCACTTTCCCAATTGTGTTGACTGATACGTATTGATCATGCATATAATTTTCTGTATTTAAGTTTTCAGGAAGTCCCCAAACTAGATCTGAGCCCAGCACCTAGCTGACTGAAGTTTAGCTGCCCTAGCAGCACCAGCCACAGAGGTGGGACCCAAGAGGGTGGGGCACCAGCCTCTTCCCAGGGCTACATTTTGGGGGACAGCAATTTTTTCTATAAAGGGCCAGACAGGAAATATGTTAGGTTTTGTGAGCCAGACTGTCTATGTTGTAAGTAATCAATTCTGCTATTGTGGCAGGAAAGTGGCCACAGGTGGCATGTAAATGCATGACTGTGGCTATGCTCTAATTAAACTTTATTTGCAAAGACAGGCTGCTGGGCCTGGTCAGATGGCTCAGTTGGTTGGAGCATTGTCCCATACACCAAAAAGGCTGGGGGTTCCATTCCGGGTCAGGGCACATACCTAGGTAGCAGGTTCAATCCAGGGTCAGGGTACCTATGGTAGGCAACGATTGATCGATATTTCTCTCACATCAATGTTTCTCTCTGTCTCCCTTCTTCTTTCTCTAAAATCTAAAATCAATAATAATAAAAAAAATCCTGGGGTGAGAATAAAAAAATAGACTGTTGGTTGCCAGGGACTTTGCTGACCCCTGCATGATTCTCAACTTTACCACACAGCAGAATCACCGGGTGGGGCCGGGTATGGGGGGGTGGGGAGGGCTTTTTCAAACACAGATTGCTGCGCCCCACCCCCAGAGTTTCTGACAACTCCCAGAAGAGGGAACCACTTTGAGAACCACTGAAGCCTTTTCCACCCCTCTTCTTTCTCTGTGCACCTAAAACACTTCAACCCTACTGTGAATACAGCGTTTATTATGTTCTATTGTGGTTAGTGGTTCGTGTGTGGGTCTCTGGGATCCTTAATCACCTTCCTATCCTAGTGCCTGACAATAGCAATTGCTAATCACTGGCTCAACTCAGGTAGCGTCCTGCCCCCTTGGGGGACTGTTCTCTCTGGAGCTCTGCTACCTGGGTCCAGCCCTGCTGCAGAGAAGAGGAAAGGAGACTTTGCCCCCTGCCTGTCCAGAAACAGACTCGGAGAGGAAACATTCCCTGCTCAGACTAGACCTTGAACCTGGACTGTTTCCTAAGGAAATAAAATGAGGATGGATTGGGGTTTTGGTTTAATTTGTCACTTTTTGCTTCTAAATGGACTATTTTACTTTGTGATGTGTGAGTATCGGGGTTAAATCCAGAGAGCTGTCTGCTGGGGAAAACCACTATTTGTGAGTTAGAGACACAGCAGGCATTTAAAATGACCCGCCGTCAGGGCTTTGTCTCAAATCAGACAGAATCAAGTTGGGCTCTGATAAAAGAGGAATAGATGAGTCCTTTCCCCATCTTCGGTGGCATGGGTGGGTCAACCTCCCTCTTTTGGAACTTACTGCCTACCTCCTGGTTTTTATCCCCAAGGGTGCTCTGCAAGGAGGGCCAGGTATGGACCCACATGCTCCCCTCCTCTCTTTGTTGGTTGGCAGGAGCTCCCCAGCGACAGGGGTCACTTGGTCATGGGCTGGCTGCACAAGGCAGGTGTAACAGTAACCTCCTCTTTCCGATTCCCAGGCCTCTCTGATGGAGAATTCCTTTCGTCTTTGAAGTTTCAAGACCACCCCTACCTACCTAACCTCACTCTCTCCATTCCAAAATAACAGACGCCAGGAGGAGGGACGCCTTCCCCTCCCCGTCATGATGGGCTCCGTGAACACTGGCGAAGGCACAGGCATTGCTGCTTATTTAGACTGCAGTGCGGAGAAGCCAGGACACGTTTTTTTTTAATGATCCCAGAGTGGCTTAGCACTCCTCCTGATAGTCCCCGTCCCGGAAACCTTGTTACCCCTGCCTGCCAATCAGTTCTGCATCAATAAACTGTATGTTCTGAGCGTTGCCAGATGAATGAAAGGAGAGCTGCTGTAGACTGATCTCTGACCCTGGCACGTAAACAGCCTATGGATTGCACTTGACAGCTATTAAAGAAAAGACCCAGCAAGTCTCTGATGCCTTTTTGCCTTAATTAGATTGAGCGTTCGTAAGCTATGGGGAAATCTTCAATTTGAAGAGAAAGACCCCACAAGACAGGAATTCTCATTCCCACTCATTCATCCATTCCAACTGTCAGTCAGTACTCACTGACACTTGTCCAGTGAGTGCCTGACTGCCTACGCTCATCACTGTGCTAACCTCTTTCCAGTAGAGTGGATGCGAACATTCCCAAAGGCCACACTGTGCTCGCCTGGAAGACAGTGTCCAGCCAGGAAGTCAAGAGCACAAGCTTCTGCTCAGACATATCTGAACTTGAATCTGACACTGCTGGGTGACCTTTGGCAAGTTACTTAACCTCTGTGCCCTCAGTTCTCTCTTGAAGTTAATAATACCACCCGCCAAGGGTTGTCGAAGTGAGACCATCTGTGAAAAGCATTCAGCACAGAGCCAAGCTCCCAGCAAGCACATCCCATCACAATGCCCTTAGCTCATGGGGCCAGCTCTCAGGCTGAGAGGCTCCTTCCCTTCCCCTGGCACCCTGCCAGTCGCTGGGGAGCTGGTGACACTCACGGTCTCTGCCTTCAACCATATTAGAAAACTGCTGTGGACAATGCTCTTAGTTTCTTCATCTATAAAATGGGGTAGCGGTGAGAGTCCCCTGAGAGGATCTGGAGAGAGCATTAGCACAGAAACCTGAAAATGCACCTTGCCTGAGGGAAGGACTACGGGAATACTAGATTCCCGTAGCAGCCTATGGCTTGTCATCAGATGCCGCTGCAGCCCCGCGGGCTGTCTTTAATAATAGATATTTTTAAATTCCTGAACCCACTTCATGCTATATTTGCTCACACATGGAGGTTTATTCAGTGTTAATCACATTAATGTGCTGCTTCATTTCACGCTGTGCAACGCCAACTTCAGCAAGAGCCGGGAGGGAGCAGAATTTACTCTCAAGGGGACCTCATACTGTGTTCACCCAAAAGGCGCCTCATCAAGGCATCTCAGAGCCCCAGTGACCTCTGGGCCACCCCTTATTCCCCTGGGGGGTGGGGGGCGGAAGACTTAAGCAGCCTGCCTTTCAAATGTCTCTCTATATATTGGTTTTTATCCTCAATTAGAAACCTCTTGGGCTTTTTACTAGCTGTCTTTAATTCTTAAACAACCCAAATGCATGCTATTCAGTCACAGCTCCCCACAAGGTGTCATAAAGGGACCCTGAAGGTACAGGGGTTTAGAGGGCCCTTTGAGGTCTCCCAGTTCAACCCCCTCATGTTACAAATTGAAAAACCGAGGCCCAGACATGTAAGGATTTAAATCTCTCTGTTGGCTTCTTCCCTAAGCCAATGAATAATCTTCATTCGTATTAAACATAAAACAACAAATCCACTAGTTTTTCTTGGCCCTGTGCTCCAATCTACTTGCCCTCCTGGCCCTTGTCAACCGAGAGCCTCAGATCCCACTTTCTAAAGAAAACAGGTCATCAGACATGACCGCCTACCACCAGTGATGCCCTGGCCCAGCACAGCACCTCAGCGCATCGTCCCCCCACGGCCAAAAGCTGCCCTCCCTGTGCTCAGGGCCATTACCTTCCTGCCCAAGAACTGTGCCCCACACCTCTCACCCCTTTCTTACATCACCAATCTCTGCCTTTCCATGGGAACATTCCTGTCAACATACACACATGCTCTCATTTCTAAAAATTTTGTATAACTCCCTCCCCCCCCTTGACTTCACAGTCCCCTCCAGCTACTTACTATACAATTTCTTGCCTTGAAAACTACACTGTTTTACCCGAGCCGGTTTGGTTTGGTGGATAGAGTGTGGGCCTGTGGACTGAAGGGTCCTGGGTTCAATTCTAGTCAAGGGCACTTGCCCAGGTTGTGGCTCAATCCCCAGTAGGGGGCGTGCAGGAGGCAGCATCACTGATGTTTCTATCTCTCCCTCTCTGAATCAATAAAAATATATTTTTTAAAACTATGCTGTTTCCACTTTCTCATCACGTGTCATTCACTCTAATTTATTTTCCCATATTTTTAAGGACAAATTTAAGCCTACAGCAAAGTTGAAATAGTATTGAAATACCCTCTACCCAGATTCTCCAATTAGCATATTTACCCTCTTTCTCTGATCGATAATATACCTATATATAAATGTAAACATAATTTATATGTAAATAATAGACATATAAGTATATAGATGTATGTATGTTTAGTTGTTATTGCTGAACCACTGGAAAGTATCAATCATCTTGGTCCTTCACCCTTACATACTAAAGTAAATACTACCACGTGTGTCTCCTAAGAATCAGAATTCCCTCTTACATAACAGACCATTTCACACAAGAAATTGACGCTGATAGATATTATCTATAATAATAAAATCGTAATATGCTCATTAGACCAACGACCTTCCAGACGAAGCCGGGGCCCAGGTCCCAGGTGCCTGCTGGTGGCCAGAGGGAAAGCTGGTGGCGGGAGCCAGGGAAAGGCAGGCCTACTCTTGCACGAATTTTGTGCATCGGGCCTCTAGCTTAATATAAACTCCATTTTCAGATTTCCCAATTTACCCCCAAAATATCCTTCACAGCATTTTGAATCGGATTACAAAGATGAGGCCACCCCAGTTTAAATTCCAGATCCACCACTCCACCCATCTGTCAAGGTCAGGGTAACCTCATTGCCAAATCTAAAGGGCTCCTCTCTGGTCTCCGCAGGGACTGAGCCTCTGAGGAGCCAGGGCCCTTAGGTCCCCTCCCTCCGTCCTTGCTCCTTCCCTCCACTCGTCCTCTGGGTGCTGGGGCCTCGGCTTCTGTGCGGGCCCCTCCTAGGCCCTGCTCTAACACCAGAGGTCTGCTGCTGCCACCCCTCTCCCGGCATCCACCCCCTGCAGCCCTGACCTCTCCCCAACGCCTGACTGATGTGCCCACTGCCTTCTTCTCAGCATCTCCCTGGCACGTGCCATGGGCCCCAGACTTACCATGTCCACACGGCAGTCTACATGTCTTTCCTCTTTCCCATCTCGGTGCAGCATCACCCGCCATCAGTCCCTGTTCCAGCCTTCCCTCTGTCCTGTCTGGACTCCGTTCCCTCCCCCGTCCCCCCTGCCACTGC
>NW_006295564.1:2234941-2235182 GCF_000327345.1 Myotis davidii | reverse complement strand
GGCCCGCCCGCTCCCTGGGGCTGCTGTTGTACTGGTCTCCCCTCGGCCTGCCATGCTCTTACCTGGGGTCTCCGTGGCTGCAGGCTCCTCGGTCGTCATGGCTGCCCGCTCGGATGTCCCGGGAAGGGCTCTGATTGGCTTAGCCCGAGGTCACATGCACTCCCCTGTCCAATCATTTGCGGCCGTAGAGCAGGTCGCTGGGCAGAAATATGGCTGCCAGGAGCCATTCCGGTTCCCTCCG
>NW_006295564.1:2228655-2234881 GCF_000327345.1 Myotis davidii | reverse complement strand
GGGGGGATGGACCCAGCACACAGCCTCCACACCTCCGCCCACTCTTCAGTGGGCTGGTCTCGGCAGCAAGTAACCTACTGGGCCCCAATGGAAGCTTGCGTGGGGCTCATCCTGCGCCCTCCTCACCCCCGGAGCTCTTCCTCCTCCTCTTGATTGAAGCCCGAATCCAGCATCGACATTTCCCCAAGGTGAAAGCCAGAAACGTCAAGGTTATTCTAGGTTTCTTCTCTCACAGACTCCCTCCCACACCTCATACCCATCCCCAGTCCCATCCACGGTGTGGGTCCCCGTGGCCCCTTCCTGTCCCGCTTGCACAGCATTGGTTCATCGGCCTTGTTGCAACTGGTGGAACTTTCCGCTCAGTGACCTCCCTGCGCTGGTCGCCGCCACACACACACACACACACACACACACACACACCGCCCCCTCATCCCCTGTGACTCTCTCCATCTGAATTGCTGTCGGAGGTGACTTAGATGTCCCTGCAATGATTCTCTTGTTCTATTTCAGTTTCTACGCTGGCCCGCTGCTGCCGGCAGGATGGAGCCCTAACTCCTCAGCATGGCATTGAGGCCTCCACCGCCTGCCTGGGAGGGACAGAGATGGCAGACAATTCTAACGAGACACTCAGAGAGCTGCCCCATGCACCATCCTTCTGAAACCGCCGTGATCCTGCCCATTGGCTGCTCTTCGGGTAAATGGCTTTTTGTGTGAAATTTCATCCCTTTCGCCAGACACTTCACCCCATTTCATCCACCCGGAAAAACCCTTCCTCCTCCAAGACCCTGCCGCAGGGTTACCTGCTCTGTGATAGCGCCCCCAAGAAGTCCCGTCCTTCTGTGCTCCAGGAAAATGCAGTCATAGCAAGAAACATATAAAGTATTTCCATTAGAACAATGTTAAAAGGCTGGATTTCATTCGTCAGTGCCCCAAATGTTACCATTCCAAACTCCTTACCTATTGATATTTCTCCCACAGATTGCCCCTCGTGCATACAGAAATGCTAAAGACTTCACACAACATTCTTCCCACACACACGTTTCCCTGAGACAGCGTGACTTGGGCAGAGGAGAGCTGGAATGAAGCATTCACCCACATCTACCTCCATCAGCTCTGCCCTTCTGTCTGGAAGGCCAATGCCCATTGAGGACCTAGCCACATTGTGACTTTCATGGGGCCTGGGCACTTATACTTTCATGGGCTCTTTCCTCCATTAAAATACTTATATATTTAGAATCTTTTTCTCTCCTCTTTTTATATATTTTATAATCTTGTTGATATAAAAACAAATAATCTAGGCTGCCTTCATCATCACATATTCATTACTATAATATTCATTTTTGTTCTGGATTTAAAATAAATTAAAATGAAAACATTTTCTAGGGTCCCTAAAGACATTGTGGGCCCCAGGTACTGCACCCTGATGGAGAAGCTGACCCTGATTGAAGGCACTGGAAACCTCCCTCCTCACTGCTCGAGTCCCCCGAGAAGAAATGGAGATTAGTGTTTTCTGTTACAACCTTATCAAGACTCACTCAATAACATGTCTTTATTCTCTCCAGGCAAAAATTGCCAAGGGACATACCATTGATCCATTTGCTAAATACACAACATATAACAAAGTGTGTCTTACACAAATGAGTCTTGTAGAGTTGCCCAGAGAGGTTGGCATTTGATGTGATTTTCTGCAAGGAGTTAGGGTTGTGTGATGGGGCCCACTAGGGCTGAAGGATTATTATTACTGTTTATATCTGATTCATAGTTAAGGAAACTGAAAACCAGAGGAATTTATTAACTGGGCCAAGATGACACAGAGAACAAATGAATGGCAACTCCAGGATTTCAACTCCAGTCTGTGCTCTTAGGAGCTGCTTTGGACAGATTGAGTTTGAGGTACCCAAGGGCTTTCAGGGGAGAGAATTATCCAGGAAGTATTCCGCTCTATCCACTGAGCCAAACCAGTCAGGGCTATCCAGGAAGTATTTAGATAAACTAGTTCAAGAGTTAAGTGAGACCTTAGCTTGCAATATA
The DNA here is from genome assembly GCF_000327345.1 of Myotis davidii. Taxonomy (NCBI): domain Eukaryota; kingdom Metazoa; phylum Chordata; class Mammalia; order Chiroptera; family Vespertilionidae; genus Myotis; species Myotis davidii. Next base: position 2,232,850 of record NW_006295564.1, on the reverse strand, counting down.
TTTGGGAATTATCTGAGTATTGGTGGCATTTAAAGATTCAAAGATCAGCTCATTCATTCCTTTGCAGTCTCTCTATATGATGGGGTCCAGGCCAGTAGGCTTTCCTAGTATTATTTCTGCATCTTTCAACCATCCTGATCGGGCCTCCTGCTTCAGGGAGCTGTGCAGCCTTGTTCTCTTGCTGGACCTCACCCTATTATTTCCCAGGTATACCTGGTTTCTGGGAAACATTTTGAGGTCACCTTCTGTCCAAAGACCCTGGGCTATCAGCTCTGGTCCTACTATTTTTCACTGGATTAGATGACAGAATTTGACTTTTCTTCACTTTGACGCCTGATACTGTCTACAGATCAAGCTTCTAGGTGGCATTCTATGCACTCACCCACCCAGCAAATACTTATTGAGCACCTACTATGTGCCAGACACCATTGTAAGTACCAAGGATACAATTGTGCACAAAGTAAACCAAGTCCCTGACCCCAAAGATCTTATAGTCTAGAGGCAGGAGGCAGACAATCAGAACAGTGCTACATGTCATGAGGAAGATAAAGCCACATGATGTAATATGACTGAGGGATAGTGGAGACACTGGTCAAGGGTATCAGCAGGGAAGAACTCTGGGCCTTAAGAGCTAAGTTATGGTCACCTCTCCAATTGGCCTGAGGAGCAGAGAGAAGATCCTTAGAGAGCCTTGGGTAGCAGGGTGAGTACACACTTCCCAGGGTTGTCCTGAAGCCTGTCTACATTTCTGCCCTGGGGGTCCACAAGACCCTGTCTCCTACTTTGTGTTTTCTCATTTAAGTCAGATTGAGTTGCTGATTCTTGCAACCAGAACCCTGTACTCTGTGGTCTTCTGAAATTAAATGCAAACCATTTGTCAGTGGGTGTCTCAAGAGGTGGGAGGGTACTGAGCAGGGCAGTCCTCATTCATGAGCTCCAACCAAGGGCCAGGTGCTGTGCTAAGTGTTGAGAATACAGAGTTCCCCCAAGGAGCTCATCATTTAGCGAGCTCCACTGAGCGTCAGCCTTAATCACACAATATACAGAGTAATGGGAAGCAATGATGAGCAGGGTGTGTGTGTGTGTGTCGGGGGCTTACCGAGGGCAGGGTACAGGGTATGTCAGGGCTTCCTCCAGTCCTGCTCATCCCCTTGGAGGTGTTTTTCTAACATGTTATTGCTGATTAACATTTAAAATATGACTCTTTCTAAGGATATTTTAAGATTTTTATGAAGAAATCCAAACCCAGAGAAAGAAAGATGGGGAATGAATCAATGCAATTTGGGGCTCATCTCAGGAAGAAAATGCCAACCTTGAGCTTTTGGTCAAGACTTCTGGCTATTGTATCTTAGGGTCCCCCACTGGAGCATAGGATCTGATTGTTGGCTACCTGTCGTATAACTTGGTCACACAGTGCAGTCCACTAACTATAGTCTAGAGCAGCGGTTCTCAGCCTGTGGGTCGCGACCCCTTTGGAGGTCGAACGACCCTTTCACAGGGGTCGCCTAAGACCATCGGAAAACACATATATAATTACATAGTTTTTGTGATTAATCACTATGCTTTAATTATGTTCAATTTGTAACAATGAAATTGGGGGTGATCACAACATGAGGAACTGTATTAAAGGTCGCGTCATTAGGAAGGTTGAGAACCACTGGTCTAGAGACGATGTCCAATCTCGAACCTAGAAATTCATTGAAATAAAGTGAGGTAGCTGTGATCTACCATTTTCGTGTTTTTACTAGCAAAATTCACCACCAGGACTTCTTCCACCTCTCAAATCATAACCTGCACACAAAATTAAGACACATACAGAAATCTGTTATGCATTGATGCAGCCAGGCTCTGAAAATAGCAGCTGCAGCCACAAACTGAAGAACGGGCCTTTGTGAAGAGTGAAAGAAGCTGTTTGTCCTGAGCTCATCTTGTAAGCTACAGATAGAATTCCCCACTATTACTAAAGTAACATCTTTAAGCAAAAAGAGGAATCAAATAGAGGAAAATAGGATGTCTTAGTCCATTAGACTTTCCTTTCCTACTAAGGTTCCAAGGCCCTAATTTTCCAATCAGAGCCCAAGAGAGTATGAACTTACATGAAGCAGGTAGCAGACCCATTACAAAGCATAAGTTTGACGGCATTAGCAGAGGCCTGGGTCAAATTAAAGTACAAAAAATCGGAGATGAATCACTTTCGTGGTGTAAAGACCCATGCTCTCTGGGTGATCATGTTACACCCTGACCCTGAACACCACCTTCAGGAACATGGATCCTCTCCAATGGCTACAATGCACCTGTTTAAAATTAAATTGTCTCTCATTTTTCAAACAACATTGAACTTGATCTCCTCAGCCAAATTAACACTACTTAGGAAGATCAGTCAGTTTCAGAAACACTTCTCTATTAGACTTGAATCTAAACCACACAACTTCCTGAGCAGTTTCACACGTGGAGCTACCTTCCCAGCCAACAGTGCACTTTTTATTTTGCATTAAAAATATCAAAAGAAGCCGTTTCGAGTCAGCCTGGTAGTCCAGTCTGTTTGAGTGGCACTAAGGTCATACTTTAATCTACTCTGACCATGTTTAATTGTCTTCTGTTCATCATTAGCAATTCCATGGCTGAAAAATTATGCAAAGTCCCTTAGGGAGTTCAAGTTAGCCTGACATAAAGTCAGGGAGCTTAGCATATGGCAGAGAAGAAAAGGGACCATGGTCAGGAAAGGCTCATCTGTTTTACCTAAGCCGAAGGCTAAGTCAGATGCCAGGAATATGGGATAAAAACTGTTCTTATTGCCTGGCCAGGCTGCTCAGTGGTTGAGTGTTGACCTATGAACCAGGAGATCATGGTTGATTCCCCGTCAGGGCACATGACCGGGTTGTGGGCTCCATCCCCAGTAGGGGGCATGCAGGAGGCAGCCAATCGATTCTGTCTCATCATTGATGTTTCTATCTCTTTCTTCCTCTCCCTTCCTCTTTGAAATCAATAAAAATATATTAAAACAATTAAATTAAAAAAAACACCCCTATTTCTATTGCTCTGACCAGTATGGCTCAGTTGGTCAGGTGTCATCGTGTGCACCAAAAGGTTGCCAGTTCAATTCCAGTTCAGGGTACATGCCCAAGTTGTGGTCTTAATTCCCAGTAGGAGGTATGCAGGAGGCAGCAGATAATGTTTTGCTCTCACATTTAAAAAAAATATTTTTTTATTGATTTCAAAGAGGAAGGGAGAGAGAGAGACAGAAACATCAGTGATGAGAGAGAATCATCATCAACTGGCTGCCTCCTACCCCCTACTGGGGCCCCTCGCCCCCCCTCGCCTGGGGATCAAGTCTGCAACCCAGGCATGTGCCCTGACTGGAACTGAATTGTGATCTCCGGTTCATAGGTTGACGCCCAACCACTGAGCCACGCCGGCCGAGCTCTGCTCTCACATAGGTTTCTCTCTATAAAAATCAATTTAAAAATCTTAAAAACCCTAAAACTGTTCCTGTAGCTTTGAAATGCTTTAGAGCAGTGGTTCTAAACCCGAGACCCTTTAATACAGTTCCTCATCTTGTGGTGACCCCAACCATAAAATCATTTTCGTTGCTACTTCATAACTAATTTTGCTACTGTTATGAATCGTAATGTCAATATCTGATATGCAGGATGTATTGTCATTGTTACAAATTGAACATAATTAAAGCATAGTGATTAATCACAAAAACAATATGTAATTATATATGTTTTCCGATGGTCTTAGGCGACCCCTGTGGAAGGGTTGTTCGACCCCCAAAGGGATCTCGACCCACAGGTTGAGAACCGCTGCTTTAGAGGGTCTTCAGTGGACCATGAGTTAATGCATCTGTTCATTACAAAAGATAAATGAAATACCATCCCAGTGATTCAGTCTTTTCCTTTTAAATACATTCCTTGCAATGAAAAGATGGGAGCTCCCTTCCACATTTTTTACATTCATCAGGTGAAGCCAACCAAGGTAGATGTTAGCATAGGGGCAGAGAGGTGGTGGCCTCTGGGGGCACAGGACCCAGGGCAGGGTGAGGAGGGTGTCTGTGTAAGTGGTGGCAACAGTGGCTTGGAGTTGGGAATCAGAGTCCTAGAGAGGTGTGGGCATTTATGTGTGGGCAGTGGCAAAAGAATGATTGGTCCAATATGATGTGGATCATGGGAGTTTGGAATTATTGGAAAAGGGA
>NW_006295564.1:2216786-2228555 GCF_000327345.1 Myotis davidii | reverse complement strand
AAGGTCACGGTTCGATTCTTGGTCAGGGCACATGCCTCGGTTTGCTGGCTGGATCCCCAGTGGGGGCATGCAAGAGGCAGCCATTCAATGATTCTCTCTCATCAGTGATGTTTTATCTCTCTTCCTCTCCCTTATCAATAAAACATATATTTAAAAAAATATGATAGTACGATAGTATACAATCATTGAATAAAAAAAGAAACCCATGAGTCCATATTAAATAATAGGATGAAAAAATAAAGTCTTCCTTATAGACACCAACCAATAAATATAGGAGTAACAGGGTTAGAAAACACTATGTGACCACCATCATAGAGTAGTAATCAGGCAAGAAATAGCAAGATGCGGAAACCAGGGGATAAAGTTTGGTGAGGAATGGGTATTTGTAGTCTCAAAACACTCCCCTACAAAATATTTATTGGCAATTTTTCGTGGAGAATCCCCACAGACACCACCTCAATTAAATAATCGAGGTTAGCATCACCAATGGAGTAATTAAAAAGCATGTATCCTAATAGGAAGGAATGGGAGCAGCACGGCATTACTTGATATTCCTGCCAAAACGATAGAATTTGAACCAAATCATGAAGTATCAACAAATCCAATTTGTGGGGCAGTCTGCAAAATAGCCTGTAATCTCCAAATGTCAAGGTTATGAAAACAAGCTTGAAGGAGGCTGAGACATGACTACCAAGTGCACCAAAGTGGCTATTTAAAAAATAAAGTGATAAAGGCCATATTGGGACCATTGGGAAAACTTGGTTATCTGTGGGTAACCGTGTTTCCATGTCAACTTCTACTTCTGATATAGGAGAATGTCTTACAACAGGAATTATACCCCCTTAAAAGTGATTCAGGAAAAAAGTGACTCTTATTGTAACATTCTTGGTACTATACTTTTCTGTAAGTTTGGAATTATTTTAAAAATTGCTTGTCTTTTCACATATAAAATAATTATGAAAATATCTAAGTTTAATTTGAAACTCCAAAATGTAGGAATGAGAATTGACATTTTTTATTTGGTAAAATTAAGAATATATAATGCCCTGACCAGTGTTCTCAGTGGTTAGAGTGTTGGCTGGAGCACAGAGGGGTTGCAGGTTCGGGCACTTTATCTGGGTTGCAGGTTCAATCCAGGATGCATTCGGGAGGCAACCAATCCATGTGTGTGTGCCTCAGCCTCCCTCCCTCCCTCCCTCCCTTCTTTTCACTCTCTCTAAATATTAATGGAAAAATACCCTAGGGTGAGGATAAAAAAAAAAAAAGACTACCAAAGGTATTGGTATTGCAACCTGGTGTTGCTTAGTGGTTGAGCATCAACCTATGAACTAGGAGATCACGGTTCGACTCCCGGTGGGGTCACATGCCCAGGTTGCGGGTTCAATTCACAGTAGGAAGCATGCAGGAAGCAGCTGATGATTCTCTCTCATCACTGATGTTTCTATCTCTCTCCCTCCCTCTCCCTTCCTCTCTTTGAAATCAATAAAAACATATTTTAAAAAAATATAACATCATATAACATAGACCACAAGAGAAAAACATGTAAAAATAATAACTGAAAATAAGCAGAACATAAAAAAAGGTAACACTGATGACAATCACATTCAGAAGTGAAGTGGCTAAAATAAAGTTCTCTCAATTCCTTTTGTGTCAAACATTTAAGGACACAATAAAAAAATAAGGCAAAAAAAAATAAGGCAATTTTGCTAAAAATGAAGATCCTTTTAATTTTTGGACATAGGTTACTTAGAGAAGGGAAAAGTGCTTAAAACACCTTGGAACCAGGTATTTGCATTTCAAATAACTTAATGAAACAGAGTCAAATGGCACTTTATCATACATGATACTTGCATGTGGAAATAATTTCTTGATGCCTTTAAAATCCCCAATTTCCATGAATACTTCAGTTATTAAGATACTAAAAAATGGCAAGAAAGATTTTTTGAGATCTCAAAGTAAGAAAAAGCTGGAGGAAAGTATACATTAAAGGGCTTCACAAATAGAAAGCGTGATTGTTTGAATCTTGATAAAAGTAACTTTTTCCTAGGTCCAAGGCTCAAGTTTGTTTGATTCCTTGCGCTGTCCAACATCAACAAGACACCAGTTGTGAATATTCTGTTAAAAAGCCAAGAAGCGCCCATCCTGTCAGGAGCCAGTGCTGGCCAGAAGAGGTTTGCGGTATTTGCACTGAATCCAAACTCGGTACATTGTCAGCTGTTTCCCTCGGTTCACTTGCAATCGGCGATCCATCAGGTTCTGAACCTTTTCCAGTCCAGCAGTCGTGAAAAGTGTGTCCAGTTCATCTAGTTTGAAAAATAGATGTTTATGTATTATGGAACCCGAAGGGAGAGCTTCTCTAAGAGTTAGCTGATAGGGAGGAGTTTTCAAGAAGGGCTCTATGAATACCCTAAAATTACATGTAAAGATTTACCTATATGTCTGTGAAAGTCCTTTTTTTATTTGTTTTTAAGAAGAGAGGTTCTAGCACTTTAACCAGAGGCTCAGAAAAATATGTGATCTGACAAAGGTCCCAGCAATGGAGTGTTCTTAAGGCACTGGTGGAGAAGGAAACTGCAGGGGGTGAGCAGAAGGGGAGAGCAGTTCAGGGTGATATCTGGAACCCAGTGAATGGTGAGTTCCCCTAACTAAGGTGCATCTTAGGCACAACCCAGATTAGAGGGTGAAACAGCTGCCCTGGAGTCTTGCAAATGGGCTAGTTTCCCCATTTTGAACAATGTGACAGAGAGGAAGGGCAGATAGCAGAAGAACAAGGCGGAGGACTGAAGACGTACAAGCTGAGCCTATCTGGAGAACAGTGAGCAGTTCAGGTTGGCTGTGAGGGCTGGGAAAGGATAGGAAAAGGTTGTAAAAGGTAGGAGGGCCAGATGACCCTACTTCTGGAAGTCCACCGAGGAACACTTAATATACTTTGGAAGTACTGACATAAAGATGAGTGTTGTTTCCATACCTTGTGTGAAGAAGTAAACTCTGGTGCCATCACCTCTCACATAGAAATTTTCAGATAGACACTGACCTGCAGAGCAATGTGGCAAAAATCAGAGAAACTTTAAAGCACTTCTTTAAATTTCATTGTCAATCAAATGCACACCACAGATCATCTTCCTGGGCAGAGAACAGAATTCTTCCTTGCTTATTCTTGGTGCTTTGCAGGGATCTGCAATTTTTCTTCTACAAAGGAATGGTGCTTTGGAGAAGAACAGCCAAAGGGAATAATAAAACTGCAGGCTAAGTAACTTATACATGTGACTCTCACCGATTAAATAAATACCATCTACTCTTTGTTAAAAAAGAAAGGGGGGGGGGGAGTGAGGAGGGAAGAAAAATAAAATAAATATCAAACAATATCGCTAAATTTAAGGATACCATTAAGTCTAAGCCACCAATACCATTTTGGTGAGTGTCATTTTTCATGTCTCTCCATGTGTCTACACACATATTCATATATATAACACATACTCTTTTTATGTTAGACATGCTCTCCCTTCTGCTGCTAAGTCCCGACTGTATATCAATTTAACACCCTGGTGTGTAATCCTTCACCTTTTGAATGTCAACATAATCTTACTTGCTTTACTTACCTACGTCTCTCTCCCCAGTTACTGTTACATGTGGGCTTAAGTCTGAAATACTCATCTGAGCACTGCTCTTCTCACTTGGAAATAAAATGGAACACCTCTTCCCAAGACCGGCAGCATGCCCCTATAGGGGCACTCACTTTGTTTCCAAGATATTGCTTATGTATATATTATGGCTGGTTCTTGAAAAATTCCCAAAAGGACTGTTGGATTGAATAGATAATATAGGGTAGCTTTTTAAAAGGCTATAACAGAGTGGCCAGTGTTGCTCAGTGGTTGAGCATCGACCTATGAACCAGGAGGTCATTGCCTGGATTGCCAGTCATGCAGGGCACATGCCAGGGTTTCAGGCTTGAACCCCAGTAGGAAGTGTGCAAGAGGCAGCCGATCAATTGACTCTCTCTTATGATTGATATTTCCATCTCTCTCTCTTTCCCCTCCTTTCTGAAATCAATAAAATAAAAGGCCATAACAACTTATGTGTTACCAGTAGTGGAGAAACATCTCTTTGAACTGGCCAGTAATAGGTTTAAGAACTGGTATCTCATTGTTTCTTTTATTCCCTTGAAGTTTTGTTTTTGGCCATTTGAATATGTTCTTCTGTGAACCAACTCTAAAATATTCCTTCCCTGCTTTTTGGGTGGGTCACTGATCTTTTCCTTATCGATTTGCCAAGAGTCCCTTGAAGAGCACAGATATTAAGTCTTTATCTGTTTTATGCACCAAAAAGACTTGTCTTTTAACTTTTTAATGACATCATTTGCCATCACTTTTAAAATTGTTTATGTAATCAAATGTCTTTTTCTAAAAATAGCTCTTTTAAAAGCTGCCTTGGTTAAAAAGACCTCCCTAATACCTAGATTATACAAGCCTTCAAAAACAGACCATCCTTGTCATGTATGAAGTGGTTTTACATATGAAGCTCTAATTCTAGTGTCTATTCTGTCCCACTGACTTGTATGTCTATTCTGATGGCAAAACTATTGTTTTGATTATAGTAGCAAAATACCTTTTTTAAACCGAAGTTGAGCCATGTCATGGCGGCCATAATCTCGCAGAAGCATCATCCCTCCAGGCTTCAAAAGCCTGCTCAGCCTACTGATAGCCTTCTGCATCCTGTGGGGTACAGGGAATGAAGATCAGGCCTCTTTAAGGATAAGGTTCCCTTTCTTTTTTCTAAAAATATTTTTTATCAATTTCAGAGAGGAAGGGAGGGAGAGATAGAAACATCATTGATGAAAGAGAATCAATAGGCTGCTTCCTGCGCGTCCCCTACTGGGGATGGAGCCCACAACCCGGGCATGTGCCCTGACAGGGAATGGAACCGTGACCTCGTAGTTCATAAGTGGACACTCAACCAGGTTGGGCAAGATTCCTTTTCCTTGCTGCATATTCTAAAAAGACTGTGGACTTCCTAACCCTGAAGTCTTAGATCCTCTGCCCTTGCTTTAGTTAGAACGGGAGCACACATCCAAACTTCTGATGTGCCTTCTGGGGCCTGCTAATAACTGAGGATAACTCCTTCTGTCTTAGGGCTCCACCATAGGAAAAGTGACACACTCTGCCTGGCTCACTTCCTTCTCCTCCTGGGATTGCCTCCTGAGGAAGCCATCCCTGCCCTGTGCTCCCACCACCTGCTATGGGACTGCTAGTGAACTCATCGTCCTTTCCCCTTGAGACTCAAGCTGTTGGAATGCAGATCTTTCCATTTGTTAAGTAAAGACTGAACCTCAAGAACTTACAATTTACATGGTGACAGTCAGTATGCAAACGAGTAACTGAGCAAAGTGCTTCATATTTCCTACTGCACTTTTCATATTGAGGCGTGGTACAGGATTCTGCTTTTCTAACTTCAGAAGTTAAACACCACAAACTTACAAAAAACCATCTGAAAGTTTATTTAACTACTGAATACTTATTTTTAACTTTAATGCTGCGTTTCAGTCCATGTAAGTTTTTTGAAGGGTAGCATTTAAACTTCTGCAGTTACTAATGTTTTGAGCCATGCCAGGCACTTTAGGCAGTTCTGTATCTACTTTTACTGCACATTCACAATATCCCCGTCAGGTCAGATGACTCAATGCTATTCTAGAGGAAACATGGGCTGGAAAAAATTAATCACTCCCCCAGGTCTCCAACCAACACTGCTTCTCTGAGACGGTATTTTACTAGGAAGACAAGATGTTTACGTCTATGAGGCTTTAACGGTCTCTTTTAGGGTACAGCAATTGTCTTTTACCTAAATTGATTTTATGAAATTCTACTATGCTTGTTTTCCACAGAACTCAAGTATCAGAGAATAGCTGAGTTAGGCTTCACTGTACATTCTGTGCTGTTAATAAGCTTGGTTTATGTCCTGGCTGGGTAGCTCAGTTAGTTAACACAACATCCCAATATGCCAAGGTTGTGAGTTCAATCCCCTGTCAGGGCACATCCAAGAAGCAACCAATGAGTGTATAACTAAGTGGAATAAAGCAACGTTTTTCTCTCTCTCCTTTCCCCTCTCTTTAAAATCAATAAAAAAAGAGAGAGAGGAAAAAAAAAAGCCTTGGTTCATTTGAAAAGGCCAATAATGAGATGTTGAAACAGCGTGCTATGAGATTATCAATATGAAATTTCTCCAAATACCCATTAAAAATGTCCTCCCCGTTCTTTGGGGATATTATACCATAAAAATGAAAAGATGAATCCACCAATGAAGTCAATAAAGCAGTTTTAGAGGCTGAAACAAAAGTTGGACTTCCAGACAAATTCAGGAAAATGGTTGAGAAGCTTCTATCACTTTAGATGAAGAGGCTTCTTTCTGTCTGTCAGAGTATTTTTTTTTATTTTGGGCCCAACTGTGATATCAAGGTCCATGACTAAAGCTTTGCTTTTTTTATACTACTTACTTGTCTGGAACAATCGCTGAAAGAACAAATATGAGGATGATAATATCAAGACTATCCCTGGGAATCGGGTAACTCTGATCTTCATCACACAAATCATGAACAAAGGCAAAACACCTTGCTGCATCATATGCTGAATGTGTCTGCATATAATTGGAGGAGAGACAACACATGGGTTAGAAAATGTTCACAGAGCCTCAAGGTAAACTAATCTTGCTTTAAGTGTAACTGCAGTGACTTCCCTCTGAGGAACAGAGCTCTAATCATTAAGGCACACATTCCTTTTTTTGTTGTTAATCCTCACTCGATGATATTTTTCCATTGATTTTTTTGAGTGGGAGGGAAGCGGGGAGACACACAGAGAGAAACATCAATGTGAAAGAGACACATCGATTGGTTGCCTCCCGGTTGGGGATCAAGCCTACAAACGAGGTATGTGCCCTTGATCAGAATCGAGCCCGGGACCCTTCAGTCCGCAGGCCAACGCTCTATCCACTGAGTCAAACCGGCTAGCAAGAGATTACCAGCTGGGCTGGGTTAACCACGACCGGAGTCTTTGGTACAGGGACAGTCATTCTGGTGAGGTTCTGAGAACACCTGAACTGGTGGACTTGTAAGGAACTGGGAGGGGCAAGCATGTGGGGGCCATGTGCAAAACCAGGGAAAACCTACTACAGAAAGCTAGTCTGCAAAGAGAAAACTAATTTGAAAAAAATAAGTGAGCACTGGGCAATGAGAGATAGGACACTATGAACTCGAGGGAGGTGTAGTGATGGAAGGGGCGGCAACGTCTCACTGGCCAGCCAACTTGCCTTGATATCGGACACCTCTTCAGGGCTGAGTTTCAGTCCTGGCTACACTTGATGCTCTTGGGTTCTATGACATTCCACTGTACTGGTTGAGTTTGTCTACATGTTTCTGCGACTTGTAACACAAAGAACTTTGGTTGAACAATCATCTCATTTCAATCCTTAAAAAATAAGTTTGGAGAGGTCATAATAGCTGCCCAAAGTTACACAGCTGGCAAGTGGCAGACTCTGTATTTGTTTGACCCTTTCCTCTCCTCCAGGCTATTTCAGTAAATCTTTGACTTTTAGACCACAGTACAGTAAGGAAATAGCTAGAAACCATGATTTTTAGAAGACCCTTTCCCTTTAATCAGTGAAAATTACTGAAAGGAGCCACTGCACTTACCTTGACAAGTTGTATAGCCGTGGAAGAAAAATCACAACAGTAAACAAAGAGTCTTGGGTCACTGAAATGGGCAGAAAAAAAAACAGCAGAAGAATTACATTACCAACTGGATTATGTCTATCCTCTTTCCTGAGTAATAGGGTTAAACTATAAAAGTACCATATATTAACAACGTAAAAGGTTTAAATCTCACTGATTTCCTTGATGACAAAGGTTAACATATAAATCAGATTAAGTCAAAACAATCTATAACTGGGTAATGTAGAAATGCAAATCTCCTGTAACCTATGGCTCCCAATAACCAGTTATATTTGATGTAAAACTTTTGATAAACAACCCCTCACTTTCCTCCTATTTGCTGTCATAAACTTCACAACATACTTACTTGTTGGTTTGTAAAATTGGAAAGACTGTGTTTCCCACACCACAACCAACCTGCAGACAGAAATGAATTATTAATCACAGAACTTTCCAAATTAATTACCGAAGCTAGATAAATAATCAACAATAGATAATCTTGCCCCCTTGTGTTAGGGATGATGTAGTGACCAGAGCTAAACAGTACCTATGACATTCCCTGACCTTGACCTCAGGAACACGTACAGAAGTAGCATGGGCTTTTATTAGCCGAAGGGTCTAGAAAAAAAAGGTACGGGTTGCTTTTACTTTAAAAAAAATTCATTTATTGTCAACAGGGTTGCTTTTACTTTTTTTTTTCTTTTTAAATATATTTTATTGATTTTTTACAGAGAGGAAAGGAGAGGGATAGAGAGCTAGAAACATTGATCAGCTGCCTCTTGCATACTCCCCACTGGGGATGCGCCCGCAACCAAGGTACATGCCCTTGACCGGAACCGAACCTGGGACCCTTGAGTCCACAGGCTGACACTCTATCCACTGAGCCAAACCGGTCAGAGCTGCTTTTACTTTTTGAATTCTAGTGAATGGTCCTGTAGATGAATTATTTTCATATTGAGCTCTACTATATCACAGAAAAACATTTCTAATAGACGGGGAAAATGTAATGATTAAAATGGGGGAACCATGATTACAATGTCCTTAAATACAGTACTAGGTGTGGCAATAATAAAAACAGTGACCATTTACTAAGGACTTACTATGTGCCAGACACTATTCTTAACTACTTTACATACACCATTTCAACACATCTTCAAAAAACTATGAGGGAAGGGGGAAGGGGGAGAGAGAGAGAGAGAGCCAGAAGCCCCATTCTGCTTGGGAGGGTAAGAGGTACAATGTCATGCCACAGGACTCAATCTCAAGGCTAACCAGCTTCCAGTGGAGTATGTAGTCATCATTTGTGAATTTAGATTACAGCACCGACCTAGACACTTTTCCAGGTCTACCCTGGCCTCTGCAATACCATTAATAGAAGTTGCCTTGGGACCTGGGACTCTTCCAGATGGCAGGTGCAATACAACCTATAACTTTCAGATGCAATATGATGTCCCAGGTAGTACCTCAGGTGATCTATCTTTGTTTGCCACAACCACCAAATATCTTGGTCTACATTTAGGGCATTTCAGTTAAAAAATGGAGGTGAGCCTGGCCAGTGTGGCCCAGTAGTTGAGCATCAGCCCATTTACCAGGAGGTTGTTGGTTCAATTCCCAGTCAGGACACATGCCCTGGTTGCGGGCTCGATCCCCAGTAGCGGGCACGTAGGAGGCAGCCCATGGATGTTTCTCTCTCAGTGTTTCTCTCTCTCTCTCTCTCTCTCCCTCTACCTTCCTTTCCCTGAAATCAATGGGGGAAAAAAATTTTTTTTTAATGGAGGTGATTCCTGGCCAACATAAGGGTCAAGTCTTCTACATTCAAATGTCACTTTGTGGTCAGCCTCTCTATGCTGACCATGTGCACAACATTACAACTTTTCTAACCTACTACCAGGACAATAAAGAAAGGTTACCTCGAGTATTCGGTAGGTGGCTGAGGATCCAGGAAACTCATCAGCAGAGATTTCCAAGTGACTGAGTTTCTGAGTTACCTTCTCTTCCACAGGAAGAGTCTGTGTTTTATGCCCAAGGCTGTTTGAAGAGCACTTGTGCTGTTCTTCTGTTATGAAACCGGGTCCATCTGCATTGCTCCTACATTCAGGCACTTCGCTCCCCTTATTCTCTGAGAGCAAATCCTTCAAGTGATTTTGGTTCTGAATAGGTGCCAGCTCCGGAAATTCAGTGAAAAGCCAATGCCTGTCCTTGAAAAATCCATTTTCATGGATTTTGTAGAAGTCATTCCAATATTTGTGGGCATTAGTCTCATAATCAACTGTAAATGTTTAAGAAAAGATTTTAAGAACCATTTCTCAACATTTATTTGTATCTACTGTCAATTGTCACCTTGTGACATTCATCAAATGTCATTTTATACTGAAAGTATCCTCAATTAGAGCCATAGTCTCAGAGATGGAGATCATTTAGTGCTAGACCGATCATAGGTGAATTCCCTCCATATCTTGCCCTTCTATGAAGTACAACTTCTGCCTAGGCACTTACTACCTATCAATTCTTCTCCCACATCTTTGGACGGCTCTTAGCTATCAGAAAATTCTAATGTTCAAAAAAAATCTGTCTAATAACTTCTGGCCAAAAGGTCCCACCATTTCTCAGGACCATACAAAACAACTCTTTTGTGTTTGAGGGCAGTCATTTCCCCCTCTAGATCTTCTTTTACAAGCTAAATATCCCAGGTTCTTCCGTTTGTCCCCCATGTGAACTCAATGGTTTTGATACAGGCAGCTCTTCTTTAAATATGTTCCTTTGTCTGTGGTTCTTTAGAGTGTGGGTACTAAAAATGGGAAGAAGGTAAGAGGAGAACAGAGAATGTTGACACGGAAAAAATGTCTTCAGCCGAGTAAGAGTTTTGTCGACAGAGGACAGGATATATATACTAAAGAAGTGTGGACTGTTTAAAAGAAAGCTTGGGGGTGATCAAGCTTTGTTGAAGGTGATCAAGGGTGCTCTAGATTTCAGTTTTCTGCTCGTTGCCAATACAGGACCTTGACTAGTGTAGTAGAAGAATAAAAATCTAAGAAGTCGGGATTTAGTTCCACCACTGCTACTACCAACTGCTTACCTCTGGGTAAGGCACTTCATGTCCTGGGGTCCATGTTTCTTTAATTGTAAAAAGAGGTTATTGGGTCACATGATTTTCAAATTCTCTTTCACCTTTAACTTGCTCTGTCAAACTATGCAAGGTAAATATTTTGTAACTGGGATCTTCTAATTGTTGCACAGAACTCTTTCAATGGGAACCACTCTCCACCTGCTAGTCCTACCTTCAATCATCTCTTAGGACACGGGCCCAACATAGAGTTTTAGCGTCTAGGAATATTTTGCAGTGAAATCATCCCCCTCTCCGGAAGCAGTCACTTTTTCTTTGGCCAGACTTCTCTCCATTCCGTTTCACCCATCTTTCCCTGGCAGGAGCCCCAAAGCCTCACAGCCAGTACACAAAGAAAAGACACACAATTCACCAGTCATTAGTCCCCTCTTCCAACATTCAGAACCCAACCACTTGATAGCTTCAGTGGTAACATTTCCTTAGGCAAAGTGCAATCATGCGGAAAATACATCCTCTAAAACAACCGTGGCGATTGCCAGAGGCCAGCCATATTAATACGGGTCTAGTCAACATAATTAAAAACGTCAGCACTAGAAAATAGTATCAACGCCCCCCCCCCCAAAAAAAAACCCTGTAAAAAAACAAAACACCCTCTATGCCCTAACATGACTTGACCGGGGCACCCCATTTCCATCCTTGCACATCTCCTGTTCTACCCCCGAGCCCAGCTGAACAAAAGGGTCTCGGCAACCTCGGGTGTCTGGCCTCCCGGAGGGCGCGTCCAGCAGGTCGCTGGGCGGTGGGATCCACTGAGAGACCCCGGGGCGCACCTTGCTTCTCCTGGCAAACCCGCTGGGTGCTGTTCTCCTGGACTTTCCTCTGCGCCGCCGCGGCCTGCTCTGCCGACCACTCCACATTGTCCCTGGGAGAATCAAACAGCCGCTCAGGGGCTTCGCAACGCCCCTCCCCGGGGAGCAGAGCGCCTGGAAGGCAGCGGGACCCGTGACTG
>NW_006295564.1:2205360-2216756 GCF_000327345.1 Myotis davidii | reverse complement strand
GCGGCCTCTTCGCGCCGGACTCCGGGCTAGAGTCTGCCATGATACCGGAGCCGGAAATACCTGCCGCTCCGTCACGCGAGAACTTCCTGCGGGGCCACGCCCCCTTCCGGAGGCGCGGGGTCCGGGCGGGAAAAGAGGGGGCGGGGCGAGCCGTGTGGCCGGGGTATGGGTGGCCTCTGGTGGACTCGCTCGGTGGCGAGAGGGCGGGAGACGTTACACCGGAGTCCCCTTCCAATGCTGGGGTCCAAAAGGCCTCCGTTCCACGCAAGTTGGAAGGCAATTCCACGGTAGAGCCGATTGGCCAAAAGAATTGAGGAAGGTAGCTCGCAGGTGGGAGGAAATAGGGCAATTTTCCCGCCGCTAGAATCAGCTTTTCATAGTGCGAAAAGCTATGAAATATCTCCATACAATTTGGGGGTGGGGAGTGGGGGAAATATAGGAAATAAATAACCGAGGAGAACTTTAAAGTGTTTTTTTTAAATAACCTGTTTGAATTATCCATATCCAAGCTTATTTTGCACAGTCCAGATCATATACAGATAGAGTTTTGTGACATGAATACATCTCAGCCTTACATTTCTATTTGGATAATTATTACAAACCGCTTCTCACAAGAGCCTAGAAGAAAGTAGGCTGTCAGTAGAAGATAAAGCTAGTTGAGAAGATTTCCAGAAGAGGGATGACTACTATTTGGGAGACGAGAAGGATTAGTTACTTGAGGAGAGCAGTACTAGACTTAGCACACGGGTAACCAGTGATCATTGTCTCCATTGCAGGTTCTTCCCATAGTCAAAACTAAGGGGAGCCCTAGCCGGTTTGGCTCAGTGGATAGAGCATCGGCCTGCGGACTGAAGGGTCCCTGGTTCAATTCCCGTCAAGGGCACATGCCTGGGTTGCCTTGATCCCCAGTAGGGGGCCTGCAGGAGGCAGCCAATGCATGAGCCTCGTCATTGATGTTTCTCTTCCTCTTCCTTCCTCTCTGAAATCAATAAAAATATATTTAAAAAGAAAAAAAACCCCGAAGGGAAGCAATGAGATTCTTCTATACCTCGCCCACCAAAGAAATGGGAACAATTCCCAGACTCTTTCTAATCATCAAGAAAAATACACGAGTGAATATGAACAAAACCTCCTTTCCAAATAAATACAAGGATTTCTATCTTTTCTCAAGGCCAGCTGTTTGCAGATATGATGGTTGGTTTATGCTTATTCTTGGCATCTTGTTCTCTCATCTACAGACTTTTTTTTTCTCCCTACACCAAAAGCTATTAGGGCTCAATTGCTTCACTTCGTAATTTCTTGCAGAGAGCTGACTTTTCAGTTACTTATGTTAGTTTCAATAATTGGAGTCATTTAAAATGTCAAACAAGTTGGGCCCTATTGATATGTGTTTTTTTAAAAAAAAACTTTTAATTATTTTATTTTATTTTTCCCCCATCACCTTTTATCCTTCTTGTACTCTTCCACCCCCACCCACACCCCATGAAATATTTTAAAGTATCCTAATACTTAACTTTCATACACTTATCTTTGACCTCTACAACTCATTTTTCTTCATCTTTTGAAGCACTTCAATATTTTCTTCCGAAAAATTTGGAAGACATGGCTGAGTCCTCTATCATTATCAGACTTCATACCACCCTTTGTTACAGAGGAGCTAAGGGTCCCTCTGCTGGTGAGTAGTGAGAACTCTACTAACTCAGTGGGTGGCATGGGTTCAAAGGATGTAAAGGTTAAGAACTCCAGTTTGGATTATTGCCTTGGGTGTCAACCCGGGGCAGAGGTAGTTAACTGTTTCATGCTCTTCTTTCAGTTCCCATCAGTGGAAATTTTGGTTGGTGTAAGTATGTGCTCTGGAACGGAAGAGCCTGGGGAAAGCACCTTGCTGTCATAATTTGCTTTCAAGGATTCATAGAGCCTGGACAGCACTTGCAGCAGCCCTAGATCATTGAAAAGGCTGGTTTTAAAACTTTAATTTTAAAACCGATTTTCCGTTTTGTTTTGTTTTTACTTATTGCAACATAAATATGTATTTATTATAGAACATTTAGAGGGTTTAGGTAAGACAAAAGAAAAAATCCCATCTCATCCTTCCTTTAACCCATTAAACATTTTGGTTTATATCCTTCCTTTCTTTTTCTAATTTATTTGTAGAAATAACTTTTAAGTTACTTTCAGAACAAACTGCTCCATGCCCCATTTTTTTTTACAACTTCATAGAGGTATAATTTACATACAATTAAATTCATCCATTTTATGTGTACGGTTCAATGAGTTTTTGTAAAAATCTGTATTTGTGCAACCACCATCATAATTAAGTTTTAGAACTAACCCATAAAGTTCTCTCATGCTTCTTAGCAATTGTAGCCTGCTTTTAAACTTAATAATAGCGTGTGGATATCATTCTTTTGTTTGAAATATTCTTTTACAACATCATTTTAATTATCCTGGTACTGTTTTATATAGTTGTATCACGATTTATTGGACAGTTAGACTTCTTTAAGTTTCTTGCCTAAAAATTCAACATGATAAACATCCTTATAACAAAATCATTTTGTACATTCATGGTTATTTCTTTAGTAATAATTTATAGAACTGGAAGTACTGAGTCAATGGTTATAATTAGCTCCATTACTAAGCTCTGTGAGGTCAGGGCATTTTATCTGTTTGTTTACTGTTATATATCCAGATCCTAGATCCAGGGTCTAGCATACATAGTATGCAACTCAATAAATAATTGGCGAATGAATGGCTGAGTACCCATTGCTATACTGTATTCCATCAGAGAGATGCTAGTTTATACTGTTACCAACAGTATGTGGCAATTTAATATAAAGAATATATTACTGTACATTTTTTATTTTCCAGGACAGATCTACTTAAAATATTATTTTATTATCCCCTTGGTCCAAGGAAGTATCCCAAGAATTCTAATATTTTGGCATCCAAATTGAATCTCTTAGATTGCCTGTTACACTCGCAGCCATACAAAAATAAACAACTCTTATCAAACTATAAATCTGTTTTTGTTAGAAAACATGGCCATTTATAAAGTTAGTTATTTTCCCCAATATTATGAATAATGGCAAGTATATTTATTTATTTATGGCAAGTATATTTAGATGGTTTTGAATATTCAAGGTAACGCAAAATTACTTCAAGGCTATTTTATTAAACAGTTTTGCTGCCTTCATTCTCTTTATTGCTTTTTCCTGGAATGTTATAATTTTACATTATAAGCCACTGGCACCATCAATATGGAACATGTCCTTTCCTTTTTCTGTTATTTATTTTTTCCTTTTTTTATAATGGAAAAAGTGTAATGGGTTGATATACACTTAAAATGATTAAAATAGTAAGTTTTATATACATTTTCCACAATCAAATAATTACAACCCCTAACTTATAATATAGTTATTATGTGCTGCTTTATTCAGTGTATTAAAGGGCAACAACAAGAAATGTAATGGGTGAGAAGGGCTGTTTTTAAGAGGGCCTGAAGGTATGTGGCTAAAGGAGCCTTAGGAACACCCACATATAGTCAAGACTCCCTGGGGAATGGTGATATTATTCCCTGAAACGGAAAAGTCATTGTCATCCACTGCCCCAGGCCACCCTGGCAAATTTTAAAAAAAACCCAATGCCATTTATAGTCACATAAACTCAGATGTTTATTGCTGAGAGGGCCTTTAGGAGCTCACAAGGGTAAGTAGCTCTGTGTCCAGGTAAGTGCCTGCTTTCAGTTTTTCTCCTGCCCAGGCAGTGTTGAGCCTGAGCCAGATGGGGGCAGCAGAGGGCAGCTGGTTGCTAGGGAAATAACTGAATGACATTTATTTACTAGAAACTATTAGAAAAGGGAAACCATATTATGACTTAAACTTTTTTACTGGTTAGAATTTAAAAGATGTCAACATTTCCAGCTGCTAAGAATGTACTAGACAAAATCAAAGAACCATAATTTTGATATCTATGAAAAAGTAGAGTGAAATGAGCTGCTTAGAAAATGTAGAAATTTCATTGTCGAGACCCTTTGAAACCATCCTGTTTTCTTTTTCTTCCTGTTTCTATGTCACATTCACTGGTATCCGAAGAGGAAGAGACTGAAGAATTGTGGAAGGAATTTCTATTCATGCAGGCGTCAAACAACCTTAAGTCCTTTGGGGAAAGTAATTCTTGGCAAACATTCCAGGACCATGTATAAGTAGAAAAGGTTTCATAAAAGGACTCATTTTTAGTGTCTACTCCAACCAAATCCCCTCGGATCTTATGCCAGAAATTTAGCATTTCTTTCCGGTGCTCAAGAGCAGTTCCTAAATTATAGATTTCTATAGCTCTCTTCACCTGTAATGAGAAAGCAGAAGTTTACAGTTGTTATCTTAAAATATCTTTGATTTGTGGACCACAATTCTAAATATCCCAAGAGTTATGTTGAAAGTCACCGAGTTTATATATTGGAGGTGCCTCTTGAGGAGTCAGGAGTTGATGGACAATGAAAATAAATTACCTTGGAATAATGAGATTATAAGAAATTTTATAAGAATATTAATAATAGACTAAAACAAAGAGGAAATGTGGGAACGCGATAGGCTCTGACTATAAGAGGAGTGCCAAAAATGGCTCTCAGTCCACCCTAGGTTAGGGAGGGAGAAGATGCCGAGCTGCGTAGGTCCTTAAGGATTTTGTAAAATTGAGAGTGGTGACGGGAAGGCGTTCCAGGGAGAGGGATTAGTATAAGCAAAGGCTCAAAGGCAATAATAAATATCTTAATGTTGGTAGGGAAGGGGGGTAGTGCACTTTGCTATTGCTGAAGCACAAGTTTAAAGTGGGAGGGAGTGATGCAGGCAAGGCAGGCAAGGCCTGCTGTACCAGTGATTGGCCCTTAGACTTAGTCTCCCTTAGGCTGGGGAGAACCCTTTCCTCAGTGAGAATCACGCTGTAGTGAGCCACTCTTTCTGATGGCTGTGAGAGAAATTCCTCGATTGTGTGGAGCATGAAATATACTTGAAAACCCTGTCATCCGTGAGAGGGAAGCATTCATTCTTAAGCAGGACAGTGATATAGTTGGATCTCCTGTGTGGAGAATGGGCAGAGGGGAGCAACTAAGAGGTAGGGCTACAAGGTTGGAGATTGTTGTCTAGGCTGGATCTGATGAAGGGTTCGGTTAAGGCAGTAGTGATAGGATGGAGTGAAGAGGACAGATTTGAAACATCTTCAGGGGAATGAAAGTAGCCAGATTTGGTGATTGGTAGGTGTGAGGAATGAGGAAAATGTGTAACTTAAGGATGACTCCTGGCTTTCTAGTTTCAGTGACTGGGAAGATGGTAGATACCAACATCTGAGATATTCACCCAAGGAATAGCCAATTTGATGCAGATAACGAATTTGGTTTTGGACATGTCAGGTTGGATATGCTATAAGACAGTGAAGTAGAAATGTCTAGCAGTCAGAGAGGTAAGACAGAAGTACTGGAAAGAAGTCCAGACTAGTGACAAATTTATAAATTATTAGTGTATAGGTGGCAGTTGAAATACGCAGGGTAGATCAATAGTCCAAACAATACTCATCCCAGCTTTTCCTTCGATTAATGCAGAGATCCCCAATATTGTGCTGTGACTGGGTTACAGGTATGCCAAGTTATTGATCTTCCCAAGCATCTCAGCCCTTGGGGCATCTGGTGTGCCAGCCTGGAGGCCTTGGGCTCAGTGGCCTTCATTGAAGTTACATTTATCACAACAATTACTACCGCTCATTTCCTCCTCCCTGTCTTCCACCCTTACTCTAAGCTCTGTGAGGATAGGAACTGTGTTTTTTCTCTCTGGTATCTCCTAATCCCAGAACTCTGTTAACAATGGATAAATATTTACTGAACAAATGAGTGGATGAGCGTATATAATGAGAAGGGCAGCAGGATGACACTAGAAAACAAGGAAATATTAAGACTTAGGGATGAACATTCAGGAAAGAGGAGAGAAAAGGACACAGCGCTACAAGGAGAATTGAAGATCCAGTATTGTAAAGGCCAAGGAAGTAGAAAGTGTCAAGGAGAGCTTTGTCATTAGTGTCAAATACAGAAGGGAGGCGGAATAAAATAAATACACCTCAGTCTGTCTCTGTGGACTACAAAAGTAACTAAGAAGTCAGGTCACAAAAATAGACAGGTAGCATGGACTTGTGGTTACAAGTGTGGATTCTGGAGCCAAGCTGCCAGTGCTTATAATTCTGGCTCTATTATTGCCTAGCTGTGTGCCGTTGGGCAAGTCACTTAACCTCTCTGTGCATATCTGTAAAATGATAAGTAATGATAACAGTGCCTACCCCAAAGGGTCACTGTGATAAGTAAATGAATTAGTGCATGTGAATTAGAGCACTTGAAGAACACAATGCCTGGCACCTAGGAAGCTCACTTAAACTATTATTACTATTATTATTTTAGCTGTTGTAATAAAGATGCTTCAACTCATCATGATTCCTTGAGTGTACCACTCACTGTGATTGTTGGTTTAGTATCTTAACTAGTAGCTATTTCCAGCATGAAACAAATTAATGTCCCAGAAATGATGCTGGGTATGGCTCCATAGGTGATTAGCAGGATAAATTATAACAGTTAACATTGGAATCCATTTGATTATAGAGCAAGAAATGTCATTATGCCCAGCTGGTGTGGCTCAGTAGTTGAGGGCTGACCATGAACCAGGAGGTTACAGTTTGATTCCTGGTCAGGACACATGCCTGGGCTGCTGGCTCAATCCCCAGTAGGGGTGTGCAGGAGGAAGTCAATGATTTTCATCGATGTTTCTCTATATCCCTCTCCTTTCCTCTCTGTGAAATCAATTTTAAAAGTTTTAAAAAAGTCATTACAACAGGTAAAAATTAGAAATGATCTATGTCTTATTTTAAAGACAGAGGAAAAAATACCCTCATGGTTTTATGGTTGTAGGATCGAAGTCGAAAATACGTTTGTCAATGCTTTCTGGAAAGGCATTCAACTCCAAGTACTCACATGCGGTTTAAGAACAGCTGCCTCAGCCACTGTCCATTTCTGCTTTTTCTTCAACATTTGGTCAATGGTGAGGATCTCAGTTGGGTAGCCGGAGGGAGAGTCGATAAGCTTTATATTTGCTGCCTTGATGCGCATTTTAAAAGAAGGTTAGTGATGTATTTTAGTTTGAATTATACAACAAAGACATAATAAACAGAAGTATGTTGTATTATGAAAGGGTTTGTTATAATTTACAAGGTTGTTGCTAAAGCACTTCTCGGGTGTTTTGGGGTACCAGGTATTGTCCCATATGTAGATGGGCATTTAGCAAATTCTCTTTTATAATGATAAAGCCTTCTCATAAGGGAAGTATTGACTTTGAGATGATTTATGTATGGAATGGATATAGAGGGTAGAGAGGAGCCAACTCCATCCTTACTCAAAAACTTTCCAAGCCATCACACAGCACTGAAATGAATATGCTCTCCACCGAGTACAATGTACATTACTCTCAGACTTCTCATGGGAACAAGCCTTCCATGTTCCTTGTTCCTGGGCAGCTGAACAATATAGTAGAAATCTTGTGAATATGCTGATTGCTTTTGTGAAAATGTGTATTGCCTAATTTCTTCCAAACCTTCAGTGCTGTTTGATATTACTTTTCTTCATTCACTGTTAACAGTCTTCATAGTAACCACTAGAAAACTAGACCTTCATACTCCCTCAGATTGTCTCTTCAAGGCTATCTAATATGAATCCTTTTTACTCTTCTTTCCACCTTAGGATTTCTCCATCCTTGAACCTGGTTTTTCCTCCTTCCCTCTTATATGTGAGTTTTTCCTAATTTCCAAGGCCAAAATCTCCCCCTGTATCTTTATTTGTTCTCTGGACCGTATCCCTTCAATTATCCTCTTTCCAGGGCCAACTTCATGGGTGTGTGACCTATGCAATTACATAGGACCTCAAACTTAGAAGGGCCCTGAATTCAGCTTAATGTTCCACGGTTGCCATCTTTATGTTCTTAATAATTTTGGACAAGGTGCCTACATTTTTATTGTACACTAGGCCTTACAAGTTATATAGACAGCTCTGTCTCTGCCCCTCATTTATCCAGTTTCCCTTTTCATTGAGCAATGGTTTTCAATGTTGGCTGCATGTTGGAACTTTAAAAAATACTGATAAACCATATTGTCAATGATATTTGTCTGTGGGTGTGACTTCATTTGGAGAGCTAAAGACAAAGTCTTGACTTTAGGTCATTTGTGATCATCATGAGACATTTAAAATTTTTTATTTTTATTTTACTGTGGTAAGAACTCTTAACAAGAGCTCTATCCTCAACACTATTTTTAGTGTACGATACAGCATTGACTACATACACAGTGTTGTAGAGCAGATCTCTAGAATTTATTCATATTGCATAATTTTGACTTCATCCCTATTTGATGAGCAATTCCCTATTTTTTTTCTCCCTCCTCCTCCTTCTGGGACTCTTAAACCTATGCCTACAGGGACCTTTTAGGCATGTGATAATGATGTGAACCACACATGGATCTCTGAAACCCAGAGATGCTCCACAGGCTGGGCTAGTCTCTAGTCAAAGCTTGATCTTGTTTCTAAGGCTGGAAGGCCTGTGACAAACCAGGGGAAGGACAGAGCTTGAAAGAATATCCAGAAACTAGGGCATACTTGCCTGAGACCTTAAAACTCACGATGATAAAGTGTACCTTGACAGGAGGGCAAATAGATTAGAGGCAACAGATCTTGAAGTAGATCCAGAAGGTTCAGCTGGGAGTATAAATGAGGTTCCAGTCCCAGGGCAGAACAGCCCCTCCACCACAACACTGTTCTTTTGGGTTGTGTCTGGCCCACCACCATCTAGAGCCCATTGAGGGAGACCAAACTGCAGCTTCTGATCCCCGAGTTGATGGAAGAACAGTTGGAGGTAGGACCTGAGGGCCTTTTTATTATTATTCTTGTATTCCCCACCCCCCAACCCTGAAACCTAGGATTGTATTTTTCAGTAAGTTTAACTATTTGTTGAAATTAAATATTTATACCTGAGCTTAAATTTAGGACTATGTCTATGGAATCTGGTTTGAAATAAAATGACTAAAAATATCTGTCATTAAAAAGCATGTTACTAGTTCTGTTAAGTTAGAACTTAAAAACGCAAGTAGTTAGCCCGGCTGGCATGGCTCAGTGGTTGTACATCGACCTATGAACCAGGGAGGTCACGGTTTGATTTTGGTCAGGGCACATCCCCGGGTGAGCTGGATCCCCAGTGTGGGGTGTGCAGGAGGCAGCCAATCAATAATTCTCTCTTATCATTGATGTTTCTATCTCTCTCCCCGTCTCCCGTCCTCTCTGAAATCAATAAAAGACAACACAAGTATTTAAATTAACTGATGTGACAAAATCTAAATCTCACCTGTGTTTTCCAATCTCTTTTATGGAAAAAGTAGTTATCAAAGAAACTTAGAGGCTCCTTTCTCCTAAGCATTTCTAATTTATGCATGTCTTTGAATGGCTTTCCCACTACCAGCCCATCCACATTAGGAAACAACGGAAAGACGGGTATTTTTGAATATGGGTTATCTGAAGGAGGATTGCATCCTAAAAAGATAAAAAATATTATCACACACACAAAAAATGTTATCACAAATAATAAGAAATTCACATGAAAGACATACATGTGGCATCTCTTTTGCTTTGTCTACACGTCTCTGTGCCATGACCCATTTTCTTTGCTCTCCTGTGACCTCCACCCCTCCACTTCCTGAAGGCTCTCAGCTTCATCCAGGTATCTGAGCACGCAGGTAAATATACATTTTTGCTTTCAAATGATATCTGGGTAGATAGGCTGTGGTCCTGCTCTTACAGCACTTGGCCTCTTGTATTTATTTCTGACCAATATATAAATAAATCCTTTACAATAGAGGGAAAAAAATAAATGGCTCTTACTCCTGAGCTCCTCAAGATATTTGAATAAATCCTTTTCTTTCATTATTGCAATCCGAGTAGCATTAGCAAAGGCAGTTGTGCTTGAGGTCAGAGGTGTGCATATGTCTGCCTTAAATCTCCTTTTTCTATAATCTGTAGGGGAGGGATTCCACAATATTCCTGCAGTGGTTTCTTGGAATTTTCTTTGAAAATAGCTAAAATAAATAAAGAAAGGAAGAAAGTAATCCAGAAATAAATTTAAAAAATGCTACAGTTCTATTGAAAAAGTGCCTGTTAGACAAATGGGAGGTGGGGGAGGAGGAGAGTCAAATTGCAAGTTATATATGCTGAATAAATTTATTTTAAATTTAATTTGTATAGTCATTCACTATTACTTACTGAATGCTTGTTTCTGTGACATTTATAGAATATCTACTGATAACTGCCACAGGCCATCTGACTACTTTATTTATTTACTAGAGGTCCAGTGCATGAATTCGTGCATGGGTGGGATCCGGCCAGCCCGGTTCCAATTGGGGCAGATTGGGGCTGGGCCTGTTGGGAGGAAGAGATGGTGGGAGGTTGGCTGGCTGGCCGGCCCTGATCAGGCCCATCATGGCCAGGCTGGTTGGGGGGAGGGGTCGCAGGCGATTGGCTGGCAGGTCCCACCCCTGATTGGTGTGGGAGGCAATCGGGGGCGGAGCTGGCTGGGGGCAGGGGCTGCAGGCCGATTAGTGTGGTGGAGGCCCACTGAGGGAAGGGCCGGGTGGGGGGAGGGTCCACAGGAGGTTGGCTGGCGGGCTCCCGCCCCTACTGGGATAGGGGGGTGATCAGGGGTTGGGCCAGCTGGGGGGAGGGGCTGTGGGCTGATTGGGGTGGTGGGGGCCAATCGAGGGTGGGGTGGTTGGTGGGAGGAATCACAGGAGGTTGGCTGGCTGGCCCCACCTCCAGGTTGGGCCAGTTCACTGGGCGCAATGGGTGTCATAATGACAGGTCATTTCAGTCATTACAGTGTTCCAGTCACTGGCTATATTATATATATATATATACTAGAGGCCCGGTGCACAAAAATTTGTGCACTCAGGAGGGTCCCTCAGCCCGGCCTGTGCCCTCTCGCAGTCTGGGACCCCACGGGGGATGACCACCTGCTGGCTTAGGCCCACTCCCGGACCTAAGCTGCAATGCAAGAGGGCACAGGCTGGGCTGAGTGAACCCACGCCAAGTGCACAAAT
The DNA here is from genome assembly GCF_000327345.1 of Myotis davidii. Lineage (NCBI taxonomy): Eukaryota > Metazoa > Chordata > Mammalia > Chiroptera > Vespertilionidae > Myotis > Myotis davidii. The sequence continues at coordinate 2,205,602 of NW_006295564.1, read as the reverse complement.
TTTGTGCACCAGGCCTCTAGTAAATTAATAAACAAATAAAGCTTCCCTTTACTGAATATGATAGTACATGTAGCCTTTACCATTCACTTCGAATATACATTCATGCTGCTTTCAATTGTAGTTATGTATTGAATTAACATCTTGGCATCTAATTTTCTCAAAACACTAGTTTCCTTTTGTTAGTATAACTTTGTATCCTACTTTTTGTCCTTGAAAATGCCTTTTACATAAAGACAGTATCT
>NW_006295564.1:2199046-2205172 GCF_000327345.1 Myotis davidii | reverse complement strand
TATATTTTTTATTGATTTCAAAAAGGAAGGGAGAGGGAGAGAGACAGAAAGATCAATGATGAGAGAGAATCACTGATTGGCTGTCTCCTGCACACCCCACACTGGGGACTGAGCCCACAACCCAGGCATGTGCACTTGACCAGAAGTGAACCTGGGACCCTTCAGTCTGCAAGCTGATGCTCTATCCACTGAGCAAAACTGACTAGGACCCATTTGACTATTTTATATGTGTAGTTCCTGGGCTCGGGCTTCCTTCCTCTTTCCCAAGACCAACCAGGTAGTTCTTGGCTGGGTAGCTCAGTTGGTTAGAGCGTCATCCTGATATGCCAAGGTTGTGGGTTGGATCTCTTCAGGGCACACACAAGAAGCAACCAATGAGTGCATAAATAGGTGGAACAACAAATCAATGTTTCTCCCTTTCTCTCTCCTCTCCTCCCCGCTCCCAGGAAAAAGACTCATTTGGGTGTGAGAATGCTTCCTCATCTTCCATTCATTTTGTATCTGGCTCTGCTCCACTCCAAAGGCTACTCTGGGAAGTCTGAACTTGCTGTGCCTTCTCTCACACTCAAAGGACCTCTTGAAAGCCCCTCGTAGCTCTAGCATGAACGGGAGTGTTTGTATTTAAACTAGACTTCCAAGCCCACCCCAAATCATCCTTGGAAAAGTCTTATTTTCCTGGGATTCCCTAGCTTAAGGTAGGACAGGCTGAACTTTCTTAGCTGTCTTAGGTCCTTAGAGGGGACTGGAGATGGTCTGAGGTCAGCCTTGCAATTTCAGAGCTGGGCAGTACTGTGGGGATAAAGTAATGAAGTCTCATGTTGTGGCACACGACCATCTGCCCACACATCTCCTCTGTTTTGGAGCAGACCCCGTGAAGTAGAATGTTAGTGAAAGGAGACTGCCTTGTTAATATCCTCAGAGGTGCTTCTGAGAAGGTCCTTTTTGCCCCTTTGTCACTTACCTTACTAATTCTATTATAGCCTTTCTGGGTAAGGCTGAAATCTCTACAAGCTTTGATAGAACTTCAAACAACAGGATCCCTGGGTTGCCAGCAAAATCTAAACACTTGTCTTTTTCTGGAACTATGAAGGGGGAAAAGAGATTCAAAATGCTTTCTGAAAAAAAAAATCATCTATCAAAGAAGTACTAAAACGATAGTCTATTTATTGTATTTACAAAACTAATACCAAATCAAAGGCTTGAGAATTGTAGAAAAACTTTCAACAAATGAAAGGTCATTTTTATTATTGAACAGACAAAATAATCATGGAATTGAAAAAGGGCTCTTAGTTCAATGGCCTCCAAGTAAATATAGTAATACATTTAACACAAACATGAATTATAATTATAATTAAGGACAATTGTCCTGTTCTAGGTAAAGGAGTGGTTGGTAAATATAGCTCTGGCTTGCAGGCAAATCCTTGTTACTATAGAGGTACTTGAAGCAATAAGTTCTGTTTGCGCTAAGAACAGTGCATAGCCTAAGAATGGGTATATTTTCAAAACAATATACAGTGTCTGGAATTTGGAATGTATTTATCCTAGAAAACATGATATGAATAGGATTAGATTTTCCAAGGCACCTGTTAAACTCATAAACAAACCATTAGAGGACTAATAAAAATATTTACTTTCATATTATTTATAACCTTATGTGAGAACATGCTCTCTAACCTCTAGCAGACTCTCCACAGCCCTTGCACTGAGGGCAGAGGCTTCGCCAGGGTGAGGAGGATATTTTGGGGGAACAGTAAATTATGTACACCCAAATTTGCATGAGACAGAGCATTTTTCTTTTTTCTAAATTTTTTTCTTTTATAAAAGGAGTGCCTCTCAAAGTAGCACATGTACTCAGTAAAGAATTAAAATACTATAAAAAATGTATTTTTCTACACCACTGCCTGAGTTCTCTCATTAGAGATAAAAAAAATAGTATCTCCTGGAGAAGGACTTGCTACAGTAAAGTGAAATCTGAAACTGTATCAATTTGCTCAGCAAATACAGTTTGGGAGAAGCAGTACAAAAGTAAGTCACATTCCAGAGTGCACATTCTTGATTTGTCTCCTCAGTGGAGGCTGAAATGAATGATTTTACTATGCAGTGAATTGCAACTACTCCATCTGCTATATATTCCGTAGTATCTCTACTTACCCACAGCTCTAAGGAAGCGGTCCTTATCTGTCAGCACCTTTATAAAGTCTGAGAAATTCACTTTCCCATCTCCTGCAACAGAAATCTAAGCCTCAAAACAAGGATATAAGATGTATTTTAATGATCAAATTATATTTTAAATATAAAAATTAAAACATCATGGGCCATCTAATAGTTAAAATCAGAGCATGTTAGGGTGGGAGATGTGCTCGGGTCTTCTTGAAGTGGTCTTAGACACTAGTCACCCACAGAGCATCGAAGCAATGGTGGGGTGTAAACATCAAACCAGGGGCTCCTAACCACTACAGTCCTATCCATTCACTCTTTTCCTAGAGACTTGCCATTTTGCAAGGAACCCACCCCTGCTTTCCACTCTATACCTCTAACATTTCTATTATTATAACATCCCCAAGTTGTACATTATTTCCTCTAAAATTAAGTGCTATTAGAATCGTGTGTGTGTGTTTCAATGAAAGAAGAGAAAGATTGGGCAGTCAGTGGAAACAAGTGAAGCTTTAACTAACTGGTGACATCGACTCACATGGGGAACTGATGCAAATTGAACAGGGCACTGGCAGCTGGGTGGGGAGAGGTGTGAGAAAATAATATTCTGAATATATTTCCCACACAACTTATCAGTTTGGGCTACTAATCAGAAGGTCAGTATGTGCAAAGAAAACATCTACATGCTCTAAAAATATCAACAAACAGCCCTAACCGGTTTGGCTCAGTGGATAGAGCGTCGGCCTGTGGACTGAATGGTCCCAGGTTCGATTCCGGCCAAGGGCATGTACCTGGGTAGCGGGCACATCCCCGGTAGGGCGTGTGCAGGAGGCAGCTGATGTTTCTCTCTCATCGATGTTTCTGACTCTCTATCCCTCTCCCTTCCTCTCTGTAGAAAATCAATAAAATATATTTTTAAAAAATATCAACAAACATTCTGTGGCATTTGAAATTCAATATAGGTGGGTTGTAATGATGGAAGGAAGATTTGTCGTAATTATGATTCATACAGAAACAAAGGGCTTGGATTTCCTTGACAACATGGCATTGTGAAACTGTCAACGCCTTTGCACCTGTTATTTTAAGGCACTCTCCAAAATGTACATGATGACAGGTAATCTGAATTCAATATTGAAATATGGCAACCACCTTTATCTTCCACACAGGATTTTTCAAAGAAGCATTACATTGATTTCATAACTTGTACACATACCTCACTGATACCCTTAAAGAGAAACCCATACATAGGTACTTTTGGCAAAGAAGTGAGGTTCATTTCTCATGTTCATAAGATCACTGAGAAAAACATATATTTAAGGAAAGCTTTTATGAGAAAAATGAGAAGTTTAAGTACTCACCGTCAATATCAGCATATTTTAATTCATTATAGACATCATGCTTGGTTAGATGCATTCCCACCTTAGCTAAAGTGCACATCATTCCATGAAAATCAATACAGCAGGTTTTATCCTTGGTAAAGAAGTTGTAGGCATCTTGGAAGGCTGGGGAAGTGGAATTAAGTTAGGACAGTTATTCAAGAATACATACATATTCTAATGGAACTAGGACAGACAATACAGTTGATTGGAGATCATGTTCTGAAAATATATTGAGAGAAATGTGAGTACTTAATAGACATTCCTTAAGAAGGATAGTGTCCTTGCATGAGTTTTGAACTGGAATCAACTAGTTGGTGGAAAACCAAACATGTAGGCAAAATGACCTTTGAAAGATGTCCACACCCTAATTATTGGAATCTGTGAACACATTACATTACATGACAAAAGGGATTTTGCAGATGTAATTAAAATAGAGGATCTTGGATTATCAGAGTAAGGGCTTGACCCACTGTTGCTGGTTTGAAGATGTGGGAGGGCAATGTGATGTGGAATGCAGAAGGGACTGAGAAAGGCTCTTGATTGACAGCCAGCAAGGAAATGGGGACTTCAGCCCTACAACTGTACGAACTGAATTCTGCCAAAAACCTGAATAAGCTCAGAAGCAGGTTCTCCTCCAGAGCCTCCAGATAACAGGCCAGGCTGACCAACACCTTCATTTCAGTGTTAAGGCCTGGAGAAGAGGAACCAGGCAGCCCACCTGACTTCAAACCTAGAGAAATCTGAGGTCTGTATGTGTTGTATAGACACAAAGTTTTTTTTCAAAGAAATACTCAATGCATTAACTGGAGCCAAAATTACAATGTAGTTTCTAAAAACAGCAAATGAAGAAATCAACCCAGAACAAAGTATATCCCAAATGGCACCAAAATAAAACATTTCATATCACATTCAAGTGTTAGCATCTTCATGTACAAGAGTGATGAATTCTATAGAGATAACGATACCTGCCTTCTAATTGTGTCTAAAGTTTACACCTTTCTCCCTTAATGAAAGGAAGGCTTCTCTAGGGCTGGAACCATCTCTAACTTGTTTCTATTTTTCGTAGTATTTTGAGCATGTTAGTAGGCATTCAGGCATTAATGCAGCTTCATCAACAATTATTTATTGCATACCTTCTAGGTGCCAGGGGCTGCTCTAGGTGCCGAGGAAACATTTATGCACCAAACAGAAAAAGATCTCAGCTCTTTCATAAATATGTAAATTAGAGAATATGTTGGAAGGTAGTAAGTGCTATAGGAAAATGGAAAAGTAATGTAAGGTCAAGGGACTGGGAGTACCAGGGATTGACGGATAGGTTGCTTGTATTAAATAGGTGAGTGGGAGTGGATATCTGAGAGAAGAAAGAGCTAGAGCAAAGGCCCTAAGTTGGATGGGCCTGGCATGTTCCAGGAGCAGCAAGGACGTGAGTGTGGCTGGAGCAGAGTAAGTAAGAGGAGAGGAGGAGTAGGAGAGGTCAGAGAGGTAATGCACATGTAGGCATGGTTATGTTTTAAAATTTATTTTAAATTTTACATCATATTGGTTTTAATTTGAAAAAATCTTAATTGACTTGAGAAGACGGATTGATTTCAGAGAGGAAAGGGAGAGGGAGAGAGAGATAGAAACATCAATGATGAGAATTGATCCTACTGGGATCTAGCCCACAACCCAGGCATGTGCCCTGACTGGGAATCGAACTGTGATCTCCTGGTTCATAGGTTGATGCTGCAACTAACTGAGCCACCTGGCTGGAGTGGAAAATGTTTACTTGAAAATAATCCCCCTTCCTTCCCACAAATTAGATATTGAATTAAATTTTCTCTCTCTCAAATAACAGGGTACAGTAGATAACCCTTGAAATTCCTAATCTCTCAGAGAAAAAACTTATCAGATATATTAAGGGGCTTTTGTTTATGTTTTCATTTGGGGGAATGATTCTCTTTACCTTGAATTTGTGAAGCACTCAACTTCCTTTCTTTGTGCCCTAATTGGCATGGGAAAGATCCTGGTAAAACTTTATCCCTGAGAAAAGATGTGAAAAGATTGAATACATATTTGAAACGAGCAAATATTAGTTCCATTCATCAGTTTTTGCTGACTGGAATGATTGTAAGCATCACAATATATCTACAGTCATACCATCTAAGGGACCTGTTAGTCACTTGCCAGAAGCTACAGGGTGGACAGTGAGAAAATGTTGGCACCGAGGTCCAATTCCCTCTGTTCTTTACTTGCCCATCACCCTTACCCCCTTAAAAATATCTGATTTTTTTCATTTTACAAAAGAGGAAACTGAGGCTCAAAGAGAGTAAGTGGAAGACCTGGGACTCCAACAAGGTTTATCTGACTCCAAAGCTCAAGAATCTAAGCCTTATACTATTTAAGCTGTTTCAAATTTTTAACTAGTTTAAGTAATCTTATGGTGAATATCCTTATAGCAAAAGTTTGTATCCATGATTATTTTATGACTTTAATTGCCAAATTATATTTTTTACCAGCATATGAGAAACTAGAGGTAGATCACTCTCTCTCTCTCTCTCTCTCTCTCTCTCCATATATATATATATATATATATATATGTATGTGTATATAT
>NW_006295564.1:2195207-2197733 GCF_000327345.1 Myotis davidii | reverse complement strand
GCGCCGGTGTATGCAAATTAACCTGCCATCTTTGTCGGGTTAATTTGCATGCTTGCTCCTGATTGGCCGGTGGTTGTAGCGGAGGGATGGTCTATTTACATGTTTCTCTTTTATTAGATAGGATTATAATTTTATAAATTAATTTTATTTAAAATACATTTAGTGTCCTAATCGGTTTGGCTCAGTGGATAGAGCGTCGGCCTGCGGACTCAAGGGTCCCAGGTTCTATTCCGGCCAAAAGCATGTACCTTGGTTGCAGGCACATACCCAGTAGGGAGTGTGCAGGAGGCAGCTGATCGATGTTTCTCTCTCATTGATGTTTCTGACTCTCTATCCCTTTCCTTTCCTCTCTGTAAAAAATCAATAAAAAATACATTAAAAAAAAACTATATGAAAAAATAAATAAATAAAATACATTTAGTTTTGATACGAGTAGAACTAAAAGTTTTTAAAATATGGGATGTCTTAGGTTTTTTTTATAAGAAGCAGTTTTAAAAAATGACACTAGGAGAAATACCAAACATGGTGGTTGAATTTTAAAAGTTATGGTTTATGAATTTACTACCCTCCATGTATCTAGTAGATTCAACTTATTTTCAAATAGAGACTTAAAGAAGAAGGAGGCAATAGGGTCTCATAATGTACCATTCTCAATGTTTTTGACATGGAATTTTATCTAATTAACCTTATTTTTTCAGCTTTTACTAACATTGATTTCTTCTTCTAGTGTTTTCTTTTTATTTCCTACCTGAACTTCTGAAAACTCAAGTTTGCCTTTATTTGGATAGGTTATTTTATATTTATTGTATATCTAAAAATACATAATTTTTTTGGCATTATATAAAAGATGCAGTTGTTGCAGAAATACAAAGTTCTCAAAAAGCAAGAAAGAGCCTGGCTGGTGTGACTTAGTGGTTGAGCATCGACCCATGCACCAAGAAGTCACCCTTCAATTCCTGGTCAGGGCACATACCCAGGTTGCAGGCTCAATCCCCTTTAGGGGACTTGTAGGAGGCAGTTCATTGATGTTTCTCTCTCATCGATGTTTCTATCTCTCCCTCTCCTTTCCTCTCTCTCTAAAACGAATAAAAATATATTTTTTAAAAGAGAGAAGAGGAAAATACAAGGCCAGGCAGTATAAAGTGTTGTTTGTTTGTTTGTTTTTAGCTAAATTAAAAAAAGGATAGTCTTGGCAGAATTTCCAGCCTTATCTTGGATCAAACATGGGAAATAGTGTTATTATTTTATAATGTTTTAAAGACTTGGGAAATCTTAGATTTGGAGCAAACCCCGTCTAGCCTCACATCTCATGTAGGAATTCAATCTACATGTGGTATTATCTAGACTTTGCTTGATTACTTTCAGTGACAAGGAAGTCACTACTTCAGTGCAGGATAAGATGAAGGGATTGGGCTACTACAAGGTTGTCTTATCCACATCCCTCTGGAAAAGTAGTATCTTCCTCTAGCAATGGCAGGGTCAAGGATACTAGGTCCTCGCCTGTTTGGCTCAATGGCTAGAGCATTAGCCTGAGGGCTGAAGGGTCCTGGGTTTGATTCCAGTCCAGGGCATATACCTTGGTTGCAGGCTCAATACCCAGCCCTGGTTGGGGCGGGTGTGGGAAGCAACCAATTGATGTGTTTCTCATGTCGATGTTTCTCTCTCTCTGCCTTTCCCCCTCCCTTTCACTCTGAAAATAAATGGGGGAAAAAGGATAATAGGAGAAATACTCTCAAAGTGGCAAAGAAAATGGATAATTGTGAGAGAGGAGAGAGGCTTTTCTTATGATTTGATAACAGATCAGGCTTTCACTTTCAGTTATTAATGGCTACTGTTTATTGGAATTTGTTATCATCAGACTAAGACAAAGCTAATGTTAAGTGTCACAGGCAAACCTCCCTTCCTAATTTTAGTACAAGCTTAGGTCAACTCTAATTTGCCAGATTTCATTTCCTTTTCCTTTTTGATGTTGTCCTGCCCAGCCACCTGCTTGAGACAGCTCATAGCACTGCTCTTCCCACAGGCCTGCTGCCTCCTGACCCCCCACACTGCCATCTTATACTAGATTTCATTTTACTGGCCACATTTGAGCTACAGAATTTTTCTTTACACTCTAACTTGCTTAGGGGCTTAGGTCTTCTTTATGATCCTCTAAATGTATTATCTTTTAAAATGGCATTCAAAACATCTTAATGTATAGCTGACAACTTCTTAAGCCCTCTAGGGTATTCTGTCCCCTCACACAAAAATAGCCTCTCATTTGGGAGAACAGGAAGGAGAACTCTTTGTCTCTCTAATTAAAAAAGATATGTAGGAGAACCAAGATGGCGGCATAGGTTAATGCCGGAGTTTGCCGCCTCGAACAACCATTTCAAAAGTGAAACTAAAAGACGGAAGGGACATCATCCAGAACCACAGGAACGGTGGCTGAGTGGAAGTCCTACAACTAGGAGGAAAGAGTAACGCATTCGGACACTCAGAGGAGGCGCAGTGCTGAAGGCAAATTCTGAGGTGCGGAGTGCGCGG
>NW_006295564.1:2178944-2193973 GCF_000327345.1 Myotis davidii | reverse complement strand
ACAAAAAAATCTTTATCTTCAATTCACATTTGTTTTCATAACTCAGTTTATCCCAGAATAGATTTGTTGTTGTTAATCCTCAACTGAAGATGTTTTTCCATTGATTTCTAGAGAGAGTAAGAGGGAAGAGAGAGAGAGAGAGAGATAAAAAAAAAAAAAAGATATGTATACTTTTCACAAAAATCTTTATCTTCAATTCACATTTGTTTTCATAACTCAGTTTATCCCAGAATAGATTTGTTGTTGTTAATCCTCAACTGAAGATGTTTTTCCATTGATTTCTAGAGAGAGTAAGAGGGAAGAGAGAGACAGAGAGAGAGAGAGAAACATTGATGTGAGAGAGACACATCAACTGGTTGCCTCCCACAAGGTATCAAGCCTGCAACCGAGGTATGTGCCTTGACCAAAATTGAACCCGGGACACTTCAGTCTGCAGGCCAATCCTCTATCCACTCAGCTAAACTGGCCAGGGCTCACAGAATAGATATTCTGAAGAGCATTCTAACTTGTTTCATCACAGCCTTTATGGATACTTAATATATTCATCACCTTAATAACTCCTTACCTTAATATATTTATCACCTTAATATGTTCATTACTTACCTCTTGCCATGGGCGCTGGGTATTTTTGTTAGAGGATCCAGCTTAAATTTTGGCTTAATGTCAGAAACTGCCATTTGGCCAGTAACTCTGTCTGGAATTCAGAAGGTACAATTAAGGCTCACAGATTAATTTCTCTATAGTACAACTTTCTTTTGCAATGTTCTCAGCTCAAGACCTGAAATTTGAAGTCTAGGGCCTCAAGGCATGGTAAGATGTATAAATTAAAGTTAGAGGTTTGTGCAAAGTTGGAAAGCCATGTGGAAGATCCCCTTGGAATATGTAGAAAAAATTATTTCAGGACAAAATTTATTTTTGAAATCAATGGGACATTTCATGTTATAACTGAGAGAGAATAAAATGTTATAGCACTTCCAAAATACTTACCTGTTTATATCTTGGATACCTGTGTAGTAGTAAGTAGATTTTTCCAGGGTTTCCTTCTGTGAGATCCCTCTGAAACCCATGTGATTTATTATGAACCCATAGATCTTAAAAGTAGAAGAGGAGTGGGATACAGTGCTGTTTTGCTACCCTACACCGTCCTGAATGGACTCAACCACTCTGGCCTCCCTAGTCCTTCTTTTCCACTCTGCGTAGTTAGAGAGTTGGGGGCCTATGAACCAGAAGCTGGGATGGTAGGGCTTCCCACTTTTATTGTTGGTTTTATCTCTGCAATGATCTTTTCAAAATGTAGAGAGTGTTAGGTGGTTCATTGAGAAGAAAACTGGGTTACTGACTTAGGAATATTAGACGATTATATACTATTAAACTGTGAAGAAAAAGTCTCTGGTTAGAGTTCAATCAATTTTCCAGGTCTTTATCTCAGAACCTAGAAAGCAGTTGTTCCTGTAACAACTCAATGACATGTGCTGAAAATCTGGAAACCTACCACAGAGCTGGCACTCCGGAGAGGATCACAATTTAGGCACTTGAAAGGTGCAGTGAAGTCATCCTCATGGCTCAAAATTATCATTCCTTTAAAAAACTACTTTCAACATCTCATAGAGATTATATTTTTTTTTCAAAAAGGACTCTGTAGATTCCCACAAAATTCATATATTTATCTATTTTTATACCATGCTACTTACCACTTCTGGGCTTCAACCAGATCAAGAATCCCATAAAGGGTTTGTTCCATCATACAACTGTGACCTCATTCACTTCTTAGGCACAGGCTCAGGGTGAGAATGACCCACAAAGCTCCTTCTAGCTTTAGAGCCACTGTGTTTTCAATGTGGTTCCTTCAGCACCCTTGAGGTATGTGTGGGTATAAATTACAGAATCAGAATATTAACAACATTGGGATTTCAGGGAAGGTGAATTAAAAAAAATACTATATTTTTTTTAATATATTTTCACATTAAACATTAGTGAATTGAAAATTGTTCAAGTAAAAATTTTACCCAACACCTTGTTTGAATGGTGATTAAGAACAATTTCATTGATTGTTTAAGCCTAGGAAGAGGGACCAAAAAATCAAACTCTTATTGGTTTGTGGTGTATAGTATTATTGGAAAGAGAACTTTAAAAAGAGCAATTAAAGGATTATGATTGTTTTAATCAGAAACTTTAATATTCAAGATCTAATATGTCTCGCGGTATTAGGTGTGTGTTTTGTTTTTTATAGTAACCACCCTGATACTTCAGTGTGGTTGGATTTGCATTTCCCTAATGATTAGTGATGTTGAGTATCTTTTCATATGATTGTTGGCTATTTGTATATTTCCTGTGGAAAATGTCTATTCATGTCTTTTGCCCACTTTTTAATAGGTTTTTATTATTGTTGTTGAGTTATAGTTCTTTATATATTCTGGATATTAACCTGTAATCAAAGATTTGTGATTTGCAAATATTTTCTTCCATTCTATAGGTTGCCTTTTTATTCTGTTGTCTATGTTATTTGATGCACAGTCTTAAATTTTTATGTAGTCCAAGTTACCTATTTTTACTTTTATTGCCTGTGCTGTTGGTGTCATATCTAAGAAATCATTGCCAAATCCAATGTCATAAAGCTTTTCTGCTATATTTTTTTGAAGACTTTTATAGTTTTAGGTCTTATGTGTAGGGAGAAGTAAAATTTTATATGTAGCATATAGCTCTGAGGGAGGAATAGTCTAGCGTGAAAGAAGAGCAAAAGCATGTAGAGTAAGCATAGATCAGGAGACAAGGAACAGTTCAGCCACATTAGAGGATGGGATTATATGAGGATAGTGGGAGCAAAAAAGATTAAGTATATTGGTTTGGGGTTGGTTATTAGTACAGAGATGACAAATTTCATCCCCACACAAGTTTAATTTGGCTTATACATCTTTTAAAAAGCTTTTGAATTTCATAAGTGAACACCTAAATTAACTCTATGACTTCTCATGAAAATATCCAAAGATTAGAAAATATAGGGCCCACATTCCTTCTTAGTAATAATTGGCAGGAAAAGCAACTTCACCCCTTTAAATGGAACTTAAGATTTCCTGATTGCCACAATCCCTGTCATTTTTTTCTAGTCTCTTATACCAAGCATGTCACTCATTTAACTTGGTTTTTGCATCATTTTTTTCTAGTTTTATACCAAGCATGCTACTCGTTTAACTTGGTTTTTGTAGACATGTGTACATCTTGATTGTTGAGCTAAGGGAATGTGGACTTTATTAGAATTGAGGAATCCTGAAGTGATCTGAGTAGAGATATTGCATGAATATATCTGTTTTCTATGGGAATTAATTCAACCACATCAAAGAATTGCCTAGGCTCATTGCCTAGGAAGTGAATTAGATGGGGCAGACTATCTGGTATTAGGCTTCTCCTTATGTAGTATTTTTTTATGTTATTTTTTTCACATTTTTTTTCACTTGAGGAGTAGGATATTTTTTCCATTGATTTTTAGAGAGAGTGGGAAGGAGGGGGGTAAGGGAGAGAGAGAGGAAAGAAACATCGATGTGAGAGACACATTGATTGATTGCCTCCCTCATGTGCCCTGACCAGGGACAGGGATGGAACCTGCAACCCAGGTACCCTTGACTGGGAATTGAACCCACACCCTCCAGTGCTCAGGCTGATGCTCTCTAACCACTTAGCAACATCAGCCAAGGCTGCAGTACTTTTTATTAAACAAGAAAAAGGAGTTCTATGGGAAAAGGTTATATCTCAATGTTGTTTATAATTTGTGAACTCTGAAAATCCAATATCTTAGGTAATGTCTAGTTCATCCTTGCAGTTAAAGATGTATGAACCTTAATGAGAAGAGAATCTCACCAGTTGTAATTACATTTGCCAAGTATTCCATTGTGTAGATGTACCACAATTTTTTATCCACTCATCTGCTGATGGGCACTGAGGCTGTTTCCAAATCTTAGCTATTATAATTTGTGCTCCTATGAACACAGGAGTGCATATATTCTTTCTGATGAATGTTTCGGGTTTCTTAGGAACCAGGGTTCCTTTTTCTCCACAACCTCACCAACACTTGTTGTTTATTGATTTGTTGATGATAGCCATTCTGGCAGGTGTGAGGTGATATCTCATTGTCATTTTGATTTGCATCTCTCGCATGATTAGTGACTGAGCATTTTTTCATATGTCTCTTGGCTTTCTGTAGGTCCACTTTGGAGGTGTATATTTAGGTCCTTTGCTCACATTTTTGAATTGGATTGTCTTCCTTAAATTGTATGAGTTCCCTATATATTTTGGAGATTAACCTCTTATCAGATGTATCATTGGCAAATATGTTCTCCAATGTAGTGGACTCTCTTGTTATTTTGTTGAGGGTTTCTTTTGCAGTGCAGGAGCTTTGTATTTTAATGTAGTCCCATTTGTTTATTTTCTCTGTAGTTTCCACTGTCCTAGGAGATGTATCGGTAAGAAATGTCTGAGCTTTTGGTGTCTATGTTTTCTTCTAGGACTTTTATGGTTTCACGTCTTACAGTTAAGTCTTTTACCATGTTTCCAGATCTTGGCTATTGTAAATAATGCTGCTATGAACATATGGGTTCATATATGCTTTCTGATTGGTGTTTTGGGATTCTTAGGATATATACCCTTTTGATCGCTGGTTCAAAAAGCAGTTCCATTTTTTAATTTTTTAAGGAAACTCCATACTGTTTTCCACAGTGGCTACACCAGACTGCATTCCCACCAACAGTGCACTAGGGTTCCCTTCTCTCCACATCCTCACCAGCACTTGTTGTTTCTTGATTTATTGATAGTCGCCATTCTGACTGGTGTGAGGTGATACCTCATTGTAGTTTTTATTTGCTTCTCTCTAATTATTAGAAAAAGTAAGATTTGAAACTTGCTACAATAACAATAAATTACCTTCTAAATGTACTTGGATCAAATCACTATAAAAATATGAGGATTTACAGAGTCTATACACCTATGACCCTTACATTTCTTTATGGTGAGCTACTTAGTAGCAAAGACTGCCTTTGTCATCTTAGCACACTTACAGTTGAACATAAAACCTGGTATGGTCAAGGCTCAATAAATGTTATTGAATAAATTGGAAGATGGGGGAAAATACAAATAGCTGAAATCAGAAATTCTGCATATTCATACTCAGGTTTAGTCACTAGATGGCATTAAATATTTTAAAAGTCATGTTATACCTAGAAAATGTCTTGAGTATATAGAATTCCTCATAACATCCCAATGTTAGAATAGGTAAAAACAATTCTAAAAATTTTCTAAAGCCACATATAAAGGTTTTATGTACGTATGATGAACTTTTAAAAAATACTTTTTTATTGATTTCAAAAAGGAACGGAGACGGAGAGACAGAAATATCAATGAGAGAGAATCATTGATTGGTTGCTTCCTACACACCCCCCATTGGCTATTGAGCCCACAACCAGTGCATGTGCCCTGACCAGGATCGAACTGTGACCTTCTGGTTCATAGGTCAATGATCAACCACTGAGCCACTCTGGCTGGGTGATGAACTTTTGATAACCTAGTCCTTTGCCTAACCCATTGAACAACAACAACAACAAAACCCCACAAAAACTAAGGAGCTGCATGAGATAAGGCACAGACTGTTCCCTATTTCTAAGAAATTTTGAGGAGTTTACTTCAAGGAGCACCATATCACTATTTTTTTAAAATATATTTTATTGATTTTTTACAGAGAGGAAGGGAGAGGGATAGAGAGTTAGAAACATCGATGAGAGAGAAACATTGATCATCTGCCTCCTGCACACTCCCTATTGGGTATATGCCCGCAACCAAGGTACATGCCCTTGACCAGAATCGAACCTGGGACCCTTGAGTCCACAGGCCAACGCTCTATCCACTGAGCCAAACTGGTAGGGCACCATATCACTATTAAAACCATTAAATATTTTGGCCAGATTTGTCCCAAGAAACTTTGAGGAGTTTACATAGGCCAATTTTTTGAAGACCGTAAAAAAAAAAAAGAGAGAGACCTTGAAAAATTCTATGGGAATATTGGAGTTAGTGAAGATTTACACTCCTTAACAGGAATATGGGATTTTCTAAAGCAAGAAATTTCCTTATTTTTTACAATGTCTATTTCAAATACAGAAAGAATACTTGCAAACTATATTAGCTATGAAACATGATAACCACTGTGAACCCACCATTGAAAAACATGGTTATAATACCACTAAAGGCCCAATGCATGAAATTCGTGCAAGAGTAGGCCTTCCTTCTCCTGGCTGCCGGCACCGGCTTCCCTCCAGGAACTGGGCTTTCCTCGCAGCCCTGGCTTCGTCTGGAAGATTGTCCAGAAGGACGGCCAGTCTAATTAGCATATTACGCTTTTATTATTATAGAAGATTTCATCTGCTTCTGTGCTTTTCCCATTTCATTCTCCTGCTTGCTCCATAAAGAGCACAGATTTTTAAAAATTTACCAACCTCTTGCCCTAGCCAGTTTGGCTCAGTGGATAGAGCCTCTGCCCGCGGACCAAAGGTTCCTGGGTTTAATTCTAGTCAAGGACACGTACCTCGATTGCAAGCTCCTCTCTGGCCTGGGCCCTGGTGAGGGCTAGTGCAGGACGCAACCAATCAATGTGTTTCTCTCACATTGATGTTTCTCTCTCGGTCTTTTCTTCTTTATTTCACTCTCCCTAAAAATCAATGAAAAAATATCCTCTGGTGAGGATTAACAACAACAAAACAACAACAACAAAAATTTATCAACCTCTTGCTTTTTACACATAATTTTAAACAGGATAAACAAATTATTCCTTAATTTTGTTTTCAAGCTCTATAAAATTGTTATACTATAGCAATCTGAGACTTGCTTTTTCATTCAATATTATATTTCTAAGAATCATCCATATAGTATATTGCAACCATTCATTTTCGCCGCTAGTATTCCATTATATGCCAATTGTATGTACCACAATTTATTGTTTGGAGGATTTTTTTGTTGTTGTTAATCCTCACCTGAGGATATGTTTCCATTGATATTTTTGGGAGCGTGGAAGGGAGAGGAAGAGACAGAGAGAGAAACATCGATGTCAGAGGGACACATCGATTGGTGGCCTCCTGCACGCCCCGACCTGGACCAGGGCCAGGATGGAGCCTGCAACCGAGGTATCTGCCCTTGACCAGAAGCTAACCCGCCACCCTTCAGTCCTTGGGCCAAACGGGCGAGGGCTGTTTTGTTTGTTCAATTTTGCTACTGAGATCAGTGCTGCCTTGAGCATTCTTGAACATGTCTCCTTGCACAGTAGTGTAAGAGATTTTCCGGGATTTATAGGTAAGAGTGGGTCTTCTAAGCCATGGGCTATGAAAAACCTTAAGACATACTACCTAATGTTTTTCAAAGTTGTCTTACCACTTTCACCACATTTACTACTTGGATGAACAGGCTTCTTAATCTGTGCCCATTGGTGGGTATGCAAAGGTTATGGGTGGCGGTGGTCTCTGCTTAACAAAGACGGAGAGCACATCCTCTGCCCCAAGAACCTGTGCCCTGGAGGATCCCACAGACCCCGCCCCCGGAAGCTTCTGGCCTGGCCTCGTAGACAAACTGCTGCCAGGGCTCTCTCCTCTCGGTCTCGGTGTCGCCCAGGGAGCGGGACGTGTCCCCAGCACGGTGACCCCTCCTTCTAGAACCACCGCCACTGGCCCCTCGCTAGGCCCCTGGACTGTCTCCGGCCTTTTATGGAGCCCTCCCTCTCCTTCGTGAACGTTCTACATTCTCCCTCGCACCATGTGGCGCTCGCCTCCCTCGGCCTTGGGAGCTCTTCCTTCCCTTCGCCGCAGCGAGTCTGGCCTCCCCACCTCTGTCCCCTGAGAGCCCCACTTTCGGCCCTTTGGGTTCCCTCCCTCCCTCCCTCCCACCACCTTCACACCCTGCCACCAGCGCCTGGAACCCAGTTCCCAGGCAGCCGCCTGCTGGTCCTCACCTCCAGTCCCACAGCACCTCACTCCGCTGCCTTCACGTGCTTCCGCTCTGTGATGCCCCGCCCCCAGGTCACCTGACCCAGCTCGAGGCCCCGCCCATTCAGCGCCTCAGCCAGGGGCTCCTGGGCCGGAGCAAGGGCTCAGCTCTGCGCAGACTGGACTGCCCGGTGCGTCCGGGCCGCGCTGGTCTGCACCACCTTTTAAGGGCCTGTGACCTCAACTACTACAGTGGCGGGCTTCCCTCTGCGTGCTTTTCTTCCCGCTCCTGGGCCTCCATTTCTCCCTCCATCCTTCATGCTCCTATTCTTCACACAGCTCTGTTCATTCTCTGGCCCTCTGTTTCGCCCTTGTCTGGCTCCATTTCAATATTACTTAAATGGACAAGAAGTAATATTGAAATGGGGCCAGAGAATGAACATGATTTCAGAGAGGAAGGGAGAGGGAGAGAGCGATAGAAACATCAATGATGAGAATCATTGATTGGCTGCCTCCTGCACACCCCCTACTGGGGAATCAAGGCGCAACCCAGCCATGTGCCCTTGACCGGAGTTGAACCTGGGACCCTTCAGTCTGCAGGCCCCTGCTCTATCCACTGAACCAAACAGGCTAGGGCTCTTGTCCATCTATGAATACTTCCCACCTTCCTCTTTTTCTAAACCATTCCATCCTCTTGGTTCTTCTGCTCAAAAGTGAGCAGCAGCTTGAAGCCGTTTGTCCCATTGCTTGGCTGACATGTGTTCCAGGCTTCAGAAGACTAATCCTTACTTTTGGGAGACACACTAAGGGCTTTTCTGTTTGTCTGTTTTTGTTTCAATCAACTTCTTTTTTCCTGCATCCTGCAAATGAAATGATACTAGTAAAAGAAAAGACAACGCGTTTTTGTTTTTTTCTGGCTTTCCCTAGTGATGATGTTAAAAGGTTGTGTAAAGCCAATTCGGTGAAGTTAATCATTTGCAAGATTTGCTAGAGTTGTAAATGCTCTGTCAAGCAAAGAGTGTTTTGAAAATATTTCCTTCCAAAAGCCCACAATTTAAAGTATCTTTTCTTTAAAAACATACAAGTAATGTGTTCACATGAATTGATCCAACCTGAGCTCTCCATTATTTACATTGTGGTGAATAGCGTGGGCTTTATAGACAGATCTATCCAAGTTCAATTCTTAACTATTTATTTAATGAATGCAGTGAGGCAAGTTACTTATGCTTTCTCAGTCTCAATTTTCTCATTCTTCCAGGATTGTGATAATTAAAAATTGCATACGCGCTCAATAAATGTTACAATAATTAATTCCTTCAGTGATGCTACTTTGTTCCTTAAGCACTCCTATGTAGGCATTTTTTAGTATTTTTAAATAAATATATGTTTAGTGATTTTGAGAGGAAGGGAGAGAGAAAGAGAAACATCAATGATGAGAGAGAATCATTGATCGGCTGCCTCCTGCACATCCCCAACTGGGGATTGAGCCCACAACCCCGGGCATGTGCCCTGACCAGGAATTGAACCATGACCTCTTGGTTCATAGGTCAATGCTCAACCACTGAACCAAACAGGCCAGGGTGAAAACATAGTATTTATTCTGAGTAGCCACGTGCCCAACTAAAACTTAGGAGTTTTAATATTATGTGAGAAGGGGAAAACATACATGGGGGCACAATGGGTGATTATAAGGGTCAGGAAAAGCAAAGTCCAGCATACATCCATCAACATTTTTCCTTTTTTAACTAAGTATTTCCATTAACCACCAAATGATATTTACACACCCATTACCCTGGCCTCTTCAAAGAATAAGCCAATTGTGTATGAGTCATGGGAAAACCCAACTACTATATTAGGTAAAACACAATGAATAGTGAAACTTTTCCTTTACAAAGTTCTTTTCAGGGACACCAATGGAGGTTTTGCCTTTTAAAGGCTCTTAAATATCCTAAATGTTGCTTTCTAGATACTTACATTCTGTGTGCATTCTTTGGTGTATTGTCAGAAAATACACAACTGATGAAAATGTTTCCTCAATGCAAGAGGTTGGAGAGACATCATTACGACAGCAGCTTCATGGAGCACAATCATGTTTCCTGACCTATAATTTTCCTTACACATAGAAACCATTCTCATTAAGTGGATTTAAATTTTTTTATTTACCAATATGGTTAACCTTGATCACATGCATTTATTATTGTTGTTGTTTGTTTATTTATTTGTTTGTTTGTTTAGAGAGAGAAACATCAATGATGAGAGAGAATCATTGATTGGCTGCCTCCTGTATGCCCCCTACTGGGAATTGAGCCAGCAACCAGGACAAGTACTAAATGGCTTTTTTTGTTTGTTAATCCTCACCCAACGATATTTTTCCCATTGGGTTTTAGAGAGATTGGATGGGAAGGAGGGAGAGACAGAGAGAGAGAGAGAGAGAGAAACATTGATGTGAGAGAGACACATTGATTGGTTGCCTCCTGCATGTGCCCCAACCAGGGCCAAGGATCAAATCTGAAACCCAGGTACATGCCTTTGGCCAAAATCAAACCCCTGACCCTTTGGTGTGTAGGCCAATCTTCTAACCACTTAGCAACACTGTTCAGGGCCTAAATGGCTTATTTGTTATTTCTTCCTCACATCAGTATGAAAAATGAGTGCACTAAAATTCTGAGACAACCTTCTTGTAATTGGTCCAGTGGTTATTAGATGACTCTTACTCTAGAGTCAGACTACAGAGGCCAAGAGTGAAGGGATTACAAATACGATTTCACATGTAGCTTTTCATTTAGTTTCCACATAAGGTCCTCCATTTTCATCCAGACATTTAGTCATTAGTTACCATAATGTAAATAAAACAGTGGGTCTTACAAAATTTCATCACAAAAGGACTCAGTCTATGTTCACATAATCTTTTTATGCCATGCACTCTATTGTGTTTTAAAAATTTACATTAGTAAGGAATGTAAGACTCAAAGGCAACAATTATGTTATGAGTGTTCTGTAAAATACTTCAATCCCACTCTGCTGGCGCTCAATACATTTTAAATTGCAAAAAGTGAACGTACATATTCCAAAGTCTTATTCTGGCATCCTATTGGATGACAACATTAACGATTAAGATTTCAACCCCTTCTCCCGTGAATATATGTGAGAGTATTTTCTTGCTTCCGCTTGGTACCCATAAAAAGTTTTCTCAGATGCCTGCCAAGTATTTTGTTAGCTGCCCTCCCCTCCCTGTGATTCTGATTCTGATCTATTACTTTTTTTTAGTTTTTCATGAGAATTTGTGGCTGTGAGTGAACCCAAAAGCCTCTGATCACTTACCTTGGAAAATGGATTTTCATTTTGTGAATAAGTATTTGGTTTTCTTAATCTGCCAGCCAAGGTATGTTCTTAATCTTTTAAGTAATTGAACTGACTTACTGGGAATTTCTTTCTAGGCCAGAACAATAGGTATGTGAATCCTTAAATCGGTGATTCTCAAACTTGAGCGTTTGACAGAGTCACCAAGAGGGCTTATTAAAACACAAAATGCTGGGTCCACTCCCAGATTTTCTGAGTCAGTGGTTCTGGGGTGAGGCCTGTGAATTTTCATTCCTAACAAGTTCCTGGGTAATACTGATGCTGATGGTCCTGGGACCACATTTTGAGACCCACTGCCTTAAATAAAAGGGCAGTTAAATGGTCCTGTAAATAATTTACCATTAAGCCTTATTTTATCAGTTCATGCTTCCTGTAAACAGAACCTCGACTAAATTGACAGACTGTTCTGTTGAGGCTACGCAAGTTCCTAAAAATCCCCAATTAGAAAAAAAAAGTAACTCTTGGAACAGTCATAGCCTATTCATTTTGAAAATGTTATTAAAGTGTAAAGAAAAGCTCTAGGTTCTGAAGCTAACTTTAGTTTCGGTAGTAGTCATCATTCTATTGCATTTGGAAACACCCTTGTTCTAAAATAATCATTTTTTTCACCCAAAGGAAACAGAAATAACAACACAGGAAGCACTGGGCAGCCTTAGGCCACTTCTTTTTGGAAAACACATTTAATTCATTGTTGCACAACTCAAACAGAGGAGGTGGTTAGGAAGTCAGGAAAGCACTTAAGTCATTTCAACCAGTGATACTTAATGGAGAGAAGTATCTTGAAATCAGGGATATCTGAATGACAAAGAACTGACTCCTTATGTGACAACTTGTCAGGAATGGTCAAAGTTTCCCATTACTGCCCACAGACCCTGAGACTGAACATGAAATATCTCCAGAAGAGCAGAGCACAAATGGCCTTTTTGCGCTATGTTATCTGATGCCAAAATACTATTCAGATGTTCACCCCACATGATGCCAAAACTCACTGCTATATGCTCTCTCCCGAACACATTACAGGTTCCTCCACATATAGACAAACAGTGCTGGTCTTCAAGGCCTATGAGCCTCATTCCAGAAGCTCACACAAGATTCCCATTGAGGTTTTAGTCTATTGGATACATATTCTTTCTCCTTTGATATAGTTTCTTTATATAAGCCATCTTATCTGAAGAAGATGTACTACTACTCTAATGGACTCTTGTCTCCCTAGCTGAAGGTTACAGTTAGGTTCTAAACTTCTTGGATTCCTTATCCATCCCTCATTTATCCCTCCACTATGTTACCATCCCCTACAGTAAAGGGTAATCCGTGGGTCAGACAGGGCTCAGTCATTTTCCCCATTCCTAATTCCAAGGCTTATTCTCAAGGTTAACACCTGGATACAAACTACACATTTCAGCTACTTCTTTTGGATGCCTCTTCCCTAATATGTGGATGCAAATGTGTGCAAAGTGAACTAAGAAATAGGAACTAAGTGGAGCTTAAAGACTACAGTGTCAGGAGATATAACTTCTAACAAAAGTTGGAGAAGAGGCTCTAAGACAGGATAGAATGAGGCTTTTTCGTTGAATAACATCTGTGATGTGGAATGGCATCTGCTCTTGCCAAAGCCAGGTCTCTCTCCCAACTAAAACAATAAACAGTATCAACATCCCACAGAGTCTTCATGGTGAGTTTGATCTCAAAGTAAGTCCCAACATCTTAGAATTCTGACACTAAAAGAGACCTTCTAGACTGACTGGTCCAAACCCATCATTTTTCGAACTAGAAAACTGAGCCTTAGGGAGAACAAAGTGACTTGTCTTAATTACATTTAAAGATTCCTTAACTGCAACACTGAGGCCAGATCTTAGATTTTCTGATCATCAGATCACTGTTTATAGATCCTTTCCTTTTTCTTGGAGACTGAGAGGGTAGTTGTTCATGTAAACACCAATGGAGCAACTGCTATTGCTATTGGCCATTTCCCTCCTCCTCAGGAAAGGACCAGCACGTTCATGCATCCATCCCCACAGGCTTCCAGGAAAAGAAAGCCTTTTCAGATCCCACAACTGGGCAATGACTTGCTCTGAGTGATGCCACATGGGGCTGTCTATATCCAGCCCAAGTCTCTGTGGCTTTTTTATACTCTCCTTCCTTGTCATCAAATAAAATTACAAATATTACACAAGTGTGTTTATATACATGGTCCTTTAGTTTAAGCTTCATTGTGGTTCCAGGTGCCCCAATGAGAAAAAGAAAAGAAAATTGCACTTGTGACCTCTCAGATTAACGACTGAGTTAAAATGAGGTTGCCCAGCCCGAGGGAGAATAGGCCACACATGCTGATACAACTGGCCCATCATTTCACCCTGGCACTTATGCCCAGCACAGACTCAGAGACCCGTGGGAATGACTCCTTCTCAAGACACCCCAGAGGTAGATAAAGGCAATCAGCCCCGTGGATGGATTTCGCACATAAAAGCACAGGGTAGGGTGTGTGGAAGTGCCTTGGACAAGGGGCAGAAGGCCTGAGGGTGGGCCAGACCTCTGGCTCTAACCATAGCACCCATTTTTGGGAGGAAAAGCTTTTGGCCATGAAAGTCCCGGTATGCAGCAAACATCTACAGCAGTGAGCATGTGGAAGTAGGAGGTAAGAGGCAGCGCTGGTCTAAGGGTGAAACACTTCTAAATGAACCTCTAGGATGGAGCTGCCAATGGGACAAATCTGAAGGGTCATTTTGAGCTGCGGGACCCTGGCACATGCCCCAGGCCATGCATGACCCCTGGATGGCCCTGCCATCCTCTCTCCCAATAGATCAAAGAATTCGGTAGCAAGGACTCCCCTACGGAGAGAACCAGACTGGGTTGAGGGGATAGCCAAAGGCACAGGCAGCTCTGATGATTCGGCTCTCCCTGAATTCTCCTTCAGCCTGAGGGAGGGGAAAGGAGAGGGGAACAGGTGACACAAGGCTACAAAGCCCATAGCTGCTGAGAGTCAGGCCCAAGAACCATAAACTCAGGGCGGAATCAAAGTCCCGTTCTCTGGAATGAGAGGCCTCAGCCCTGCTCTGTTCTTCAGGGAGAATGGCCCGAGAAGGAAAGCTGGCTTCTCTCTGAGGTAATGAAGAACATCTGCTCAGCTACGCAGGTCACCCTCTGGTTAAGCAGGAGGAATCCCTGAAGGAGGCGCTCTGAGGACGAAGGCTGAGGAGCTCTGCTGATCTGGGACACGCCACAAGTTTTAAATTACACATTCCCCCGTACGCAACCCACTCACACGCTCTCATGCACAGAGACCCACGCTTCCACGCATTCACATTCTCCCACCCCACCTCACTACAAGTCCCCAATCCCGCCCCATAGATACTGTCCCCTGTAAACATGACGGCAGAGATGCCCACAATCCTGGGACACTCTGCTAGTGATCTGAGAACGACTGCTTGTCATTAAGTGCCCCGGTAGGTGATGTTGGTGAAGGTGGATGTGGCCTCTTTATACAGTGGGTTGTTGGCCTGTGGAGAGAATAGAAAAGGGTCTTACAGTGAATTTTCAGTTCTACCCTGCACTCAAGGCTTATACTTTCATCTGAGAAATTTGCCCAAGAGACCCTTCTCTGGGATACACCATCAGCGAACAGGTTAATGCTCATTGTACTCACACATTCACTCTTAAGATGGGAATGGATGGGAGAGAGAGAGAGAGAGAGAGAGAGAGAGAGAGAGAGAGAGAGAAGAG
>NW_006295564.1:2177818-2178901 GCF_000327345.1 Myotis davidii | reverse complement strand
GAGAGAGATAGAGAGAGAGAGAGAGAGAGAGAGAGAGAGAGAGAAGATGGAATGCCATCCTGTCACTATTTCTAAGGGGTTAAATTCATCCCATCCCTTTTTGGTGATCCCAAACATTTCAGGATAGCTTTGAACCATCAGTTCCTCCCTCCCTCCAACTCTCTCTCTTTTGTCCTTTCCCTTTATTGTGACCATGCTGGGGAAGTAGGCAAAGAGAGATGTAGAAAATGGTGTTTGGAACATAAAGGAAAGCTTTTACACAAATAATTCTGAATATGTTCTCATCTTATCCCTTCAAGTACTACCCACAAACTGTCATGTTATCAGGAAAAAGAAAGACCCTCCCTAGATTTCCCAAATTACTTTCTAGTAAAAAGTGACAAGTGCCATAAGGTCTGGTGGCCCTTACTGGGAGCTTCAAGAAGCACAACACATCCTCACGTGCCTCAGAGGCACAGGACTTCTACATTTTCTGAACAGAAACATCTCAGTTTCTTGGGACCCTGGGGTACAAAGGCCTGAGGTCCTCATCCAATGGGAACAAACTTATAGCCTAAACTTGGACAGTCAGGGACTCAAATGGCCATTTGGAAGGTCCAGAAAAAAGCTGAAATGAAGATGAGCCAAAGGAGAATTGAATTAAAATAAGTATATGGAAGGTTCTCAAAAAAATGCTTGTTTGGATTCAATTAAGATAAACTTCGGGGAGCACAAAAGTGGAGTCTGATTTAGAAGCTATCATCATCATTTAAGAAAACAGAAAAGAATACTGGTAAGATGGGATGACATCCTGCTACTATTCCTAAGCGATTGACCCAAAAAGGGATAACCTAATCCCTGCCCCCCCCCCGCCCCCCCGCACTTCTCTGTACTCAGTTTCTTATCTACAAATGAGTATAAAAAGGTTGTCTGTCACATAGGGTTGTTATAGGGTGAAATAAGTCAATTCATGTACCAGTTCTTGGTACATGGTAACTCCTCAGTAAATGTTAGCTATTTTAATATTTTGTTCCTATTTGTGTTTAATGCTTTAAACCTCATTAGCATATAATGTGTTATGTATTATATATATGATACATATAT
>NW_006295564.1:2157263-2177803 GCF_000327345.1 Myotis davidii | reverse complement strand
CTCTATGTTCTCCATGTATATATTCTATGTTCTCCATGTAGGATTCTCAAGTTTGTCTATCTCCCTCCATTGGAGATTGTTTCCTTTTCATCTCTTCATCATGTTCACAGCAGAGTCGGGCCCTATCTGTGCTCAGCCAGTACTCACTATGTGGCCTGTGGTGGTAGAGAGAGAATCAGGTGGTTTCCAGGAAGCGTAAGGACAGCGGAACAGTTAGACCATCGCCCAGTTTCCAGGTCAGAGGCTAAATGGAAAACTACTGGCTGAACCTGGCCACCGTAAGCATCTGCTGCGACCACTTCAGGCTCCACGCCAACAGCTTAAGAAAATCCAGCCCAGTCTCTTACCGTGTCCCATTTTGCTCTGGCTCGTTCTTCCTCAAATTTCGCAAACTCCTTCCGATCATGGATGGTGATGAGGAGCTTCCAGATGAGCAGCGTAGCAAGACCAATGAGCAGAATGGCCCCCATCACTGAGAGCAGGACCACCAGGATGTCCGGGCCCTTGGGACACTCTGTCCGGAGATAGCAGAGAGCAGGGTGGTTGTGAGTGGAGCAGAAATCACTTGAACTGGCTATAAATAATACCTTTTTTTAAAGATCTTATTGATCTTTTTTAATTGATTTCAGAGAGGAAGGGAGAGGGAAAGATAGAAACATCAACAATGAGAGAGAATCATTGATTGGCTGCCTCCTGCATGCCTCACACTGGGGATCAAGCCACAACCTGGGCATGTGCCCTGACCACGAATACAACCGGGACCTCCTGGATTTATAGGTCAATGCTCAACCACTGAGCCACGCTTGCCAGGCTTAATTTTTAGGACAGCAATCATCTGTGCTGAGTGGTTTAAATCAGGCAGTGAGCCTGTCACCCCTAGGCAGAGTCTAGTCTATTTGATGTGGGCTCACACAGTATTTATTAAACATTTTATTTTAATGGCAACATGGATAATCAGGAGTCTCCCCCCAAAATTTCAGATTCTCTTTTTAAAAAATCAAATGATCTAGAAACACTGGACCTATATTTTTACAGGGCAGCAACTGGTGAGGGCTGAGGAGCAGCTGCCCCTTTTATTTATTTATTTGATTTAAATATATTGTTATTGATTTGATAGAAAGGGAGAGGGAGAGAGGAAGAGAAATATCAGTGAAGAGAGAGAACAATCAATCGGCTGCCTCCTGCATGCCCTCTACCGGGGATAGAGCCTGCAACCCAGTCATATGCCCTGACTGGGAATTGAGCCATGACCTCCTGGTTCATGGGCTGACACTCAACAACTGAGCCACATTGGCCAGGCACAACTGCCTCTTTTAGATGGGACATGTTGGCCACAGTCCTCACCACTGGCTCTTTTCTCCACTAAACAGTAGCAAAGTATGGCTTGCCACTGAATCTGCGCTACTGTGTGTGGGCTCTGGAACCAGACTGCATGGGTTTGAATCCTGGTTTACCACTTACTTTGCTATGTGGCCTTTGATAAATTAACCTTTCTGGGTGTCTGTTTCCTGTTTTACCATCTTTAAAATGGAGAAAGTAGCAGCACTGACTTTGAAAACTTGCTATGAGGAATACTTAAGGAATTAAAAGAACTCAGAACAATGTCTGGCATAGCATTAGTGTGCAATAATTATCAGCTACCATTATCGGTGGCGTTCTTGTTATACCTGGCTGTAATCACTAATTTATTTACTTAGCTCCTGTAAGTATTTGAGTTTGCTACCCTAATCCAAATATTTACAACCCCGAGGGCTGGGAACCTGATGACCTTTTTCAGCATACTTAGAGACCAAGCGGCCTGCCAACCAAGACAATATTTTGGGTTCCTTCCCAAAATATGTAGTCATCTAAAATCCTAACCCTATTGAGAGCTGACTTCCTCTTCAACCCCAGTCAACAACCAACACAGACAGAGGTGTGTCACCCCTCTGAGGGCCAGGATAAGTATGCTCAGCAGAGCTCTGCTTCCCATAACCACAAGTGTCTGATGGGTGACCTCACTCTAGCAACCTCTCAGGTGTTATGTAATTAAGTGTTTGTATATATGCCTATTGATGGGTCTGAGGAGGAGGTCACACCCACTTTCCACACTGTCTCCCACCTTCCTCTCTAAACATGCACCCTATGTTCACCACACACTGTCCAAAAACAACCACCACCACAAACCCAAGCTGGCATTTTCCCAAGCCACCAAATTACAACCTGTCTATAATTAAAGGAGTGCCTGGAGAGAAGCTGTGAGGTTCCAGTGTCTGAGTTCCCAGGGGTGAAAGGCTCAGTTCTTCTGGGAAAAAACAATTACGAATTCTCTGGAAGATTGAGGGAGGGCCAAGCCCGCCAATCCCAAATTGAAATCTCTTCAACTCTGCATGTCAGTATGGGCAGGACAAGTAGAATGCCAGGAGGTCTTTGTGGGGTTGGGGATATCTGTTAACCATCTGTCTTGAAAGGGGTGGTTGGCAGGCTTCCCACAGGGGGTCTCTGGAGAGTCCTTCCAGCCACAGTGATGAGGACCCATGGTGGGGTCAGGAAAGACTGGGTAAGGTTAGCAGATTTGACAAAAGTACAGGAAGTCCAATTAAATTTGAATTCATAACTTTTTAGCATAAGTATGTACCAAATAGTGCATGGACATACTGTATTTTATCAGGCAATCCTATCCAGGAGCAATGAGGGCCTAGCTAAGGCCTAACACCACTTAGTCAATGCCAAACCCTTTGGCAATCTCTCTACTACCCTGCAGTGGCTCCTGTCTTCCAAAGAGAGCCTCTGCAAGGGCATGAGTTAGGGAAGAGAACTAAAATAATCTCCTTCTATACTTCAGTAGAATGCTACATTCTACTCAAAGCCAGAGCCCCTGAAAATGGTTTAGGTTGGGTAAGAGGAGAGAGAGGCAGAACTTAGAAATTCAAGGCAGTAAGACAGGAAATCTGGGTCTGGGTCCTATCTCCTAATGTGGAGGAAGAGGCCTACTGTCAGTAAGTCAGAAAAGTTATCTTCCTCCAGGGGTTATTCGAACCATCCCAGGTTATCATCATCTTTGTTCTCTACCACTCCAAATAGAAGGTTCCAGTCTCAGAATACCCAGCCAAAAGATTTGGTAAGTGACACAGCAGAAGCAACAGTAAGGATGTAGCAAAGAGATGAAGTAATCTGCAAGATTATATACCCAGAGCTAGGTAAATAAATTCGTGAAAATAGCTGGGTATAAAAGCAAGAACATACCACCCTTCTGAAATGAGAAGGGGCAAAGGTACCCATAAGGTGGGTGTGGAAAACCTGTGAAATGGTTCAACACAGATGGGTGTGAAAGTGTGAGACGTCATATCCAAATAATCCACATCTGCTCACCATAGATACACACCCAGACTTCTTTCTCTCCTTCCCCATGTCAGCTTTCCCTTGAGTCACTAAATAAAACTCAGGTGATGCCCTTTCTTTCTCTTCCTTTTCCCTTATGAAGGGTGAGAGCTCTGGAAAAAGTGGATGAAAAATATCACAGATGGGGGCACCATGCTCTCCCATACTCATGGCGACAGCAACAAGCTGGGTGACATCGCTGTAGCAGCCCTTTGCCCACTTTCACCCCCTTCCTTCTATAAGCAGCCAAAACTGTCCTAACAGATATCAAGATGTATATAAGCCTGCCTGTCTCCTAGGAATAACCAGTCCTATTGATTCATTCACAAGCCATTTATTATCTTCTCTGTAGATGACTGAGCCAAGTATGGGGATATAACAATTGATAAAACAGATAGTTCCCGTGCTTATGGAGTTTATAATCTACTGAGAGACACTGGTGACTGAAGAAGCAATTCAACAGTATGATGAAGGCCTTTTAAGGGAAACGGGGCTGCTATGGGAATCAAACAGGAGCACTAAACCTGGTCAGTGGAATGAGGCTGGAGGAGGCCTGAGAAAGCTCATTGGGGCAAGTGATGTGTCTAAAGCATTATCACTTCAACATATTGGGGTACACCACAATTACCAAGAGCATTAATGAAGAACACAGAGGCAAAATTTTGTGGAAATAGGTCAGGGCTCAGGACTCTGGATTTTTTTTTTTTTTTAACAAGAAAACACAAAAGTTTCATAACCACTGCTGTAAAGCAGGTGTCAGCAAACTGGCCCGCAAAGTGCTGCTTGCCACCTGGTTTTGTAAATACAGCCAGACTCCTTCATTTACATATTGCCTATAGCTGCTTTCCTGCTACATAGCAGAGGAGTCACAGCAGAGACCACATGGCCCACAAATCCAAAAATATTTAACATCTGGCCCTTTACAGAAGAAGTCTGCCTGCCTCAGTCAAAAGAATGATTTGAAGAACTGCCTACAGCTGTAAAGAATGTAAACCAACCAACTTAGCCTCTGTCTGCGGAGATTGTTCCTTCACTCCCTTAAGTTATTTTTTGTTGTTGTTGTTAATCCTCACCCAAGGATATATTTCTATTGATTTTTAGAGAGAGTGGAAGGGAGGGGGGAAAACGGAGAGAAACATTTATGTGAGAGAGACACATTGATTGGCTGTCTCCCACACACTGCTCTGACCAGGGCCAGGGATCAAGCCTGCAATGGAGGTACATGCCCTTGACCAGAATTGAACTCAGGACCTTTCAGTCCGTGGACTGACCGTCTATCCAATGAGCCAAACCGGCTAGGGCACTCCATTAAGTTCTTGTCCACCCCCCCCCACCACCATATCATGGCCTTTATCCCTCACTACTGGTTTACAGGCCTGTCTCCCCCATGGTCTGTGAGTGCCACATTTGCACCTGCCTTATTTACTGTTATATTCCCAGCACCTAGCCAAGTCACTGCCTGATATATAATAAGTACTCAAAACTATTTTCTAGTGATTTATATCTTAATCAATCGCTTAAGGGAAAGGGAGAAGAGGAAGGTGGTAAGGAAAAGCAAGCAAATCTACTGTGTTGGATGGTGACAAACCTGTGATTGGTCTGTATATGATGACCTGAGCTCCACCTGCCTCCAGAGGGCCTTGAGAGCAAGCACTATATTTTCAGTGCTTAGGGAAGCATTGGGTTGGTAACTCAAACCCTTTACCGTGTCTCATAGTGAACCTGGTAAGGTCACTCAAACCATCAGGCCTTCCTCTGAAGCAGCAAGCCGGTTGCTCTTGGCAACCATTTAACTTATAGTAGAGCAGATGCCTTGTGCAGAGAAGTCCTAGAATTTAAATTCCTTACTTCTTAACATTATCACCTCAAAAAAAATGCTATGATATATTTTGTTCCTTCGTGGGATCCATATTTACATTCTTCCTCTTTTTATCCACCTTATTTTTCTATTTCATCAATTAGGAAATCACTTTCTTGCTAATATTTGTGTGTGTTTTTTGTTTTTTTTTTAAATATATTTTATTGATTTTTCACAGAGAGGAAGGGAGAGAGATAGAGAGTTAGAAACATCAATGAGAGAGAAACATTGACCAGCTGCCTCCTGCACATCTCCTACTGGGGATGTGCCCGCAACCCAGGTACATGCCCTTGACCGGAATCGAACCTGGGACCTTTCAGTCCGCAGGCCAACGCTCTATCCACTAAGCCAAACCGGTTTCGGCGTCTTGCTAATATTTGTATTTATATATCGTCCATACCCAGATGACAGGCCCTACCTTATCACTTGTCCTAGTACGGTCAGGCTTAACCTGGCTGTTCCATTTAAGAGGCATGATAGATGAAATAACTGCCTAACATGGTTCTCCCGCTCCCTGGGGGCAGGGCCAGGGGCCCTCGGGGTTCACTCACCTGGCTCTTCTACCACATACAGGATGGACTTTCCACTGGAGTCTTCATAGTACTGGAATCTGATGACACAGTCATCCTCATTCTTGTAGGTGCAATTCACTGCATCCTTGCCAGTGTCCTCTGGAAGAGAGGGGAAGATGAAAGAACGAAAAAAAATTGGTCAATTCCTGGAAGATGGGGTCATCTCCGAACCCCACTCATGGAATTTCTGTGAAATTATGCAACAGAAAACCCTACGCTTGACATTAGGCAAGGTGCCTAGATTTGAGATGGCTGTTGTGCCCGGCAATTGCCTCCAAATGATCCTGACTGATGTACTTTGTCCCTCACCGCCCCTTTTTGGTTCTTATTCCTTCCTCAGGAAGGGACATGATATAATAGTATTACACAATCTGATTCAAAGCTTGGCTCTACCACTTACCAGTTGTGTGACCTTGGGTAAGTTACTTGACCTCATGAATTCCTCTTCCTTCATAAATAAAAGGAAAATGATGCTCTCACCTCACAGAGATGGTTGAAAATTAAATGGCATAAAGTCAAGAGCGGGTGTTCCATTCCCTCTCTTTCATTTCTCTGCTTGCTCAATGATTCTCAATAGTTTGTTAATTTAGCCCTCAGAGGTCCTCCATTTCTGCTTCTGACCCAGTGTTTCTCTCCAGAGCCATCCTCTCTTCTGATTCCCATCATGTTTTGTAGGTTGCATTCCTTCTCATTCTAAAGCCTGTGATTCTGACAGTGACACTATGGGTTACCCTCTTCCAGCTGCACCATGCCCTACACCAGTGGTTCTCAACTTTCTGGCCCTTTAAATACAGTTCCTCATGTTGTGATCCAACCATAAAATTATTTCCGTTGCTACTTCATAACTGTAATGTTGCTACTGTTATGAATCGTAATGTAAATATCTGATATACAGGATGGTCTTAGGCGGCCCCTGTGAAAGGGTCGTTCGACCGCCAAAGGGGTCGCGACCCACAAGTTGAGAACTGCTGCCCTACACTGATGAAATTGATGGGTAAAACTGACACACGATGAGATTAAGCAAATGTGTCAAATTCACTCAGCAAGTAAGTGACTAGCATGAGTCTCAAAGCACAGTCTACAAACTTTATCTCATTAAGTCTTTAATTTAGTGAACCAGTGGCATTCTAGTATGATGTAAAGAGTAAGAATTTTGGTGTTTATTTCTAATCTTAACTCACCACTAATTTGCTTGGGCAAGTTACTTAACTTTCCTGAGATTCAATTTCCGCATCCTCCAAATGAAGATAACAGTAGTCCTATAGTTCTACTTTACTAGGTTGTTGGGAGAAGACGATGATTATGTGCATGAAGAGATATTTTTATAACTTATAAAATTTCATACAAATAAATATTTATTTTTATGATTATCATGGCAGGTAGGGTATAGAAATACTTAACAACTAACCTGTAATACCCATCTAGTCTAGATAACAAAAATATCTCACATCTGAGCAGCCCCTCCTCCCTAAACTGATCATAGCAAGCACAGTGTCCTCCAGAAAAAAAAAATTATTTCTTCAAACTCAATCCCCAAATCACTCTAACTCCAGCCCCACTTCGGATGTTTGTCAAAGGATCCAGACATCTGACCCTTTTCCATAACACCCCGGCCTAAAAGCTGACTGATTGGCTGTGTCTTTCTGTAGCTCTCACTGAAAACATGTTTCCTGCCTTCGTGGGAGATTATTATCTCCAGAGAGATCACCATCTCCCTGGCCCCACCCAATGCTACCTGGCCCCAAAACAATATCAGATGTGCTGACAGCAGCAAAGATCATTTTCTTCAGGTCAAAATGAAGTACAAACCAGAATAGCTGCAAACAAGAGTTGCTCCCCACTTTATTGTCTATTCCACAAGGGGCTCTAGAGAGCCACAAAGGCTTCAGATATGATTTTGGCTACATATCTGTAAGGGTGAAGGTTCTCCTCCAACAAAGCTGAATGCCTGGGCATTCTTAGTCAATGCTTACTAGCCTGCTAAGCCAAGACTGTCGTGGGTAACTACTCTCCCACTCTGCGCTTCAGTTTCTTCATCTGTAAAATGGGGGTGCTTTCTCTTCTTTCCTTGAGGAGATATAGCTCCGTTGCCTGATTTATACACGCTTTGAAAGTTATTTGCAGGATCTTGCTGAGTTTGTGGGTTCTAGGAATCACAAAGGGGAGGATCGGCTGAACAAATTAGTAGAAATGAGAAGGACTCTCTAGTCAGCTTTCATTAAGTGCCTACTGTGCATCAGGGCTGCGTGCCTTTGAGGTCAAAATTACTCCCCCATGTTACAGATGAGAGTTGGATAGTTTCTGAGATTAAATCAGAAATACTGACAGGCTGAACTTACTAAGCTCCTGCACAGACTCAACCTCATCACGACAGTAACGGTTGCAGGTGTTTTCCGTGTATAGGGTTCCGCGCTCAAACTTCTTACACTCGACACACTCCCTAAGGAAAGAGGGGAGGAGGAAAGAGGGCACAGGGATTAAAGCAAGCTGGGAGCAATCCTGAGAGTGTTTTAGTCTGGCTCTGACTCCATACACCCAGGAAGCTGCTCCAGCTCAGAGAACAAACACACAAACAGAACCATCTGTAAGACCCTCCTGGGGTCCAGAGAGTCAAATCTGGAGTTCAAGGCCTGGCAGGCAGAGGCCTCCATGCAACGTCATTAGATTTCTCCATCCGAGGCCATGACAGGAGGGTGAACCCTACGGTACTTCTGGGAACCTTAAAGTCAGAACCAGTAACATAGTTTGGGGACCCAGTGCAAAATGAAAATGTCAGGCCCCTTGCTCAAAAATTACTAAGAATTTCAAGTCAGTGACAGCAGTGTATTAAAGCCGGTGGGGGCCCTTCTAAGCACGCGGCCCTATACAGATGCTATTTCTCTTACCACTCTTAAGTGGAAGGAGAAATGGTAGTGCCATGAACTTGGGTTGCCAGAAGCTTCCTCTGATCCCCAAATGAGAGATGATTGTACTGGTGGACATCTGTTGCCTTAGTGTAGCTCCAGCCCCACATCTCCCACAGAATCAGAACATCAGCACTTGAATGTTCCCCAGAAGTAATCCGATTTAGCTTTCCAACTCAGGGATTCAGGATGCTATCCTAGAAGAGGGGTTTCTCCAACTGGAGTCCAGCTGGTACTACACTGACTCCTTCGTGGTTGGCTCCCCCTTCACCTTTCCCCAAAGTTTTCAGTGAATGAGGAAAACTAGCCATGTGGCTGGAACAGACTCCTCCCCATAAAGCTTTGGTGAGGAAGAGACCAAACCTGGAGAGTTGGGGATTCTAGTCTGGGGGACCCTCTCCACACACACCCACCTTCCCAATCTCACACCCAACTCTCTCCAACTCACTTCCCCGCTCACTCACTTTTTAAAGGTGCAGGCATCAGGGCAGGTGGGACACTTCTCACAGGTGGTCCCGTAGGAGCCCGGCTGGATGCAGACGCAGCTGCCGCACTCGCACTTGCCCCGGCCGCTGCACAGCAGCCCGTTACTGGACATGCAGGTGTCGGTGCGCGTGGTACAGTTACAGTAGTAGCCGGTCCAGTCAGAGTCACACAGGCAGTCCCCACAGCTGCACTGGCCGTGGCCTGAAGACACACAGCCCACGGGGGCAGAGCAGTTGGTGAGGGCCCCAACCCCACATCAGTGGCTCAACCTGCTTCCCAGCTTTATCTCTCAGCACCCGCCTCACCTTACCACACACTAGTCACCACATGGAACTGCTCACCATCTTCTACACTACCTTCATATCCCCATGCTTCTATTCATGCTGTTCCCTCTGTCTAGACTCCTCTTCTTCCTGTGACCACTGCCAAACTCCCACTCACCCTTATGGCTCAACTCAGATGTTCCTTCCTCTCTGGGACTTTTTCTGACCTTCACAGGCCAAATCAATAGTCAGTCATGTGTTCTGCCAGCACTTATATGGATGTACCTCTATTTTAACCTTCATGTTCACCCTTTTGCTTGTCTATCTGTTTCTCTTTCTAGATTGTGAGTTCCTTGACGGGAGAGCACATATCACATTAATTTTTAATTTTTTTCAATTACAGCTTATATTCAATATTATTTTCAGATGTACTTTACAAAGTGTTCCCCCTGATAATTCCAGTACCCAACTGGCACCAAATATTAATGTTTTCATCAATGATGATTAGCATAACATCTGATAGGCATGCAATTAATGTTTATTTGTCCACTCATTCAACAAATATTTACTGAGCTCACACCACGTGCTGGGCACTGGAGATTCCACAGTGGACAAGACAGGCAGGGTCCCTTCTCTAATGAAGGTTACATCCTAGTTAAATTCCTGAAAACGTGTGCTCTGTGTTGTATTATTGCATTATTATAAGAGCCATCAGCCCTAGTTGAAAAGACCTATTCCCTTTACTGCATGTGTGTAGGGATGGGAGAGAGACAAGGGTGGAACTTATACTGTTTAAATGCTGACAATATCTCTCAATGCTATATCCCCCTAATATTTATTTAACAAGGCTTTAAAACATGGCTCCTAAACCTGCATAAAGATGACTCATGCCCCAGGACTCTGAATCAGGAAGAAGTGGATGAACAATAAAAATCTGATTGTTAATCAGAGGAAAGGCAGGGAGCAAGGGGGAAGTAACCTGAATTGGTCTGTGAGAGCAGACGGGCTGCATGCTGCTGGAGGAGGGGGTGTCCATGGCCAGGCTCAAACAACAACAAGCTGGTCCCTCTTTCTCCCCAGTGGGTCTTACTCATGTCTCTCAGCCACTACAGGTCCCTCTGCCAATGACCCCAGCATCATCCGCTCGTAACCACACTGGCATTCAAGACTCAGACACACACCCTCACTGCCCTGGAAAGAAATGTCTATTTCCCACGAAGGATGGGAAACACAACCTCATCTGCCACAGCTGCCCAGGATATATGCAGAGCAGAGACACTGGCCTGGCAGAAGGTGGAGAAAGAAGAAAGAGGTTGGGTTCCCTAGAAGTACAGCTTATGGGGAGATTCTTGTTCAAGTGACTTAGTAGAAGGGAGGGAGGGATGCAGGGCAGACGTCAAAGGCTGGCAGGAGTGCGGTTTCAGCTGGAGACTCCCTTTGGCCTGATCCCATAGTGGGCTCCGGAGGTGAATGGCACCACAGACCTAGCCCACCTTTGAGGCAAAAGACCTGGCCTTGTGTAACCCCTTATCTGTCAGTCATTGGCCAAGGTCTGAGGGCAAGACAGCTCCTGTCAGCGGAAGATAATTCTCCAGAGAAAGGGCAGCTGTGCACTATTATGAGCAGCCACAACAGCGTCTGGGGAAAGGTTGTGCCAGCCAGCAGAGTGGGGCCCGCAGTACCCACTACACCCACCTTTTGGCCAGGGCTCCCGGCCAGCGAAAGGCCGACACCACAGAGGCCTGGCAGCCCTGAGACCTCAGCCTCCTCAGAAACCCTTGTCCCATAGTGTTTCCTTTGTGAAGCTAAACAAAGTGATCTTTGAGGAAAGGGTCTGCCAGGCCGGCCAGGGAGTGAGGTTGGAGGGGAAGTGGCAGGCCAGAGCCAGCAGGCTGACCCCCGGCTCCGGCAGGGTCAACCCTGAAAAGGAAGCCACAGTGTAGTAATGTCACGGGACTGGGGCCCCTCCAGCAACAGGGTGGCTGAGTCTGAGTTCATAGGAAAGTCAGAGGAAGCGGGGGGATAAGTGAAGAGAAAGTGTGAGAAAGAGGAGGAAAGTAGGGCAGGAGGCAACAAGGAGGGGCCCTTATTTCAGGTCAGGGAAAACGCAGTCGCTCTTTCCATGCAGAGCCCTTTGGAGATGATAGATCTCTCTGCTCCTCTCCTTGATGAGCCAGCCCTTCCTTTGATATCCCGCCTCCTCCATGAAGCCACCCAGGCCTCACGTGTCCACAGTGAGTCTCTGCGGGGAACTCCCTGAGGACCTCTCTTCTCGGATCTGGCAGGTTGTGCCTTGTGCTGTGACTTCTGCTCAGGTAAGTGGATGAAGGGCAAACTGTCTTATCATGCCTCCCTATTGCACATCACTACAGCACACAGCACAGAACCTGGCTCCCGAGGGCGGGGAGGCGATCGATCTCTGTCCATGGATGTGGCAGGTGGAAGGGTCTCACCAGGACAAAGAGGCACTCCCTGTGTTTGACAAGGTGCAACCAGGAAGGCCATGTGTGCCTCCATTGGGAAGGAGGGGAGGGGGAGGCCAGGAGCTAGAGAAATGGCCAAGTCATAGCCCTCCTGCCTCATGAGCCCCTGTTTGCAGCAAACAATAGACTACGGGCCAACAGCTCTGGGGAGGGGCAATAGCCAGCTGGGCTATAAGCCCGGAGAGGGTAGGAATCATGCATGACCCCTGCTCACCCATACGGACTGGGTGCCTGGCACAGGGCAGGTGCTCAATGATTGTGTGTCCCCGAGTATCTGTCACTGGGGAATGTGATGACGCACCACAGGGTCCAGCCCTGAGACCAGTGGGCACCCAGAACGCTGGCAGGAAGTGGGGGAGGGAAGCCTCCGAGAGGCTGCAGTGGCTGCTGTGGTTCCCTCATGAATTGGGCTGCAGCACATAGAGGACAGGCTGTTCTTGCCCTGGTGGGAGGCAGGAACCGGGGCTGCAGACCCCAGCAGCTATGTTTCGTGGCTTCAGTGGGGCTGGCAGCCAAAAGAAACACTCTGCTGGGATCCCTCCCACACCAGGCCAGGAACAATCAGGCCATGGAAGCCTAGTGCACCTCCCTCTGTCCCTGGGGCCCACAGTGGGCTCTCTGTAGGCCTCTCCTCTGACAACCCTCTCCCCTTCAGCCCCAATCTCTCCCCACAAGGGATCTCCCAGGTCAAATTTACCCATTCCCTTTGGTACTTTGAATATGATGTAAATATCATTAAATATTAAAATGAACTTACTCCTGCCTCATCTCCTAATTCAAACTGCTAGTGTGTGTGTGTGAGTGTGTGTGTGTGTGAGAGAGAGAGATCTCTCAATTAATTGCTCTGATATCCTTTTTCCAACCTCTCTCATACTTTGTTGGCATGAGTAAAGGAAACAATGTTGATAATAAACAGGAGCCATTTTTATATTATTGGACATGCTTTAGCATGACATAGATTTACCTTTGTCATCAAGACTTTTTAAAGGCTGATGTTAAAGTGAACATCTGGTAGATGAGCTCAGCTGGTTAGAACCCCAATGCAAATGAAGCCAACTTGGGTCATGGATTTGGTCACCATAGAAGCCAATTATAATCTCTGTTTGATTGGCCACACAATACACCCATAAACCAGTCCCAATCAATTTGCAAACATCTTCAATCTGTCACAAGAGGGATTAAGCCACAATGGTTACAGCCCAGTAAAAAAATAATAAATAAAAGGAAGGGCTGGCTCATCAAGGAGAGGAGCAGAGAGAGATCATCTGAGAAGGGCAAGCTGCATGGAAAGAGCGACTGCGTTTTTCCTGACCCGCCCCCAGTGCCCGGGAACAATCCAGACGGCCTATTTGCCTCCTAGAGTATTGTCAGTGCAGATAAAGACTACATCAACATCAGCTCAACCTTTTCTGGCTGGGGAAGTACCCCAGGAGTGGTCTTTGGGACAAGGAGAAGCCAGTTTGAGATGATCAATGGGCCAAGATTTTACTGAATTGTTGTAATGAGAAGGATAACAACTCAGTATCCTGCAGGTAGAAGGACTCAATATCATAACCCCCAGTCAGCAGGCCAGGACTCTCCGCGGCAGTGCTACTCAGTATACATCTGTGCTGTCCATCGTGGTGGCCACTGGCCACGTGTGGCTCCTGAGCAACAGAGGAACTGAGCTTCTAATTTTAAATTTTAATTAACTGATTTGATTAATTTAGATTTAAATAACCACATGTGGCCAGTGGCTACCATTTGATCAGCATAGATCTAGAATCCAAAAAGTAATAGTAATACCCATAGTGACAACAAAATAATGCCAACACTTAATAAGAGCTTTCTGTTTTCCAGTCATTGTACCAAGTGCACTTGGCTCATTAAATGTGCTCCAATGCCTTGGGTATCCATTACTATTTTCCAAGTCTTTTTGTGATGAAAAGATAAATCCATGTAAGACAGTTATTACCTAGTTTACTATATATTCTGACATCATGTATTTTCCAAACCTATAAATACTAGAAATTTAATTACCAACAGTTAGTGATTTTTTTCCCCCTTGAAAAAGGATTGGTCCGTATCCTCAAAACGATGAGGAACCAGTGACTTACAATATTTTAGGTGGAGGGTAGATGAAAGAAAAGAAAAAAACTATCTTCACCTTCAAGTTTCCCCACTCCTTCCTACGAGCAAATTTCCCTGTACCCCACGAGCAAGGACATAGGGAGCTGAGAGGAATGAAAGAGAACCTCATTTCTGTTTTCTCCCACTGGAGTAGAACACCACCTACTCAGCTCTGCCCCATAAGGCCTTCCTGTGCCCACCTCAACCGCAGATGTGTGAGTGTGTGTGGGTATCAGGATGGGCGGGACATGCAGTTCTACTCACCCGAGCACATCTCTCCCTTGTAGCGGACACAGGAGAAGTCATCACACTCGCAGTACTTGCCCGTGATCTTGCCAAAGTCACTGCTGTGGCAGACGCACTGGCCACAGAGACACTCGCCCCGCTGGCTGCAGACAGGCTGGCCCTCCTGGGGGCTGCACTCGTCCTGCTGGGAGGGGCGGTAGTCCTCCTCTGAGCACTCACACTGGGACCCCAGCCAGCCAGGCCCGCAGCGGCACACCCCACACTCAAAGGTCCCATTGCCGTTGTTGCAGCGGCGGCTGTCAGGCTCGGCATGGGCCTGGCAGGCACAGTCACAGTCGAAGGCGACCTGGATGGTGAGGCTGTCCTTGAAGCCCACGGGCTTGATGGTAAAGGACTTTTCCTTCTCCTGGGGGCAGCCTCGCACCTTGGCCTCGATGCTGAAGCTCACCTGGATGGAAAATAAGATTGCATTCAGATACAGGTAGACCCTATGAACACTCCAGCCCTGGAAATAAGCTGCTCTCTGCTCTGCTGGGGAATACCCAAACGAGGTGCCTTCCCACACCAAAGTCTGCAAAGCAAAAACAAAAGCCCTGAATAGCTGTGATGTTGTGACATACCTGGCTGGGTGCAGACAGGTGTTACAGGTATGATATAGAAGGTTGGTTTTTTTAAAAAATATTTCTTTATTGATTTCAGAGAGGAAGGAAGAGGGAGAGAGATTGAAACATCAATGATGAGAGAGAATCACCAACTGGCTGCCTCTTGCATGCCCCCCACTGGGGATTGAGCCCTCCACCCGGGTATGTGCCCTTGGGCGGAATCGAACCTGGGACCCTTCAGTCTGCAGGCCAATGCTCTATCCACTGAGCCAAACCAGCTAGGGCTGGGTGTGTTTTTTTATTCCACATGTGAAATAAACCAGCTCAAGCAGAACAGAACCTATGATCTTGTGAACTCTCTGCTCTGGCCAACGAAGCTACCTGGGCTGATGACATCACCTCAGCAAGACAGACAAAGCCGTCTTTTGTACCATACAATGCCTCACAGTGGCCATCCACAGGCTCAGGATCTACTGTTCAATTTCCACATAACATTTCATCACTGTGCAATCAAACACATTCCAGGCCAATATTTCTTACATGAGGTATGTGCCATGTGCCTAAAATAGACAGATGGATGGGTGGAGATAGATACAGATAATATAGATAATATAAATATGGATATACAGTGCCCCGGCTCCTCCCGGGGCCTGATCCGTGGCGCCCAGGGGACACCGCCATGACTGGCTGACCGGATGCCGGCACCTGGAGCTGCCGTGTCCAGCCCGGCCCGCCTGGTGGGGGACCTAGGACCGAGGTCACCCTCCGCGCCCCTCGCCCTTTGCTCCCTGCTCTTCACCCCGGCGGACTCCCGGCCGCATCCAGGGACAGGGCTGAAAACACAGAACCATTTTTCAGAGTTAAAAGACGATCAAGACAAGATGGGCACTCCTGGCTCTGGGAGGGAAAGGACACCTGGGAGAGACCGATTTCTGCAGAGATGAAGCTCTGAGTAACTGGCAGAGAGGCAGAGGCAAGGCTGGCAGCGAAACAGGCGGCCCGGGGCAGAAGCAAGAGATACGCGGGTGCGAGAACTGGAACAGCAGCAGATCGAGTTGGATGAGAAATCTGACCAACAGCATGCTGAACATTACACAAGACCTCCGTCTCGAAATCCTGCCTCAGCAACAACCCCTCTCCGTGGAAAAACATCCAGACGAGGAAGCAGGGGCACCAGCAGCGCAATAGATCCAGACACCTCATTAAGCGAATTGCGGGAGTCTTTGTCTGAAGTGGAAGAAAAATATAAGAAAGCCATGGTTTCTAATGCAGAGTCAGACAATGAGAAGAACAATTTGATCTACCAGGTAGATACCCTCAAGGCTGTTATTGAGGAACAAGAGGAACAGATGGCAAAATTTTATAGAGAAAATGAAGAAAAATCAAAGGAGTTAGAAAGGCAGAAACATGTGTAGTGTGCTGCAGCACAAAATGGATCAACTGAAAGAAGGCCTCCGACAAAGAGATGAGCTTATTGAGAAACATGGCTTAGTTATACTCCCCGACGGCACTCCCATTGGTGACGTCAATCATGAACCAGTGCCTGGAGCCATCACTGTGGTGTCTCGGGAAGCCACTCCGGTCTTGGAGTCCGCAGGAGAGGGCGGGTCCTCTAGATGTAAGGCTATGAAAACTTGCTGGAGAGAGGAAGAGCTACTATCACAGGTTAAAAAACTGAAGCTGCAGTTAGAGGAAGAGCAGCGGAAGTGCTCCACGGGCGATGGCTCAGACTTGCAGTTCATTGAAATGCAGAGATGGTAATAGACAAATTAGTGAATAGAACAAGAACAGATCCAGAGACAGAGAAGCATCTTTCAGACCATCAAACCTCAGAGGGAAGGGAGGGGAGGGTGGGGGTAAGGGGGAGAGATCAACCGGGAGGGTGGGGTAAGGGGGAGAGATCAACCAAAGAACTTATATGCATGCATATAAGCCTAGCCAATGGGCACAGACAACAGGGGGGGTGAGGGCATGAGTGGGGGTATTGGGGGGCAATGAGGAGATAAGGACACATATGTAATACCTTAATCAATAAAAAAATAAAATGGTAAAAAAAAAAAGCAGAACAGGTTATAACCACCTTGGAGCAAAGTATTAGGCGGCTTGAGGGACAGGTGCTGAGATCTGGAACTGCTGCTGAGAATGCTGAGAAAGTGGAAGATGAACTGAGAGCAGAAAAAAGGAAGTTACAACAAGAGTGACTAACAGCACTGGATGAGACGGAGGAAGCAGACACAACCAAAGCCACCTGGCCAAGCGGCTGGAGAAGATGAAGGCCAACAGGACAGCACTCCTGGCCCCGCAACAGGGAGGCCCCCACCCACCTGGGAGCTCTGGGCCCACCCAGAGGGATGGACTTCTGCCCATTGACAAACCCTTCTCAGTGCTGCCTGACTTTGTCATTCATATACCCACCTTTGTATTTTATAATTTATGAGAGAATGAAATAGGTTAGAATCTTCAAAAAAATGGGTATATAAATATCCCCTCTTTCCTCCACCTGCCTTCACCAACCCGTCTCCCCTTAGACAGAAACAGAGGAGAACCAACAACTAAGTAAGGAAAGCCAGAGGGACCGGAGGGGCAAAGTGAACATTTGCATTCTGAAATTCCATCAGGGTGGGTATTTTCACCTGTTCCATTTGCCATTGAATCTTCAGCAACTAGAACAATGTCTGGCACAAAGTCAGTGCTCAATAAATACCTATAGAAGACTACCATTTTACACTGTGGAGGAAAGAAAGGCTTTACCTTGGGCGGTGGGGCAGGGTTGGAGACTGGTTAGGGGCTGAAGGTAAGAAATATTTTCATTGGCAATCAACTGTGTAT
The DNA here is from genome assembly GCF_000327345.1 of Myotis davidii. Lineage (NCBI taxonomy): Eukaryota > Metazoa > Chordata > Mammalia > Chiroptera > Vespertilionidae > Myotis > Myotis davidii. Next base: position 2,160,092 of record NW_006295564.1, on the reverse strand, counting down.
AAATAAGCAGAGGTAACCTCAAAGTTTTAAAAAAATCCTGACAATGAAGTTCACTTAACAGATAAAGTTTAGGCAACAGAAGCCTTAGCTCCATTACAGGTGATAATGACCTGCAGGAAGAAGGTGCAGGGAAGAAGGAAGGGGTGGGGTACCCACAGACATGCCAGGGCACAGGCCAGGGTTAGGCCCTGCCCAGACCTCCTTACCGTGTCTCCAATCTTGAGTCCAACACAAGACTTTAGGCCTGGGATGACCTCGTTGTTGAGACAAGTGGCGTTGAAGGATAGAGACAACTCCTCAGGAAGGTCACGTACCTCCAGCTCAACTTTAGAGCGGATTTTCTGAGCAAAAGAAGGTAAGGAAATGGACTGAGAGGAAATGGGTAGGTGCCAATTCCATCCCAAGCAGAATCTCCCAGGTGGCCCTGGACTGACCCTGCAGTGCCAGCTGCTGAGGTTCACTTGGAAGTTGCCAGAGTCCCCCTAAGAGCCTGTTACCTGCTATATTTCCGGCCCAGGCTCTGCTCCCTCTCTCTCTCCTCACTTGTGTCTAAGTGAGTCTGGATAACATCTAAACCAGCCACACCCTCCTGTAGGTCTCCTGGATGCGCGAAAGGGAAGTGCTAATGCTGGTCACCTTGGGTAGTAGCAATTTCTACCTAATTTTTTATCAGCCTCACCTTCCCTGTGGCTCAGCTCCCTCTTCTTCTCTTTTGTTGGAGCCCAGCTTTCCCTCACTCAGTCTCCTCCTCTAATTTCAGGACTCTGCTCCTTTCTCATCCTCACCCCCATCCTCTCTTCCCCTTCTACCTCCTCTAAGCTCTCCCCCCATTGTTCCCAAGCTCCCTGGCTTTCCATTCTGAGCCATTTCTTTCTCAGAAGGCTGCATTCCTCTCAGTGCTGGCCATCACCTGGCCCCTGGATGAACAAGAGGAAGGGTGCAAGGTAAACTGGCAGCCATGACTCACAAATCTGAGTCCTCCTGGGTAAATGCCAAGTGAGGTGCACTCTTAGCCAGCCCTTTCCCAGTGTAAGACACTTACCCCATAGGAATCAACAATGAGCTGGAGGACATTGCTGGAATCCGCAGACAGAACCCCCACTGTAGTCCCTGGGATGAGCTCACTGTAGTTCTAGAAAGGAAGACGAAAATATCCAAGACTGACTGAATGAAGGTGGTGGTCCCCAAAGGCCCTCCCCTAATCAGATGAAGGGTCTTGAAATGAAGATTGAGGAGAAAGAGAGGATATTTGTCTTGTCACTGCCAGGAATAAATCTAGCAGTTTTTCAGCACTGAGCATAATTAGAGAACACCTCTCACACCCCTTACCCCACTGACTTGCTCCCTTCCCCACAGCAAACATTGACGCACCCATACTGCTAGGTCAAAGCTGGAAAGGAATCATTAGCTCCTGGGAGCAGGCTGTAGGAGCATCTTTCCTGCTTGGGAACCATAGTCAATGCTGGTTCCCTAAGGTAAGTCCTCCCATCACAGCCCCACTCCCACTCCCACTTCCACTCCCATTCTAGGAAGCCCTGATGACATAGTTACCTGGTAGAGTTTGACTACTCCTTCAGTCACCGCAAAGATCAGATTGATGTTTTTCTGGGACAGCTTCTCGGTCATCAGCCCCAAAGAGGGATAATCCTATACAAAGAGAGAATGTGAGCCCTGGCTGGTTTGCCTCAGTGGATAGAGCATTGTCCTGTGGACTGGGGTGGGGGTGGGGTCCTCAGGTTCGATTCCCGTCAAGGGCATATGCCCGGCTTGTGGGTTCAATCCCCAGTGGGGGGCATGCAGGAGGCAGCCGATCAATGATTCTCTCTCATCATTGATGTTTCTATCTCGCTCTCCCTCTCCCTTCCTCTCTGAAATCAATACAATGTATAAAGGAGGATGTGGAAGTTACTTAAGAAGTCTATTCACTTCCATCTCTGGACTCTAAGCCTTAGAACTTGGCTGACTTGAGCCATGGCCCAGACATTGGTGGTACTTACATAAACCTTTCCACCCTGTGATCAATGTGAGGCAATGGGGCAAGTAGCAGCAAAAACCCAGCTGTGAATTCCAGGGTTAAATGAAGAGGTACAGGCTGGTGGTGTCAAAACTAAGCACCTCTTTCTTCCTACTTGAATTCCGTGCATTCATACCAAGGAACTGCTTCCATGGGCCAGGTATTGTTAAACCTTGTTTTGAAGCTTCTTTTTGTTTTGCAACTACTGACAAATGCCTTGGCCTGGTGCTTGCAATACTCCACCATGTGGTCCTTCCACACTTCCTTTCCCATCACCACTCCCCTCTCTCCCTCTTCCACTTACCACTGACCTGGCCCATTCTCTTTCTCCCACCTGGAGTGGCCTTCTTTTTGGTAATCCTGCTCCTACCTAGGGACGCAGTTCAGGTCCTGCCTTCCCCAGGAGGCCTTCCTTGACCATCCCAGCTCATAAGGAGCTTTCCTCCTTTGAATATATAAAGACCTTATTGACTGTGCTGATCATTTAACACTAAGCATGCATCTGGTGTTATTGGTAACTCATTCCTCACCTAAACCAAAAACTCCATAAGGGTAGCACCTCTATACAGTCTCTTTATCAACCTTAGCCCCTGGTAAGGAGTCTTACCTAGAATAAGTGTCAGTGCTTACTCACTCACCCATTGCTGGGTAGTGCTCTACTTAGATATGACTAACACAGGAATTCAAGTCACAATGGGGATGCTGGTGAATTGTGAACATGTCTCCAGGATCCTAGACCTTCCAGGGAACTCATGAGACCATCCAGCTTAGGCTCCTGCCTTAACGCAGGTGTACCTTTAAGCCACCTAGACAAG